>NC_084487.1:816690-1191690 GCF_030035675.1 Rhineura floridana
TACACTGAAGAATCCCGCAAACAGACAAACAGCTTAGTACAAAACTCCCTCATGGCTGGTTTTCTCTTGGCAGGGAGCTTTGGAAACAGCACCTCATGGGGGACTCTTCAAAGTGCCCCTCCGTCCCTCCCCTTTGCCACCTGCTGCATTGCGTTGCCCTCTGCTATCAAGGGAGATGGGGCTTCTCAAAGCAGTCAGGAGCAAGTTCAGAAGCAGACCCCTCTCTGCAGACGCTGCTGGTGGTGGGGTGCTCTCTCTCTCTCCTCTGTGGCCTGGGCTCCAGGGGGCTGCCCTGCCGTGACACAAACAAGGTCCTTGCTGGTCCGGCGATGCCTTCAGCGGCTTTGATGAGTAGAGTGGAGTATGATGGGGCATGAAATGGGATTACAAACACACTCGAGAGGGAAGTGTGCAGGCTTGGGTGGGAGAGTGGAGAAGACGGGTGCGGAGGCGCTGCCTGGAAAGATCGTCACCACAGGCCTAGTGGCGGCAACAATGGCTCTTCTTCAGAGCGCCAGAGGAGAGGGATCCTGTCCAAGGAGGTGTCTAGCTCAAATTTGGAGGGAATGTGTGGCCAGCAAAGGACAACCTCTGGGCCTGCAAGGCACGTGTGCCAGTCAGTAGAGAGAATTTGTGGCAGAGGAGCCTGGAGTTTCCGTTGTGCGTTCCCACATAGCCAGACCTCGGATAGTGCTCGCCATTTCCTGGGACCTTCTTAGCTTCAAGGAGTACGAGGAGATTCTATCTTGGACACCCCCTGCCCTCCCTCCCCCACCCCCAGAACAGCAAACCCACCCTGAGAGCCCCTGTGGGATCTCCTGCTTCCCTGTGGCTGGGGCCAGTGAGCTTGCCCTTGGCCCCTAGAAACCACCCTGCAGGTTGAACCCAAGCCAGTGTAAAGCAACACACACACATGTCAGATGGGGTCATCTGAGAGGAGGGCGGGAAGAAGAGGGACTTGTGGCAGTCTGAAAGTAGCTGACAGCTCTTCTCCTAGGGAAGACTCCTTTCTTCACTGTGCTGAAGAGCGCCGTGCTTGGGGCCACCCTTCTTGCCTAGCCCACCAAGAGGAGGGACCGAGGTGCTCCCTGTGGTGCCCTCTTTGTGCCTGCCAAGAGCAGCTCTTTGCAGGGTGTGATTCCCATTTCATTCCTTTATTCTTGATCAGCCTCAGCAGGAATGTGTCAAGACAGATTTCTTTAAATGCCGCCGCCTGGAGCTGGGAGTCTTACCTGTCCCCCTCCCCCGGCCTTCAAATCTGCAGAAGAGGTTGTGTTTTTACGTAGTAGGTGGGGACAGGCCAAGTAGCCAGGATTGGGAGCCAGATGATGTGTATGGTTCCCATTGGGATGCAGAGCACATCTTGGGGCCTCCTCCAGATTGAATTTGCTCGCAGACAGGCGGGAGGGAGGGGGGGGAGGGAGGGAGGGAGGGAGAGGTCTTCAGGAGCAATGGCCTATTGATGCAAAGAGAGATGGGGAACCATTCCTCCCTCCCACCACCACAGAGCTGAGCCCTGCAGTCAGTGAGCCAAGGCAGGGCTGATTCTTATCCTGGTGCAAAGCAGCTCAAGCATCTCCTGTAAAGACCTCACGTACCCACCCTCCTCCTTGGTGTTTTGCATGACCTCTGCCTGCCCCCTGCAAGTAAGGGTGGCAGCTTTGGCAGAGGTGCAGAAAAGGGCAACATGCTCTGCCCGGAGTATTGTTGCCACCCTCTCTCTTGACAAAGCGGTGTTGGACTGTCCAGTGCAAGGGGGGAGGAGGAGAAGCCAGGTCTGCAGCCTGAAAGGGATGGTTTAGGGGTGAGGAAGTACAGAGGGCAGCAGCTTCCAGGCAGTATGGGGCCTGGAGGGATGGTTGCAAAGCAGCGGTGCATGCCCAGAGAGCTGGTTTTGTGCCAAGACTTCTCCATGTGGTGGGGGGCTGGCACAATACTTGTGGGAGCTGTCAGTCCCCCACAGGATGCTTCCAATCTGCACTGAGCCCCTTGGGGGCTCCTTCTTGCTTGAGCCGCCTGCCCCTTTGCCTGCTCCAGAAAATCTGTGTTGTCTCCTGCACCAGAGTGACCTCCCAGCTCCCAGGGTGGCCAAGGTCACCGAGTGCTCTGGCTGGAGTCTGCAGGAGAGGAATATTGCATGAGCAGAAGTGGCTCTTTTGGCAGAGCTGAGAGGAGGTGGCACCCGAAGATGGAGGAGCATCTCCTGGGGCTTTTTTCTGGGGAGGGGGTGCTTTGAGGGGGCACTGAGTCAGCTCAGAACATCAGAGTGTGTAGAAGCTCCACGGGGGGCCTTGCAGGGACTGGGCAGGGATCCTGTTCTCTGCATCTTGTGCTCCAACTGCCCTGTCCCAGCCTCCATCCGTCTGTCAGTCTGTCTACCAGGCCACATCTTTGCTCTTCTCCTGAGGGTAGTGGAGCCTGCTGACCCTTCCCTCTCGCCCTGCCAACCAGGCTGCCACAGCCTCTCTGGAGCAGCTCTGTTAGTTGTCTGTTTCCCTCTGGATCCAGCTCTGTGCAAAGGCTGTTACAGGAGTTCTTGGAATTGTCAGGCCAGGTGGGAGTGGAGAACTGGGCGTGCCTGTAATGAGAAGGGAGGGTGATGGTCCTGTCCGTTTGCCACAAAGGGGCAAATGACGCTCCCTCCCCCGCAGAGCTGTGGCTTGATAAGAGCACCCCAAATAACTAACCCTCTTTACCTGTCAAAGCACCTCTTCTCATCAGCAGTGGCTGGTGGTCTTAAAAGGCACTGCTGGAAATCATGCTGTGGTATCCCCTTCCTTGAGGATCCTTGCCGCCACCCCCACCAAGACCACGTTTGCAATGGGCTCATTGCCTGCACCACGGCTGCCAGTGGATGGTGTCTGCCCAGCTCCTTCAGCAGCGGCCTGGTGCCTAGCAAAGGCCCCTCCTCCTCTCTCACGGGCACGGCACGGCCGTGGTGGCTTCTGTGGGGCTGCTCAGCCCTGCCTGGAGTGGAGCCTTCTGGATGCAGGTTTAATTGTGATGAATGTGCTGCCTTCCCAGGAGCCGTCCCTAATGAATTTCCATCCGCAGCGGCTGCCACCTCGCTGCGCAAGTCTTGGAAGTGTTGCCTCGGGAGCACGACAGCAGCTTCCAGCAAGGAATGTGACTAGCGGCCCATTTCAGCTGATGGGGTGTGGATGTTTGGCTTGGCGGCCACACCAGCTGCTGGTGCTACGTGGGGATTTTTAGAACAGGGTCAGCTCTGTATTTTTAGTTGGAGCTGGAGGGTGGGGCCAAGTGCTTACTGCACACTTTTGCTGCTTTGCTCTCTCTCTCTCTCTCTCTCTCTCCCCCCCCCCCGCCAGGGGCCAAGGCGGCTGAGCTCCAAGGCCTGTGCCGTAATCCTTCAGCAGCTTAAAGCACTGCGGAATTCACCTCTGCCTCTTTCCCTCCAACACCCAGGGTGCATTTAAGCATTTTCTTGTAATAATCTCAGCACTTCAACCCGTGCCAGGTCAGCAGCTTTGCAACTCTTTTGCTAACTGCTGGGTCCTCCAGGAATCAGGGAGAAGAGCTGTTTTTCCTTTTGATTATTTATTGTCAGAGTTAAATTTAGGCCAGGCTGCCCACGTGATACTCACCTGGCTCTTCTTCATAATGCACTTATGAAGGCCAGGAGGAGGCTTTGTTGAGAAGCTGTTTTGATGACCCCCCTCTGTTGGTGCTCCTGAGCTGCCCCACTGCCTCCTCCGACTCAGCCATGAAGGGGTGGGGCAGGGAGGGGGCTAGCGTTAGGCGTTCAGTGGTCTCTTCCTGATTTACACATAGCATCTTTGCAACAGTGTGTGTGTGGTCACCCTCTTCAGCCTAAGGGCAAATGTGGCTGGTGCATTTGATACAAACTGGTGGGCCATCAGTGCCTGCCTGTAGGAGGGCTGGCTGACATATGTAAACACAAGAAGAGAAGAAGCCGGTCCCCAGATTTGCCCCGGGAGAGAATTCCTTCCATTTGGTGCCACCACCAGCACTCACCAACTGAGTATCCACTAAAATGCAGCCAGGGAGCATCAGAGGTGTGTGATGAGGCATCCAGGTGAGCTTCCTGGTCCTAAAGAGGGGGGTGAAGGACAAAATGAGCCCCTGTTCCTCCTGCAGCAGTCTGGCAACCCCTCATGGCAGCAGTGCCAAATGGGCACTTGCTAGAACCCCGAGCAGACCAGCGGCTTCCAAGGAGGTGTGGCCTTCATGTGGCCTGCGGCTGCAGTGTGGTCCTTGCTCTTGTGTTGTTGATGCTTTGCCCAGCCCCACAGTCTGTTATAAAAGGCTCAGGGGGTTCTCCTGTCCTCCACATGGAGAGAGAGGAGGACTCAAGGCGAACCAGTACAGACAACTATTCGGGGGACCTGAATCAGTTTCATGGCAATCTTGTGACTTTGCATTCCTCAGCAAACAAAATCTCCAGTAGCCGAGGAGTGAAATGAGCTTCCTTTTCTCTCCTGGCCAAGGTCAGGGCTCTGTGGTGACAGTGTCTGTGGGGAGCCTGGCAAGCCAGGGCCAGGAGCATCTCTGCCACTATGCAGGGCACAGAGATTGGTTATGAGTTTCACTACTGGGAAAACAGAAGCCATTCTGCTTGTGAGTTTTTTGCCACATAGGGATGATGGGGGATAAGTGGCAGGGACTGACTGGGTCTGTTCTCTGCCTCCATGCCACCCCTCTCCCCTGGTTGCTCCTGAGAAGGGCTGCTGGACTAGAGAGGCCAAGCTCTGGCCAAGAAGGCAGTCCTTCCTATCTCTGGAAAGTCACATCAGGGGTCCTTCCTAGTATGATGCTGGATGAGGAACCCTCATTGCCCCTCCCTCTCTCGTGTGTGTGTGTGTGTGTGTGCCTTCGCTCCCTGGCTCCCAGCAACCTTGCCTCCCTTCAGTGCAACACCCCGCAGTAGGCTGGGGGAGGACTACCCAGAGGGCCCTCTCCCCTGTTGCCGCCAACCCCCTCCCCTGCTCGCTTGCAATTTGTACAGCAGCGTTGGGTAGATCAATAGCAATTCACCCTTTTCCCTTTATTGATCAAAGAGACTGGGAGGAAAATAATGGGTAGTGCTGGGTCATTTCTCATAAGATATTTGATGGTTATTGTGCTTGAGAAGTGGAACGGGCCCTCCCCATGATTGGGGGCCAGGATTGACTGGGAGCCAGGCCGGGCCCCCATTCACTACGGACGACACTTCCACACTACCCACATTGACTGGAAAGGCCATCATTTGCTCACACAGGCCTGATGAAAACGCAGGTGACATGGTCACCAAATGGTTGCATCCCGGTGCTTGCCCTGTTCTCACCTGCGGCTGATGGGCGATTTTTGGGGTTGTCTGTGAGGCAGTTGAGGACAGGCTTGGTGTTCCCTGTCTACGTTCCTGGATGAATCACCATCGTGACTTGTCCTGGGCCCCGTTTCAAATGGGTTAAAATGCCACAGATCAGCCAAACAGCTGATTGCCAGGATTTAATCTGCTGCATAGGCTGCTTGCGCCTCTGCTACTTCACACCCTGTAGTGTGGGCAGGGAAGGCTGTGCCCCAGCCCCCGGCACCCTCCCAGTCAGCTTCCTCCTCCTCCGGCGCAGCAGCTGCTCTGGTAGAACCCTGCAGGGAGTAGGGGGTCACAGAACTAGGATCCGGGGTCTCCCCATGTTGCTGGCCTGGCTTCACCTGTTCTTGGCCTTCCTGCCTTGTGCCCCACCAGTCGCAAGGGGCACCAACCAGCACCCCTGAATGTGTTGGACCTCTCCCCCAATGCTTTTTCACACCTGCCTTTGGTTAGCAACAACAACAGCAAAAAAGTGTAAAATGTTAATTTCATTTCACTGAACTGCTAGTGCCCAGCTAAATCAAATCAAATAAAATTGACAACAGTATCGAGGAGATAGTCTTTGCTTGGGATTGATACTGCAGGCATAGTGATAAGGTGCCCCCTTCTGCCTCTGGGCGTGGGATTGCGGGGCTATTAGGGCACTAGACTGAAGGCTGGGTGGAACCAGTTTCAGTCCTGCTTCTGGCTGATTGCAGGAGGGCTTTGCAGAACCAGCAGCCTGGGGAGAAAGGATTTCGGGTCGGGAAGGACCCTGGGCAGTCACTGACGAGGTGCCACGCACAGGCAGGCCAGCCCAGGGGCGGGTGGGGTCAGGGGGGAGATGAGAGTGCAGAGCTTTCCCTGCAGCTTTGAGGGAGAGCAGCAGTCTTGGCTCTTTCATTCCGAAAGGCTTTTGGAACTGTTGGTTCCTCAGGATGGGACTGAAGAGAGTGTTGTATTGTTTTCCTGTTTTATCTATACTATCTTAAAGTGAGTTTTGAATTACTCCAATTGTATTTTTAAATGGTTTTATTATTGCACATGGTTTAATTGTATTTTCATGTAGATTTTTTTGTTTGCTTGTAATTATATGTACTTTTATATTTGGAAGCCGCCTTGAGTTCCAGTCCTTGGAAAAAGAGCGGGATAAAAATACAGAGAATCATAATAATAATTCAGGTGATAACTGTAACGAGGGCTCCAACTAATTTAGGATGTTTGTCTGGATGGAAGGGAGCAGAGCAGGAGTGGGAGGAGGGGTCCTTCCCAGAACCCCTCCCACCGAGCCAGCTTTGGGGCTGATGGCATTCACCATCCGCAGAGCCAAAGGCGGAGTGGGTGGTACAGTAAACTGCACGCAACTGATCTGGGGGGCTCTAGAAGTGCTGTTGGGTGGGGGCAGCCACAGATACCTCTCCTCCCGTTCTCGCCCTGGAATTTGATTGACTTCTCCCACCCGTTTCTTGGCTTCGGCGACTGATAAGGGCAGGGCCCCTTGGCCCAACCGGCTACAGGAGGTGTGCTTGGGGAGCGGCACTGAGCGGTGCCTTTGGACAGCTGGGATGAAGCTCTGCACGGGGTGGGTGCTGACTCCTGGGAAATACTTTTGCTCTCCAGACAGCTGAGGGCTGGGGGGGCGGAGGAGGGCACGGCAGAGCCTGGGTGTGGTTATTGCTTAGGCTGGAGGTGTGAAGGTGCCACAGAAAGGCCTTTGCCTGTTGGTGGTCAGCATGGAGGCGCTGGTGATCTGTCTAGGGCAGGCAGGCCGGCTGTTTTGGATTCACTCTCACTTCTGTGGAAGGCCCTGAGACTGAGGGGGGAGGGGGCTTGCTCCTCCTTGTCACTCCCCCACCCCAGGAGCCTCCGAGAATTGTGCTGCTGTGAAAGGTGCACATGTCATTCTTTCCACGTTTTGCCAGGGGCTGCCAGGCTGACCCCCCAAACGGGAAATGCTTCCCAATGAGAGGGTGATGGGGGGGGGAGAATGGCTTGGGCTGCCAGCCCCAGCTAGATCTTTAGGTCTCGTGCTCCGTAGGATGGACATCCTTCATGTTTGCTGGCTCTGCCTCAGGCTGGATGCTGCGCCTCTGGAGGAGGTGGGCTGCCCGCCAAAGGCATTCCTGGCCCTGGGCCGCTTTCTGCCAGCTGAGGAGGCAGGCTTGGCCCTACTTGCCATTGAGCACCACCCTGCTGCCTCCTCCTGGGGAGTGTGGGGTGGGCTACATAATACGATTCTAGGAAACTGCCGGATATGTCAGGCCAGGGGCCGCCCATCTGCTTCTTGGGGCCAGAGCTGTCCATGTGCTCCCTCCTTGGCCTGAGGCAGTTCTGCCTCTGAATCCCAGGTGCTGCGAATTGCTCTCGCCCACGGCTCCTACGAGTGGTCCTTTTCCCACTGGGACACCTAGTTGGTCCCTGAGAACTGCATGCTGGACTAGGTGGGCCCCCTTTGGCCTGACCCAGCCACAGGGCTCTTTTCATGTTCTTAAGTACCTCAGTAGTGCCTCCACGGACTGGCAGCAGCTCCAAGGTGTCAGGCAGAAGAATGGTCAGCGGCCCCAGCCCTCTGCCACCCAAGCTGCCCCTGGGCTCTCTTTCCATCTCTGTCAGCTGCTTGGAGTGATGCGCCCCCTTCCTTAGGTTTTCTTTGCCTAGTGGCACAAGAGCAGTGTTTCTCTGGGAAGACAGCCCCTTCCTTCAGGTATGAGGAGATCTAGTCTGGTGTGGGAGGGAGAGGGAGGTCTTGGCCATCCACCTCTGTCCCGTCCTGACCAGATCACAGGGCCGATCTAAGGCACCGTCTGTAGAGTAATGCTTTCAGCTGTTGACTATTTGCCCTGGGAAAGCAGAGCATCATGGGTGTTTCATGGCAGTTTGGCAGCTGAGGGGGCTGGCACTGTTGGCAAGAGCCTGTTTTGGGGAGCAGTCAGCCCACTAGTCGACCTCCCTTGGCACCAGGCTTTCAGGTACCCCTACTTGGAGATGCCGTGGGTGGAACCAGGGGCCGTCTGCCACTGAGCTGTGGCCCTCCCCACGTTGTTCCATTTCCTCTGTATCACTGGCCATCTGCTGCAGAAACTGTTTCTTCCAGGGCTCCAGAGAAGCACAAGACGCTGCTGGATGACCTTTCGCCCAACGGCTTTCTCTCCTTGGGCTGGGGGCTGTGGAGAGGGGAGTGCCCTTCCCTCAGGCTCCACCAAAGCGGCCCCCAGCAGGAGCTGCCCCAGTTGTGCGGCTTCTCTATTCCTGGGAGGAGCAAAACAGGTCCCCATGGTGAGAAGCTGCGGATGCAAGTTGGGCTTCCGTGGCCTCAAGGCAGCCCAGGGCGGTCTGGCTCCTTCAGTGACTTATCCCTCGCAGACCCCCTCTTAGAGCGGTGGGGAAGCTGTGGCATTTGCTAGCCCTGGCAATGAGCCTTTGGGCACACTGGCTGTGGGTTTCATGTTGCCCAAAGCATGCTGGCTCCACCGTATCATAACCCAGTTCCTGAGGAAATAATCCCAGCAGCCATTTGAATTGGCTCCTTCTGCTGCCTGAGAAACCCAGCGGCTGCCTGTCTGCCTGATGCCTCCAGTAAAAGATGATGAGGTGCTGCTTAGGGACTGGCTAATCAGGGCAGCCAGGCAGGGCTGAGCTGGGCTGATGTGGCCAGCTGGGCAGAAACTGAACACCTCCCTCCCCCCCCCCGCTAATCCTAGCAGCAAAGGACTAAGGTCGTGGGCACACTAGTCGCTTGAAAAGCAGCCAGAATGGGTTTTCTGGCTGCATGTTGAAGTGATTCTGCCCTCAGCTGGATACACTTCCCTTCTGCCCTGCTGACTTCAGAACTTTCAGGACCACCCACAACAAATCTTTAGGCCAATCACTATCTCTGCCTGAACCTGCAGAAAAGTGTTTCCATTGGCCACACCTGAATGTCAAACGGGTTTATCTACCATTCAGCTGAATTTGATATGGGGCTTGTACAACAAAACCAGAACCTTGATTTTGGCCCGGTATCTAATGGGCAGCTAGTGCAATTCATCAGTACACAATAAGACCACATTGATCATGGATGAGGGTGCCAATTTGATCGGTATTACTGAGACCTGGATGGGTGAGTTGGGAGGAGTTGATCTGATGCAGCTTTGCTGGGAAAATTCTGGAGCAGATTATAAAGCGGTCAATCTGTAAGCACCTTGAAAACAATGCAGTGATTACTAGAAGCCAACATGGATTTATGAAGAACAAATCCTACCAGACTAAATTTATGTCATTTTTTGATCATGTAACTTCCCTGGTAGGCTATGGGAATGCTGGACATAATGTATCTCGACTTCAGCAAAGCTTTTGACCAAGTGCCACATAATATGCTGATTAGCAACCTAGTCAAATGTGGGCTGGATGGAACAACTATCAGGTGGATCCACAGTTGGTTACAGAATCGTACTCAAAGAGTGCTAATCAATGGTTCCTTCTTAAACTGGGCGGAGGTAACGAGCAGGGTACCGCAGGGCTTGGTCCTGGGCCCAGTACTCTTTAACATTTTTATTAACTTGGATGAGGAGGTGCAGGGAATGCTTATCGGATTTGCAAATGATACAAAATTGGGGGGGATAGCTAATACCTTGGAAGACAGAAACAAAATTCAAACTGCACTTCATAGGCTGAAGCATTGGGCTGAAAACAGCAGAATGAAATTGAACAGGGATAAGTGCAAAGTTCTACACCTAGAAAAAAGAAACCAAATGCACAGTTATAAGATGGGGGATTCTTGGCTCAGCAATACTGCATGCAGGAAGGATCTTGGGATTGTTGTTGATCACAAGCTGAATTTGAGCCAACAGTGTGATATAGCTGCAAAAAAGGCAAATGCTATTTTAAGCTGCATTAACAGAAGTATAGCTTCCAAATCGCATGAAGTACTAGTTCTCTATTCAGTACTGTTCAGGCCTCATCTTGAGTACTGTGTCCTGGACACTGCACTTTAAGAAGGATGCAGACACACTGGAGCAGGTTCAGAGGAGGGCAACAAGCATGATCAGGGGACTGGAAACAACGCCGTATGAGGAGACACTGAAAGCACTGGGCATAGTTAGCCTTGAGAAGAGAAGACTGAGGAGAGATACGCTAGCACTCTTCAGATACTTGAAAGGTTTGCCACACAGAGGACGGCCAGGATCTCTTCTCAGTCGTCCCAGAGTGCAGGACACGGAATAATGGGCTCAAGTTACAGGAAGCCAGATTTCGACTGACATCAGAAAAAATTTCCTAACTGTTAGAGTGATATGACAATGGAACCAACTATCTAGGGAGGTGGTGGGCTCTCCAACACTGGAGGCCTTCAAGAGGCAGCTGAACAGGCACATGTCGGGTATGCTTTGATTTGGATTCCTGCACTGAGCAGGGGGTTGGACTGGATGGCCTTATAGGCTCCTTCCATCTCTACTAGTCTATGATTCTATTCTATGCTCACCTGGATACTTGGTGCAACACCAGCACAGGCTGCAAGGATGGCGGGGGAGGAGTTGCTGTGGTCTACAGAACTTCCATCTCTGTCGCCAGGAAACCACTCTGTCCTGGAGCTGGCTGTGAGGGCCTGCGCCTTGTGTTGGGCCAAGGAGACAGAAAACTAGGGTTGCTGCTGGTGTACCGTCCACCCTGCTGCCCGGCAGCTTCTCTGACCGAGTTGGTGGAGGTCATCTCGGCTGTGGTGTTGGAGGAGCCCAGAACAATAATGCTGGGTGATTTCAATATCTATGCTGAGGCTGCCTCTAGTGGTCCGGCTTGGGACTTCATGGCCTCCATGACGACCATGGGGCTGTCTCAAGTTGTCACCCTCCCGACGCATAGGGCAGGGCACACCCTCAACTTGGTTTTTGTTCCAGATGGAGGAAGGGGTGGTCTGGAGCTGAGGGGGTGGATGTCACCCCATTGTCATGGTCAGACCACTTCCTAGTGAAGTTTAGACTTATGGCTCCGATCCTTCCCTGCAGGGGTGGTGGACAGATTAAGATGGTCTGCCCCTGGAGACTAATGGAATCTACTGGATTCCTGCATGCCCTGGGGGAGTTCCCAGTAGATAGAGCAGGTGACCCTGTTGAAGCCCTTGTCACGCTGTGGAACAATGAGGCGTGTCGGGCTCTCAACACAGTTGCCCCCAAGCGCGCTCTCCAGCATTGTGGAGCCCAGTTTGCACCTTGGTACACCAGTGAGCTAAGGGCAATGAAACAGGCTGGACGTTGGCTAGAGCGCTAGTGGCGAAATATGTGCTGTGGGACTGATTGGGCACAAGTAAAACATCATAACTGTGTGACGGTGAGGGTGGCGAAGAAGGCCCACTTCTCTGCCACCATTGCACCGTCAAGGAGCCACCCAGTGGAGCTTTTCCATATTGTCAGGGGTCTGTTGACATCAGCTCTAGGAAATCGAGTCTTAGACCCTTGGGAGGCCCGCTGTGAATTGTTTGTAAGGCATTTTGAGGGTAAAGTTGCTCGCCTCCGTAGAAGTCTTGATGCCCCATCCATATCTACTGTAGTCCCCAATGAGATGTCCAGTGCAATGTCTGCTGCAACTTCTTGGGAACGGTTTCAGTTGATGCAGCCTGATGACGTGGACAAGGTGCTTGCAAAGATGCAGCCAGCAACGGGTCCTCTTGACCCTTGCCCTTCTTGGCTTATTAAAGCTTGCCGAGTGGAGTGGATACAGGTTGTTGTCAGCACGTCATTGCAGGAGGGAGTGGTCCCAGTCGCCATGAAAGAGGCAGTGATCTGACTGCTCCTGAAAAAGCCCACCCTGGCCTGGTCGCAAATATACACTAAGTTCTTGTCGTTATGTGCCTTCAAGTCGATTACGACTTATGGCGACCCCATGAATCAGTGCCCTCCAATAGTATCTGTACTGAGCCACCCTGTTCAGATCTTGTAAGTTCAGGTCTGTGGCTTCCTTTATGGAATCAATCCATCTCTTGTTTGGCCTTCCTCTTTTTCTACTCCCTGCTGTTTTCCCCAGCATTATTGTCTTTTCTAGTGAATCATGTGTTCTCATTATGTGTCCAAAGTATGATAACCTCAGTTTCATCATTTTAGCTTCTAGTGACAGTTCTGGTTTAATTTGTTCTAACACCCAATTATTTGTCTTTTTTGCGGTCTATGGTATGCGCAAAGCTCTCCTCCAACACCATGTTTCAAATGAGTTGATTTTTCTCTTATCCACTTTTTGCACGGTCCCACTTTCACATCGATACATAGAGATCGGAAATACCATGGTCTGAATGATCCTGACTTTAGTGTTCAGTGATACATCTTTGCATTTGAAGACCTTTTCTAGTTCTCTCATAACTCCCCTACCCAGTCCTAGCCTTCTTCTGATTTCTTGACTATTGTCTCCATTTTAGTTAATGACTGTGCCAAAATGGAAGTGGACTGCCTTCAAGTTGATTCTGACTTATGGCAATAAACTGAGTTCTGAATCCTAGCAAGACGGAGGCGCTGTGGGGCTGGTGGTTCCCAAGTTCAGATAATTGATTAGTTGCCTGCTTTGGATGGGGTCGTACTCCCTCTGAAAGAGCAGGTTCCAAGTCTGGGAGTGCTCCTGGATCCATCTTTGTCGCTAGAGGTCCAGGTGACCTCAGTGGCTAGGAGTGCCTTTTACCAGCTTCGGCTGGTAAGACAGCTGCAGCCATTTCTTTACTGGGGTAGCCTGCCACTAGCTGGATTACTATAATGCTCTCTATGTGGGGCTGCCCTTGAGGTTGGTTCAGAAGCTGCAGCTGGTGCAAAATGAGGCAGCGCAACTGTTCACTGGGGCAGGGTATTGCCAACTTGTTGCCCTGCTGCCAAAAGAATTGCACTGGCTGCCCATTAGTTACTGGGCCAAGTTCAGGGTTTTGGCTTTGGTGTACAAAGGCCTACGCAGGTTGGGACCAGGATACCTGAAAGACCGTCTTATCTCTTATATGCCCAGTCGATCACTGTGCTCTGCAGGTGAGGGCCTCCTGCAGATACCATCTTATCAGGAGGTCCGTTCCTCACAACATAGGAAACGGACCTTTAGTGTTGTGGCACCTGCCTTTTGGAATTCCCTCCCCTTAAATATTAGACAGGCGCCATCTCTCTTATCTTTTCGGTGCCTGTTGAAGACTTTACTCTTTCAACAAGCCTTTTACGTAGTCTGTGTCGCTGCTGGAATTGTTTTTTAAGGTGTTTTGAAAGATGTTTCATTTTAATACAGTTTTATGTTTTAAAGTGTTTTTAGTGTTTTTGTTTGCTGCCCTCGACTCCTATTGGGAGGAAGGGCGGGATATAGATTTAATAAATCAATAAATAGATTCAGCAGCAGGGTGACATGTTGGCAATATCCTGACCCATTGAGCAGCCATGCCACTGAATTTTGCACTGGCTACAGCTTCTGGACCGACCCCAAGGGCAGCCCCACATAGAATGCATTACAGTAATCCAGCCCGGAGGATCAATCCCCAATAGCATTTCCAGATAAGGCTAGGAGAGACTCCTGCCTGGAACCAGAGAGAGCCACTGCAGCATTTAAAAATCCAGGGAGGGTCCTGTTCACTCTCTTGCAATCCAAAGAGGACCAAATCAGAAGGAAGGGGAGGAGTCATCCCACTGCAGGCCCTTTTGCACTGAGACAACTTGCTCAGCTCTCTTGTTGTCGTGGGGCATTCATGCTTCCATTCCTTGTGGAACTGGGTCACCTGGGAGCTGGACCCTTCGCTTGCCATCAGTTCTGCCCTTCCTATTTGCTTGGCTTCTTTTCCTCAGGCCGAATGCAGTTCCCGACCCTCATTGTCACACTGAAGCCTTGCCCCTTCCTGGAGGTGGTGCATAAATGAAACTGTCATCAATTTTCTCCCGCTGTGTGTCTGTGGAATGGCAATTTTCCGCTTGCAAGATTCTGATTGGCTGAGCCACGGAAGTACGTGCTTGGTTTTTAAGGGAAGGTCCAAGTTAATTGAAGAGCGGGAAACTAGGGAACATTTATTTATTTTATTTTTAAAAAAATATTTCTATCCCGCCCTTGTACCCCACGATGGGGCACTCAGGGCATCTTACAATAAGTTTTCTACCTAAGCAGGGGTGGATTGGGTGCTGCTTCACTTTGCATCGTGCAAAGCACCCTCTCGGCTAACCTCACACAGGCACAGATACGTTCCCCCCTCCTCCGCTAGTTTTTCTGGGGCAGGAGCCAGGCATCACTGAGGTGTGGGAAGGGGGTGTTGTTAGTGAAAGGGGAAATCGGGTGGCTTTTCCGGCTGTTGTGCTTTGGGGTGAATGGTGGGCCATTCCTTTCATTGAGTGGCAGGAGGAGGTGGGCATGCCTAGTGGGAAAAAGCAGGAGTTTGTGTGGGAAAATACTTGGCACAGACCTTCCCTAGAGTCCATTGGTGCCAGGCCAGAGGGGGTGGGGGGGAGGGGAGGGGAGCAGGAGGACTTGGTGCCATCCAGTCCCAGCGGTAGCAGAGACCACCAGAGTTTTGTAGACAAATTGGGAGGGGGGACCTCCCATGCGTCCCATCACAGTCTTTAAGATCAACCCAAAACAAGATAGATATTCTTGGTGGCTGCCACAGCAGCGTTCCTCGCTTACTTAGGAGCCACTGAGAGTTCAATGTCTAGAAAAGCTGCTTGAGATGGCTCTGGGTGACTAGGGCTGAGGGCAAGAGAGTGTCTGTGCGTGTACAGAGAAGGAATCATTTTAAAGGAGGAGGGGGTAAATACCTGCAGGAGATTTCGACTGGACATCAGGAAAAACTTCCTAACTGTTAGAGCCACGACAATTACCTAGAGAGGTGGTGGGCTCTCCGACACTGGAGGCATTGAAGAGGCAGCTGGACAGCCATCTGTTGGGAATGCTTTGATTTGGACCCCTCCATTGAGCAGGGGGCTGGACTCAATGGGCTCGTAGGCCCCTTCCAACTCTACTATTCTATGAGAGTCTTACTGGAGCTGCTTATCTCACCCCTCTTTCTGCTCATGTGGGGGGACCCCCCATCTCTGCTCTAGGTGCCCATGAAGGGCCTAAAATCCATCCCCCTGTGGCATTCCCACAGAGCTTGATTGTTCAGCGAGACAGCTGCTGGTTTTGAGGCAAGAGGGCTAGGTGGGTTGCCTGTCTGCTCCCTTTTCTTCTGACA
This sequence comes from Rhineura floridana, assembly GCF_030035675.1. Classification (NCBI taxonomy): domain Eukaryota; kingdom Metazoa; phylum Chordata; class Lepidosauria; order Squamata; family Rhineuridae; genus Rhineura; species Rhineura floridana. The sequence continues at coordinate 832,137 of NC_084487.1, forward strand.
GGTCCTGCTGGGGGCCTTCCCCTTTGGGGCGTCTGGTTGGCCACTGTGAGGACAGGATCCTGGACCGAAGGGGGCCCCTTTGGCCTGACCCAGCAGCTGCAGGCACTGGGCTCGGGGCGCTTCTGCCCAACCCTCCCACAGCTTTCATCCTGAGTCACTCTGCCCTTGCAGTGCTGTCCACGGGGCTTGGCTGTGCTGCTGCCACCTCTTCCTTGCTGCTTAATAATGTCTTGCTGTGGAAGTGTCAAGGCTACCTTGCCTGGTGAGTCCCTGCTGCCTTGCGCTGGCTTCTCTCCTTCACTTTTTTTCCCTTGGCAGGTGTCCTTGATCCCACCAATGTGTGCATGGGGAGGGGGGGCTTCCTAGCTGAACCTGTTTGCTATGGATCCCTCACCCCCCTTATCCTGGGCTGTCTCCCGTGAAACTAGGTTCCCTCAGGCTTCCCGTCATCCCATCCAGCAGTCTACCCCCAGGAAGACAGTGCAACTCTGTGTGTGTACACACACGCTGTGCTGCCACGCGCAGGTCAATGCTGGGGGGGAGGCGGAGGAGGAGCTGGAAATGTACATTGAAAACATTGTCTCTGGTGCTGGCAGCGGACTCATTTACCAGGTAAAGCTACCAGCAAGACTATGACTAACTTTGGGGGGGGGAGCAGGCCCAGTGCCCTCTACCAAAAAAAGGAGCCAAGGTAAGCTGGATGGTGTTCCAGTTTGTCTGCATCCTTCTTTAAGTGCGGTGTCCAGAACTGTATGCAGTACTCAAGATAAGGCCTAACCAGTGCTGAATAGAGGGGAACTAATATTTCACATGATTTGGAAACTATATTTCTGTTAATGCAGCCTAAAATAGTATTTGCCTTTTTTGCATTCACATCACACTGTTGGCTCATATTCAGCTTGTGATCAGCAACAGTCCCAAGATCCTTCTCACATGTAGTATTGCTGAGCCAAGTATCCCCCATCCTATTACCATGCATTTGGTTTCTTTTTCCTATGTGTAGAAGTTTGCACTTATCCCTGTTCAGTTTATTCTGTTCTTTTCAGCCCAATGTTCCAGGCTATCTAGAGCACTTTGAATTTTGTTTGTTGTCCAGTGCAGAGTGTCAGTTAAGAGCCAGTTTCACTCTCTTGTGGGACTGTAACTCTCCCCCACACACACACCCATTTGTCCACATGAAAGAGTAAAAAAGGGCAAAGCAAAGCTCATGCCTCTGAAAAGTGCCGCCTGAAGCAGGAGCCCAGTTTCTGTGCCAGCACAGGCTGGAATTTTTGACCTGTATAGTTTTTGCAAATTGGGCAGATTTGCACATCTCGCTTATTTTGCATAATGTCCTCTCCTTCTGCCAGTCACTGGAAGCTAGGAACGGCTCAGCCTCTTCCTGAAGCCTGCCTGCCTGCCGGGATCCCTTCTCCGCTCCATCACTCACTCCACCTGTGCAGTCTGAAGCCACCCTTGGCAGCTTTAACTGCCAAGAGCTGAACTGTGGGTTTGTTTAGTGGAAATTGACATGGCGCTGAACGCTGCACACCTCATCAAACATTGTTCTTGTCCTGTGCGGACCCCACAAAGCCTCCGCCTTGCAGGAGCCCACTGCATGCCGCCCTGGCCTCCTACTGGAAGAAAGGGTGGGATATAAATCAAATAAATGAAAGAGCATGGTAGCTGCAGGCGAATGGTTTTGCTGGCTCAGAGGCCAGGGTGGGAGGGGAGATTGCAAGCAGTTCCTTTCCTTTGTCCCCATCAAGAGTGTCAAGGCCCCGGAAGGTGATGCTGTTGCTTGCACAGGTGCCTGCCACAGCAGTGGTGGTCACCCAGGATCACTAAATGGGATCCCGCCTCAGCCCAACTCTGGGGCAGAGAGCCTGGGCCAGCACATGTGCTTTGCCACGATCCCTGCAGTAGCCTGGGGGAGCTGTTTCTACAGACACACACGTCCCACACCCTACCAAAGGAGTCTGAGCTTGAGCAGGAAGTCAAGACACTTGGTAGTGTGGATGTTGCTTTGTTCTTTCATCAGAGCCAAGGAGCTGCTGCCTGGCCTCTTGTTCATGAGGAAGGCGGCCTTCGTAGGAGCTGAGCTGAAAGGCAGTGCGGAGTCGGTGCCTGCAGTTACAATGGCCCACCTTGGGAACAGGGAGGAACAGCCAAGCCTGCCCCCCAAAGTGGGTTTTGGGGGGTTAGCACAGAGGCTTAACACTTCCGTCACATGCCAAGAGGGTCCTGAGTTCAGTCCAAGGTTAGCAGATAACAGAAAAGTTTTTCTCTCAACCTACTGCTGCGTATCCAGTGTTTCCGGTTTGCTTGGATCCTGATAGGCTTGCTGCCCTGAGCCCAGAGAGGAGGGCACAGACCCCTGAGACCTTTCTTGCTAGGAGGGTGACTTGCAGGAGCTTTCCCTCCCAATTTTTATCCCAATTGTCTGCCAAGAAAAGTCAAATTATGCCTTTGGTGTTAATTTTAACAGCAAATTATGGGCAAATTCCTATAGTTGCTGATACGTCAGATTTTGCTGGAAAGGGGGGGGGAGAACTGCTGAACCTCCCCCCCCCAGAGCACTGGCCTTCCTGCTCAGCCGTGCTGTGCTTCTGAGACCTGGCCAAGCACCCCCCATTCCTCTGTCCCACCACACATTCAGCGACCTCTTTGCAACTAAGAGGGCCAGGAAGTCTTGTGATGTTGTGAGACCCAGAACTGAAACAAGCCCCGTTTACAGTGGATGTTCTGTGGCAGAGAGAGAAATCCAGGGAGGTCAGGGAGGGGTTTGGGAAGGCCCCAGATGTTGAAGAGGGGCAGGGGTCTTGGCAGCCTCCTCTGCTTGCCCCCCAAGGAAGGCTGGCAAGGCTTGAAAAGTAGCGTCCCTGGATTTCTGCTCTGCTCCTGTCCTTTGCCAGCCTGCCAGCCTTGCTGTTGTCAGGCCTCCTCCCACTGAGGTCTTGGAGGCCTTGTGATGGCATCCCAAACATGGGCCTGCCAGGTGCGGTGGCTCTCCCCCTCTTAGACCTGCTCGGAGGGACTTGTTCTCTCTCTCTTCCTCTCTCACGCGCACACACACACACAGAGCCACCCCACTGCGGCTCCGTTCCTGGAAGTCAGCCATGACAAAACTCTGCCGTTGCAGCATGCTTGAGAGGCAAGGGGACTGGGTGCTAATTAGTAACTCATTAGCACTACTCTGTTTTAAAAAAGAAATGTGCAGGCTCATTCCTAAAGGCTTGGTCTTTTAGCAGCTAGCATGTGAAACAGCAAGTTAGTTAGCATCCGCGTATTAATATTTATATTGCTACTAATTAAAGCGCTGTGTTACTGTGACAGGGCTGTGGAAGTAATAAATAGGGGCAGGTTTATTGCTCTTGGAACAATGCAGTGGCATTTGGTAGGAGCTCTGACTCAGGTCTTCTCTGTGATGGTTGCAAACTGGTACCCAGGAATAGTTTGGGGGGGATCGGGGACATGGAGTTGTTAGCCTGGTCAACGAAGAGCCCTGCAGTGGGTCAGGCCAAAGGCCCTTCTGGTTCAGCACCCTGTTCTCATAGTGGCCAACCGGATGCCCTAATGGGAAGCCTGCAAGTGGAACATGACAGCAGCAGGACTCTTCCCACGTGTGCTACCCAGCAAATTATATTCACAGGCGTCCTGCCTCTGACACTGTAGGTAGGACATAACCATCCATAGTTTAACTTAGTGCTGTGCAGAAAAGTCATTTCTTTTGCCTCTCCTGAAACTCCCAACATTCAACTTCACTGGATGTCCACGAGTTCTAGTGTTATGAGAGAGGGAGGAAAACTTTTCTCTATCCACTTTTTCTACATCATGCATAGTTTTACACACTTCCATCATGTTGCCTCTGACTCTCCTTTCTCTAAACTAAAAAGCCCCAAAGCTGCAATCTTTCCTCATAGGGGAGTCGCTCCATCCCCTTAATCATTCTGGTTGCCCTTTTCTGAACTTTTTCCAGCTCCACAATATCCTTTTTGAGGTGAGGCGACCAGAACTATACACAGTATTCCAAATGCTGCTGCACCATAGATTTGCATAACGGCATTATGATATTGGCAGTTTTATTTTCAGTCCCTTTCCTCAGGATCCCTAGCATGGAACTTGCCTTTTTCACAGTTGCTGCATGCTGGGTTGACATCTTCATTGAGCTGTCCACAATGACCTCAAGGTCTCGTTCCTGCTCAGTCATTGCCAGTTCAGACCACTGTAAACAAGCCCAGTTTACTGAAATTAAGATTGTATGCCCCAATGTGCATCACTTCACACTTGCCATTTTACTGCCCATTTGCCCGGTTTGGAAGGATCCATTTGGAGCTCTTTGCAGTCCCTTTTTATTCTTATCACTATGAACAATTTGATGTCCTCTGGAATCTTGCCCACCTCACTGCTCATCCTTAACTCTGGATCATTTAAAAAGCACAAGAGGTTCCGCCACCAGTCCTTGTTAGGGTTGATGCCTTTCCGCATCCCCCTGCCTAGAGTCCAAGAAGCAACACTCTCAAGGAGGAGAATCTGGCATTTTTTGTTGCATGCCACACAGTTCTGTGAATGGATCCATTCAGTGCAACTCACATCACTTGGATCGCTTAAATTGGGAGGCTTTTGTTTTAAAAGGGCTACTCTCCTTGTGGGCACCATGGCAACCGTGTTAGTCGGTTCAAAAGGAGGGTTGTTTGAAGGGGAAAGAGGTGTTCTCCAGGCTGCTTGGGTTTATTTAGACTTTATGGCTTCAGGGCACAAAATGAGAATTTCGAGCTTTTGGCTAAGAGTGAATCTTGCTGCAAGGGAAAGAGAGGAGTGTGGTTTGGGCTTCCTTAAGGGCCAGAAACCCATTTCCCTTAGCCTTGCGGTGGGGGGGACATTCTCCCTCCCCCACCCATCCTCAAGCCACGCTTGAATGCCTCAGGCTGACGGCCAGCTCGGGTGGGGTGAGGAGTTCAGAAGACCCCTTTTGTCCCCAGCCCTTCTGAGCCCCGGAGTACAGGGTGACCCCTCCTTCCGCCCCACCCCCTTTAACTCTTCCTTCCCATTGGAGGAAGAAGCCCCTCTGTGGGTCAGGCAGTTCTGCAGGCAGCAGCAGGGGAGAGTGGAGCCGGGCACCCAGAGTTTTTTCAGTCTGGTTTTTGTTCCAGCATCGGAATGCCTTGCCTTGGGAAGGAGCAGTTCCCCATTTCCTTGGGAGGAAGGGCAGGATGTAAATCTAATAATAAATATATTTAAACAAAGTTGTCTTGCTGAGGTTCTGGCTGCAGGAGTGGGAAGCTCTTCCCTCAAGGCTTGATGAGGAGAAGGGCAGGGCACTGTGTGTGGTTTGGGGGCAGAGGAGCCCCACTCCATCCCTGCAAGCAGTGACAGACCTCAAGGCCAAAGTCAGGCCCCCAAATGATGGGGCAGCAGCAAGCAGGCCCCGTATCAGAGCTGGGCCTAGCATGTGTTGACACTGGTCACCACCAGGTAACAGTTGTGGGGTGGCCAGTCAGGCTACGAAGGCTCATTTCAATTTTTTTACAGCTATAATACATTAATTTTTGTTTACAACAAAACGTTGCTTATTCCTAAGTTAAAATATGTTTGGTATCAGGACAGCAGAAGCAAACTCCATTTTATTCCCATAGCTATAATGGAGCTAATGATTTAAATGAGTTTAAAATGTGAAACTGCATGTGCTCAGATTATTTCTTCTTTTTAAAATCAGTGCTGACAAACTTTTCGTTGTCTGTTTTTTCTGTAACTTATCGTGAATGTAGAAGCAGTTGTACAGCGTGGCAGGGCTGGAGGGAGAAGAGAGATTGTTGATTGAGTGCTTCACAAGCGAAGTATTAAGCGTGGACATCGAAAGGGAGCACTTCTAGCCCAGGGTCTACAGTTTCCTTGCTGCACCACTGCCTGTGAGCTGCTGCTCTGTGTTGGCAAGTGATAGGAAGAGATATGTTTTAGGCTGCATATATTTGCCTAGTCTAGGCGATGAGAATTGCCTCTATTCTCTTCACAATGAGAGGCTACTCAGGAGAGCCAGCCACTGCCTCCTTGGGTTGCACAAAAGCTGTGGAGTACTTCACTGTTGATTTAGCTTATGTATATCCCACTGGGAAGTACAGCATATAAATAATGTATATTGTATAGTACTTTTATACTATAAGTCGCCTTGATTGTTTGATTTTTATTTACGGTCATATACCAAAGTGAGTCGCCTTGAGACTTTTTTTAGTAGTAGGCGACTAAGAAATTTAATAATAATAATGATAATAATAATAGGGGCTTGCCTCTGTGCGTTTTGGATTGGGTGGAGTGAGAGTGAGTGCTGGAAGATTCAGGACAGACACAAGAAAGGGCTTCTTCATGCCACGCACAGTTGAGCTGTGGGATTCTCTCCCGCAGGAGGCCGTGATGGCCACCAACTTGGAGGGCTTTAAAAGAGGATTAGACAAATTCAGGAAGGATGGCTGTCAGGGGCTCCTAGCCACGACGACTCTGCTCTGCCTCCACAGCCAGAGGCAGTGTGTTTGTGAATACCAGTTGCTGGAAACCGCAGTTTGGAGAGTGCTCAGGCCCTGCTTGAGGGCTTCCCCAAAGGGGCATCTGGTGGGCCACTGAGGACACGATGAAGAACTAGATGGGCTCCCTCTGGACTGATCTAGCAGGCTCTGCCTATGTGTCTCCACCAGACACTCTTTCAAATGTGGAAAAGTTTGTTGTGCTCGCCATTCCTATAAGGTGTAAGGAAATGTCCTTCTGACCCCTCAAATCTCACGTGGAAGAGAAGGCCAAAGCAGAAGTGTGGCCTTGCAGGCCATCCAGTGCCCTTGGGAGGGGTCAGCAGCCCCACCGCCAAGTTGATGAGCTTGTCCTGCAAGGTGCGGTTCATGAGAACCTAAGAAGAGCCTGTAGGGGGCGCACCTCCTCCAGTATCCTCACAGTGGCCAGCCAGATGCCCTTCCCCCCCCCCTTGTGATTCCCAGCAATTGGCATTCAGAGGCCTTGGACACTCGTCAGGTTGGTGGAGGTAGTACCTTGAGGGCAGTGGGGGGACTCCCCGCCTGCCCCCCTCCATTTCCCACAGGGGTAATCTGTTGAGGGATGGGGTCAGGGCCCAAAGTGGGCAGACTGCCCTTTTCTTTGCCACCCCTCCCCCCAACACCTGGGTGAAATGGGCCGAGGGCCATCTCTGCCACTGGCCCTCAGGTTGCCCATCCCTGGTTTAGGGCGAGTGCTAGAGAAGCTTCCCATCGTGGTGGATGAAGTCACCTCTGTGTCTTGCACCCCCAGAAGGGTCGTCTGTGGGCAGCCTTCTATGAGAGGGCAGAGGGAACAGCCCATCTCTGCCCCACCAAACTCAGTTGTGCCTAATCAAAGGAAGTTGTTGAAACTGACAGCAGTGGGGCAAGAGGGAGCAGAAGATGCACACTGCATCCGGAGGAACTGTGCTGCACCCTGAGGTGCAGGGCTTCCAACAGGGACCTTTCCTGCCCTTGGCCGCTGCCCCAGGCCGCCTCCGGATGATTTGGTGTTGGCGTTGGCTTACCCAAGGACTCCTGGGGGTTTCCACCTATGCAATCCCATTTACTCTCTGCAGCCGCCTCAACGGCTGTGCTGCACAACGGGCAGTTCCCTCCGAGCTGAGTGAGTGCCACAGGGGTTTCCTCTTGGGTCCCCTGCTTTTGACCATCTGCAGGAAACCCCTGGCCGAGATCACCTGGAGGATTGGGCTGAGGAGTAGCCCGCATGCGCCTGGCACATAGTCCTGCCTCTCCAATTGGTCATTCTGACCCCATGTTCAGTCAGTGCCCGTGCAGGAGTGGGTGGGGCAGGGAAGGCAGAGGCACTATGGGTCGGGCAGCCTGGGAGATGGGGTTGCACTCCCACTGAGGGAGCCGCTGTTCAGTCTGAGGCCTGCTCTTGAACCCATCCCTTTTCCTTCCCTCCTGCAACTTCACACCTTCAGCCCTGCTGCCCTTGCCTGCTACAGGTCACTTGCTCCTCGAAGAGACTCTGCCCTGCCCTGCGTACCTCCTCTGGCTGCTTCTCCTCTTTCTGCCCCTTCAAATCACTCCCCAGACCCACCAGTGCTGTTGCTGAGCCTTCACCCCTTCATGTCTGCCCTCAGCCACAACATCTGCCCCTGGCCCTCCCCTTTTCACTCCCACACCATTTCCATTTGGATTATGAGCTTCTGAAGTGCTTGGAAGCTACCGGTTCCCCTCCTCAATTCCACTTGCTCTGCAAACCTCAGGTAGCAAGTAACATGGGTGTCGCTTTGTGAGTGACAGCTGCTGCTGCTTCTGCTACAAAGCCCAGGGGAACTCTTGGCCACTGAATGCCATGGTCGTCAATAACACAGATGCCTTTTAATAAGGTAAAGGGCTGTGGGGAGGACCTAGGGACCTGTTGCCCATAAGAGCCAGCCAGGGGTGGGACTTTAGAGGCAATGCGCCTCAGATCACTAAAGGCAGAAGGCAAGTGAGAGGTGTGTGGCGCTCTCCTCGTGAGCTTCCCAAGGTCATCTGACTGAGCAACCACTGCTGGGAGCATTGCCTTTGACCTCTTGTGAGACTCCTTTCCGTGGGGCTCAGAAATACAGCGAGTGGCTTTTCCACGTTGCATGCTGCCCCTGATGATGACGGTGTTGGCCGCTTGGCACCTCAGCACCGTGGCCTGCTGCTGCTGCTGCGGACTTAGATTTTCTTTCTAGCCGGTGACAGAAGGGCTATGCTTATTGCCAGAAACAGCAGCGCGTCCAGTGCTTGGCCATTGATGGGAAGCGGCAGCAGATCCTGAGTTATCACTGTTACAATCGTTGTCAGGGATGGTCAGAGGAGGGTGCCATTTCTGCCCCTTCCACCCCGTGTGTGGAGAAGAGGTGCCATCATCAGAGGACGAGCAGCTGAGAGGACAGCTGGCCCTTCCTGGGAGAAAGCGCACAATCTCTCAGTGCTGGGGGATTGGTGTAGCTGCTCATGTGGGCAGCGGGGAGGTGAGCTCATGCTTGGTTCACACCACTCAGCACATTGGCGGCTGGAACTCACATAAGCCCTTCAAAAGCGGGGGGGGGAGCTTGCCATAGTCCTTCCCTCCAACCTGGTTCGTTCGAAAACAATCCCCTGCCTCTTTTGTTTCTGTGTGGCTTTGCAGCAAGTCTGCATGAGATAAAGCCCCCAGGGGTGGGTGGGTATTTATTTATTTTATTGAACAACATTTGCACCCTTCTTCAGAAATTAATTCCAGGGTGGATGATGATGATGGTTTCCAATTCATAACGCAATCAAAATAAACACCCCAAAACAGATAAAGGTTTGTAGGTGTTTTACATGCGTGCATGCAAAGGGATTTGCTCTCTGCCCAAAAGTGATGGTGTTGGCGGCCCTTTCTCAGTTGCTGACGGCAACATTGGGCAGCGGGATGTACTAGTGGTGCAGCTATCCTTCCTCTCCATGGAGAGACAAACTTAGCTCAGAGGCAGAGCATCACTTTGAGTGCAAAAGACCCCAGGTGCAATTGCCTCATGTCCAGGGAGGGGCTGCTGAATAAAGGCAGACACACCTGGCTCTGCACCCCTTGGAGAACTGCTGCCGGTCAGAGCTGGCGGTTCTGAGCTACGTGGACTAATGGTCTCTCTTGGTCCAAGAGGCCTTTCTGCATTGCTCTTTCCCGACAAGACACGGAATCGCCACTCTCCCGCCCCTCCTGCAGCAGCCAGGCTGCAAAGCCTGCCTGTATGACCCCTTTGCTTCTGTGATTTCCTGGGAAAGTGAAAGTCTTGTGGGCCTGTGGCAGAATTCCACAATCAGTACAGGAAAGGGGTGGGAGTGGGGATGATAGAGCAGCACTGGAGGTAGAACAGGGGGGCTGAGGAATTGGGGTGCATAGAGACTGTGGGTGGGGAAAGAAAAAAGCGGTCATAAAATTCTAGACTGGTAGAGTTGGAAGGGGCCTATAAGGCCATCCAGCCCAAGCTCCTGCTCAACGCAGGAATGCAACTTAAGACATCCCCGATAGGTGGGTATGTTTCCGGGTCCTTGAGGTGGAGGTACGGAAAGGCCTGAAGAGGCAGGGGGAAGGAGGAGGAGTGTCTGCTGGGCTGCAGAGGGAAGCCAGGAGTAGCAGGGGGAAGGATGGGGCCAGAGAGATGGAGACAAGAGGAGAAAGTGCTGGATTCATGGTCCCTCCACCCATTCTCTGCATGGCCACTGAGTCAGTAAAGGTAGAACGGTGGTCCTGATTTTTGTGCCTCCCTCCCCCCCACCTCTGGAGCTGGGTTCCTTGGGTGGGTCTGGATGGCTGTGCTTTCCCTCCTTGCAGGATGGCTCTGAGGGCTCCTCCGCCCCCTCCCTGTGGATCAGGCTTCCTTGTCGGGGCAGAGATGGCCCAGTGAGACCTCCCTGGGGAACTGACAGCCCCGTCCAGCCCGTTGTGAACTAATTGCCTCGGTGAATGCTTTAAAGGTTAATCTGGGCTGCAACTAGTGTTGCCCTGTTTTAGTGATGCTGTCTACAATTATCACTAATGGTTTTGGTGTGAGTTGTGATTTTATCATCTTCTCTTTCTGGGATTGTGAACCAGTCAGCTTGGTTTTGCAGTAGTATAAAAGTCATAGAATCATAGAATAGTAGAGTTGGAAGGGGCCTGTAAGGCCATCAAGTCCAACCCCCTACTCAATGCAGGAATCCAAATCAAAGCATTCCCGACAGATGGCTGGGCAGCTGTAAATGTAATAATTGGAATAAGTGAGGAGAGAGCTGTCCTAGAAAGGCAGCCCTCCAGCAATGGGAGGGTGGGAGGAGCCACCGCACGTAATACCTCTTACAGCTGCCTGCCTTCCCTGCGTCCACCTGTCCACTGTGGATCTATGGCAGGAAGCTCCACAGGGCAATGGCAACCCAGCCACATCCCCCCTCCTCCTCTATTGCTGCCCTTGGCTGGGGCTTGTTCTTGCCCTCAAGAGACAGTCGCTGCCTAGAGAATTAAAAACGGTGTGCTGCATCACACAGAAGGCTTTTGGGTCCAGTGTTGCTTGCGCGGGCAGTGTGCCTAGCAGGGCAGCCACAGCCTGAGTCCTCCCCTCGGCTCTGGGCCCACATCACATGCAGGTGCTGCGAAGGGCGGGGGGGTGGCCCTTGCCTCTCCCAAAGTGGCCCATCCTGCCTCCAGCTGCTTGCCCTTCTGGAGTCCTGCCTTTTCCCCATCAGTGGGGGGATCTGGCCTGCTCGCTTCCCTCCGGCTCCTTCTCCCACCCCTGCGGCACTCCCAGTGAGACCGTCGGGCAGCCAGTGAGCTGCACTCGGCCTCCCCACCCTGCTGTTGCTCCATCCATCCTTGCCCAAGCACTGCCTGTCAGAGTCAACTTTGAAAAGGCAGAAAAGGAGCTTGGCTTTCTGTGCCTCTCACTGCTTCCCTCCACCCCAGGGTTTTATTTTGGGGGGGGTGTCACACAACTGACTGCTTTATTTGCTTTTAATATAAAGGCAAAATGAAAATCTGAGCACTGCACTCCAGCTGCTGCTGCTGCTGCCATCCTGGCCTTGTCCTTCTCCTCTTGCATTTTAAATGGCTCCAGGATATGGAGGGGAGGGGATGGCACATGGGGGGGGGGAGCATCAGAGTGGGAGCCCTGAGCAAAAACCTTGTTTGTGGTTGAGCTGCGGCTGGATTGGAGCGCTCACCAAGCTGGGTTTCATTAGCTGATCGTTGCCAGCGATAAAAGCCGGCACTACAGATAAAATCAGACATATGTTTTCATAGAAGGCTCCCAGCTCTCCAGAGCCCGACTGCGTTTCCTTCCACCTTTGTTGTGGGAAGCAGGTTGTACCACGGAGCAACCCCAAAGGGCAGAGCCAGCTCCGTTCTGCTCCTCAGGGCCTTCCAGGCAAAATGGATGGAGGGCTCCTGTGGGCAGCCCTGCCGCACGTCTCTGAGCATGGCCCCTGCCGCTGTGCCTTGCGCCCCAATCAGTGAGTGACCTCGTAGGCGGAGGGAGGGCAGCGGAGGAGCGTGTGCCTCTGTCCTACCAGGGGGGACTACTGAGCTTCATATATGCCCCCCAAACCCCCCTCTGCAGTGCCATGCTGACCTCTCGCCCTCCTTGCTGGAGGAAGAGGCAGGGGTGGTTGCAGTTGTGGTGGCGCCCAGGGAAAGGTCCCCAGGAGCTGGGAGCTTTGCCCCTTTGGCCAGGGGGAGGGGCAGCTTCACTCCCTCCCAGAAGGACAGGACATTTCCCTGGACTTGCTTTCCCTTCTGGAGCCCCAGTTCTGTCCCTGGACTGGAACCTGTGTCAAATCCCCTTGCCAAACCATCCCCACTCTGCCAAAGCCATCCTTTCCCTACCCCTTCCCTCCCTCCTGGACCCTGCTGCAGATGGCTGCCTGGCTTGGCCTATGCTGGGAGGGAGGGAGGGATGGGGGGCTGGAAAGGCCTGCCTCTGCATCCCCCTGCGGTGATGGATGGCGGGGGGGGGGCTCTGCTGGATGAAGGGCAGGCTTGGTTCCTAAGGGGCAGGCCGTGGTGCATCTTTGCATTTTAGCAGCTGGCCACTTAAAACACATAAGTAAAAATGGAACCTGGGCTGTGACAGCTTGTTTGGGATTGAGGAGGAGCCCCTCTTCCTACCACCACCCCCAACGCCCAGCATGTACCTTCTAATTCCACCAGGTCAGCCAGTCCTGCTGTCCAGTCAACCCTCTCCCCCCCCATACCACCACAAAGGGGCTTCAGTTGCCCAGGGGATGGGGGAGAGAAGGGCGGGGGTGCCCTTAATTTGGGATCCTGTCCCCTTAAGAGGGGGCACAATATCTGCAGGGGGGCCTGTGCCCCCCACCCAGCCATTGCACTAGCAATAGACAGGGGAGGCAAGTGGCTGTTTCTAGCTCTGGAAGTGGTTTTATTTAATTCCAGGAAAGGTTACTTGACAGTTTAAAAATGTTAATACGTTTTGAAATGAACCTTTTGGGCTCCCCCCCCCCCTTGCACAAACCAAAAAAGCCTGCCTCAGTTTCAGCTTTGCAGGCCAGTTTCTGGGTCCTCAAACCTTTGGAAATACTGTTCTGGCTTCAGCTTTCTCCCCCCCCCCCCGTCTTGGCTTTCAGCATAACCCTTTAGGGACATTGCATTATTAAAAACGTTAACAATATTTATTAAAATACAAAAATACACTTGTCTCAGAGTTACAGTCAGATTATTCTGGCTTTTGGATTGTTGCCATCTCCCCCATCCCCCCCCTTTAGGTTGCAAATCTCTTTGATCCAATGTCCAGCTGAAAAGCTGAAAGGAGCAACCAAAGTCATGAGAAGCCTCCGGTCAGATCCAGAGCACAGAGAAGAAACAGATTCTGGGCAGCCCCCCCCTGCCCCCTCCAGAAGAATGCATTTGGGCTGGGGGGCACCATTCTCCAAGCCACGCTCCTTGCAAAGCAATGCCTCCCCTGGCATCTGCTTGCATTTTGAGGAGGGTAGGGGGCAGCTTGTGTGCCCTTCACTCACCGGCTGCTGCCTGGTGGATGGGATGGCCAAAGATAAGCAGGGCGGCATCCCTCAGCCCTCCTCCTCTGCCTGGCAGAGGAGCCGTGGCCCCACACGAAGGAGGAGGAGGAGGAGGAGGAGGAGGAGGGAGAACCCAGCCTTATTTCTCTCCCCACACACACACACCAACACACCCCTCACTTCCGCCTTAAGGGGAAAAGGAACAAAAAGCAGAACATTGCTTCATGGTTCTACAATCATATGTCAAATTGCCCACCAGGGTGGCCGAAGCACGAGTGCCCACAGCACAAAGCCAGTCTGGAGGTCCTCCCAGCCCCACGGCCTCCGCTCTCCTCTCTCCACCCCCACCCACCCCAAAAGAAGGTTTGCGCACAGAGGGTTAAATACAACCGCAGGGATGTGGTGCAGTGGAAGGCATGGAGGCCTGCTGGGCACACAGCACCTCTTCCTTTCACTGGCGGGGGGGGCATGCCGACAGCCCTCCCTCCCTCCCACGGTTGCTTACCCAGGACTCTGCCACCCCCCACGGCTGAGAGGAGGAGGGGGCAGGCTCTTGCTGGTTTACTTTTTTTTTTTTTTTTTTTTTTTGCAGTGTGATACAAGTATTTCATTTCCCTGTGAAAATTGTCTTTTTCTTGTTTTAAAAAATGACCATTTTATTGCATTTGTAACATTTTGGCACAGTACAAACTCCTGGTGCGCTTTTTCCCTTTTTCTTTTTTCTTGAATAAGACAACTCTGTAAACGAGGGGAGTTTTTTTTTTTCCAGGGCTTTAAGAAAAGAGTGTCTCTATAGAAACGGATTTGTTTTTACTGCATTCTAAGTAACATCTTCTAAAAAGGGCAAATCCCACCCCTTGCTATTCCCTGGTTTTATATTTTTCTTTTTTCTCTTCATTGTTGCCCTGTGTGTGTGTGTGTGCGTGCATGTTTGCTGTAAATAGATCTTATTCCAGAAAGTCACAACAGCAATTTCTGACTCCCGTTTTTCTGTCGTTTGGGGAAGGAGAGGGAGTGTTTGTCGCTGCTGCCTCCTTCTCAATAGGGGGTTTCTTTACATGTTTAATATAACCTGCTTCTTTTATCTCAGCTCATAGACTTAATATATAAGCATGTACACGAAAAAACCTGCCCAGTCCCTCCCCCCCTGTACAAAAGTTGACGTCTGTTTCTGTTTGTGCATTCTATTGCAATTTTTTTTAATAATTTCTTGAGGGGGGAGGAGTCAGATTTGCGTTTCCTGCACTTTCTCCTTGGGGTGGGTCTGAATTATATAAGGTTCAGCAATAGTCGTAACCGTGGGGTGCAGCGAGTTCCCCAAACAGTTTTCTGTCCAATGGGCCCCATGTGACGGTTTGTAAGTGTTGTAGTTAATGTGGTCATGAATAGCTGGCAGCACAACTGCCCCCTCACCTGATACACCCGACGGGGTAGTGGAGGCTGCCGCCGCCGCTCCTGCCGAGGAGGCCGGCATGTCCTCATCCACTTGTATTATTTCCACAGTCCTGGCAGCTGCCACGGTGCTCCGCTGCTGGTGCCTTTTGCGAAGTTTGTAAAAGACAATCAACATGGCCGCCGCCAGCAGCGTCACGGCCACAAAGCAGCCAATGATGATCTTGGTGGTTCTCATCACCTCATCCAGGCTGGTCTGCATCTTGTCGTTGTTGTTGTCCGAGGCGGGGTCCGTCTTGGGCGCCTTGGTGGTCTGGATGAGCACGGTGGTGGTGGTAGTGTACGCTGGCTGGTAGCCCGTGGACGTGGTCGGCACGGGCTTGGTGAACTTTGGGAAGATATTCTCGGGCGAAGTCTCCGTGGTCTCCACAGTGACGGTGGTGAAGAAGCTGTAGTTGGAAGTGTTGAGCTCGGCCGTGCTCACGTTGAGGTAGGCCGAGGCGTTGGAATTCCCCGCCACGTTGGTGACCATGCAAGTGTAGATGCCTGTGTCCGTTAGGAAAACTTGGGAGAAGTTCAGGGTGCCATCATTGAGGACTGAGATCCGTGGGTGGTTGGAAGCGTGGCTCAGCACGGTCCCATTCGGCAGCAGCCACCTCACGGAGGACATGGCAGGCGTGCGGCACTTGAGCTCAGCCACTCTCCCTTCGGAGATGTTTAGATCCCGAGGGGCATCCATGATGAAGGGAGCTGAGCACTGGAAAGCAGTCTGGTCCACTTCCACCAGGAACCTCCCTCGCATGTGGATTGGGGCGTGGCAACGGCCGCAGCAGGTAGAGTTGGTGGGGATGTACTCCCGCAGCCACCAGGCCAGCCACAAGATGTTGCAGTCGCAACTCCAGGGGTTGTGGTGCAAGTGTAACTCCACCAGGTACCTCAGAGGGGCAAAAAGGTCATGAGGCAGAGAGGAGAGGTTGTTGTGGGCCAGGTTCAACTCCACCAGTGCAGTGAGGCCATCAAAAGCGTTACGCTCAATCAGGCTGATCTGGGAGCTCATAATCCACAACTTTTTGAGCGATTTCAGCCCCTGGAAGGCCCTGGGCTGGATGGCAGGGAAGTTGTTTCCAGACATCTCCAGCTCCTCAAGGCCCACCAGCGGGGTGAGGTTGGGCATGTCCTTGATGTTGCACATCCCGAGGTTAAGGTACTTCAGGTTGTACAGGCCCTCGAAGGCCCCCTCGGAGATGTACTTGAGCTTTTTGAGCTCACCCAGGTCCAGGCGCAGGAGGGAGGGGACCCGGTTGAAGGCGTAGGAGGAGATGCTCTCAATGGGGTTGTTCCGCAGCCACAGCTCCCGCAGCTTGGAGAGGTACTCGAAGGCCCCACTGGGGACCACCGTCAGCCAGTTGTCAAAGAGCTCCAGAGTGTTGAGGCTGGCCAGGCCGTTGAAGGCCCCCACCTCCACCTGGCGGATGGCGTTGCGCCCCAGCTGCAGGACCTCCAGGTGCCGGAGGTGTCGGAAGGTGTCGGCCTGGATCATCCGGATGTTGTTCTCCATCAGGTTAAGGTGCCGCGTGTTGGAGGGGATGCCCTCAGGCACCTCTGAGAGGCCACGGCGCGTGCACACCACTTTGCTGAACTGGCTACTGCAGGAACACACGGAGGGGCAGCTCTGCGGCCCAGCCACAGCTGCCACTGCGCACGCCAGCCACATTGGTGCCACGATGTAGACGAAGGCAAGCGGGGCGGCATTCCAGGCGTGGTGCGCAATTGCCTGCCACAAGAGCTTCATGGTGTGGCACGTTCATAATTCACCATCGTTTGGGATTTGGCCTCGAAGGGAGAAGTGCCCCCCGTCCGCCGCCCCCCCCTTAGCCCGGCTGGAGTGAGCTGCTGCTGGCGCCTCTCTCCATCGGAAGGGGGAGATAGGGGAGGGGGAGGAGTGGAAGCGGGGGGGGACGGGCGCGGGGCCCTAGGTGAGCTCCGAGGGGGCCTCCTTGCTCGGCCGGCAGCTCCGGCCGCGGGCGCGAAGGGTGGCTCTGCCGGTCCCTGCGCTCGAGGCGCTCAGCATTTGTGCGCCATCCGGACGCTGCTGGAGTTCGCCGTTCGCCGAAGGGGCCGCCGCGCGGCAGGCAGGCGAAATGGTTCCTCCGCAGTCCTCGGGCGCCCGCCGGAGCGGCCTGGCCAGCTAGGCAGGTCCAGGGCAGGCGCCTGGTGCCCGTGAGAGCCTCGCCAGCGGTTTGCAGGCGCGTCCTTGGGCGCCAGGCGAAGGAGGGCTGGCCGCGGCCGGCAGGCGGCGAGGCGGCTGCTCCATGGCCGGCCCCGAAAAAGCGGCTCCCCGCTGCGGGCGCGGGCGCCCTTCTTCTTCCTCCGTCTCGTCGCGCCCGGCCGCCCGCCCGCCCTGTGGGGAGCCTCGTGGAGCGGCGGCCGCGCGGGTGAGGCGCCTCGCCCTCTGCCCGACCGCCCGCCTGCCTTCCCTCGCCAGTGGCGGCGGCGGCTCCTCCTAATCCGGCTGAGGGAGCCTGGGCGCCGGCGGCGAGCGGGCGCAAGAGCGCGGGGCGAGCCGGCGGCCCCCGCGGGGCTTGGAAGTAGAGAGTTGCGGCAGCGGCGGCAGCTGCCCGCGCCGGCAGCCTTCAGCGCCTCGGTCGGCCGTCGACTGCGGCGGCAGGAGGAGGAGGAGGAGAAGGAGGCGGGCGAGCGGGGGCGGCAGCGCAGCCCGGGACCATCTCCTAGCGGTGCCCGGCTCGCCTCCCGGGGCTGGCGCAGGCAGCAGCCGCCTGAGCTGCTCTCGCATCCTTTTGTCCTTCAGTCAGAACGGGAATCTGCCGCCGCCGCTGACGCATCGTGTTCTCGGGCAGAGCATGAGCGTGATGCAGGCTTCGCGCCCTCGCTGGTCTTAACGCCGCCGCCGCCGCTCCCCTTCTCCCCCCCTCCTCCGTGGCTTCCCTCCAGGGGTTAACGGGGAACGCGTCCAGCAGAGCAGCGCTTTGCTGAGCTCAGCTTCCCTTCGCCTCTTCGGGCGGCGGCGGCGGCGGCGGCGGCGGCGGCGGCGGCTCTTTGGCTGGAGCCCTTGGAGAAGCTGCCTGCTGCCCGGGTGGCGAGGGGCTACTCAGGCCAGGAGGCGGCGGCCGCAGGGGGGCGCGTCCCAGGAGGCAAGTGGCTGCCGGGGGTCCCCACTCCGACTCGGGGCCCAGGACCAGGAGGGGGCAGGAGTTGCCTCTTGGCTCTCTGCTCTGCCGTTTGCTTGCAGTCCAACGTCCCCCCAAAAAATGTGGCTGAGAGCGGGGTTGGGTCTGTCGTAAAGGCTCCTTTTGGTGTTCCACATCTTTTGCCACCCTGGGGGGCCCTGGGCCCTCTTTGGCCAGGGGCAGCTGGCACAAAGTCCTTGCAGGACTGCCGGGGACCTCCTGGTGGGGATGGCAGCAGCCCATGTGCCTCTGGGGCTGAGTACCTGGTGAACCCCCCTGGTTCTGGAGGGTAGGGCAAGGAGGAGGACTTGAGGCAGCTGGGGGACCACAGCCCTCCCTTGGACACTTTCTGCTCCCGGTTCCTGGATTGTTCCCTGGATTTGGTGACCGCTTGAGGAAATTCTCTGTCCCGCCTTTTTTTCTGCCAATGTTGCTTGCATCTCCTCTCTTCATCGTCTGGGTCCTCTGGAAAGGTGACATTGGGGGGGGCATCCCATGTGGAGTCAGTGGGCTTTGCCAATTGCCAGATGAAGACTGCGTGAATCAGAACTCGTTGCACCTCCGGCCTTCCCATTGGGTCATCTGGCCAGCCATGGTGAGAGAACCACATGCTGGGCTTGATGGGCCCCCTTTGGTTTGATGCAGTGATGGGGGGACTGGTTCTTGGCGCAAATGAGGGAGGAATTCTGACTTTTTGGAGGTCAGTTCCTATCCTGGCCAAGGGATCCTAAGTGATGTTGCTGTTGTCTTGGCTGAGCTGCGGTAGCAGGAAAGGTCATGAGAGGCAGAGCAGAAGGGGGTGGGGGGGAGAGATTCTCCTGTGAAGTGGGGCTTGATGCGGGGGAGGGCGTAGGGGATGTTATCCTCCAAAACTAGTCCATGGCATAGGTGCTGCTAGTCCATCCCTCTTCCCTGCAACTTGAGCAGAGCAGCTGCCCTTAAGTGAAGGCGTTGCGCCTGGCTGAGCAGCTGAACTGACCAATCACATCGATCAGTCTGTGGGCCCCCCCAGCCCCCAGCTGCTGCACCAGGCACATCCACCACTCACAATTATGTCGGAGTGGGCTCGCTTGCTGAGTCCCTGTCTTTGGGAGGGGGCAGGCAAATGCTGTCTGGGTCTAAGGGGGCTGTGGCAGAGGGAACACCCAGGGGCGTAAGAGAATAAAGAAGAGAGTGCATCCTCTAAACATGTACAAAGTACTTTAACATCATCTCAGTATCTACAGCTGCACACATCCTGCAGAGGAAGAGTCAGAGTGATGAAGCTGAAGACTTTGTCTGGGCGGATCTCCCAAGTGGTTGGCAGAAGTGCCCTTTCTCTTCCAACTAACTGGCCAGGTGTTCAGGATCCCCTCCCCCTCTGATCTCTCTAGGCAAAACTGCATGGGGACAAAGCCCTTGACTCAGTCTTGATTTTTCCAGAGAAGGGAGAACCACAAGGTCTCTCAGGAGCAGGGTCTGGGGGAGATTAGGAAGAAGCTGCCTAAGAGTCCAGCTCAGGGACCGGCAATGGCTCCTCAAGGTGTCAGGATCAGGATCATTCCCAGCCCTCCCTGCAGGTGGCCATTGGACACTGAACCTGGGACCTGCTGCATGCCAAGCAGGGAGTCTGCCACGGAGCCAAGGGCCCTCTTAACTTGAACGCCCGTGCCGGGGTGGGTGGGAGAAAGTGGCTTAAATCCCAGAGGCAACTCAACGTCTGTCTCTTCTGTCCGTCTTAGGGAAGACTTAGCTGGGATCAGCAGAGGAACCTGGCCACCTTCCCAGCCCCTTCCTGCTATCCGAGAGGGGGTGTGCAGTTTAGCCCAGCGCTCTCACCATCCCCACCCTGCCTTGGTCCACTGAGTGCCCTTGATGCTGCTGCTGCTGGCGCCCCCAACAGGCCTCTCGTGCCACAGCTGCACCAGGGGGGCTAATCCAAACTGACTTCTGAAGTTAACATTTCCTGTTCCTCGGCCGGTTGCTTTCTCTCTGCCTGGTTATTATATTGGCAGACCTTTGGAGGGACCTCTGGTGCGTCCCTGCACACACACCCCCCACTTCTTGCAAGGGTGAGGCTGAGCAGTCCTGCCCTCCCACTCCCGCCCTGATGGATGGGATGTTGGTCTTGGGTCCATCCAGGGCTGCAGCAGCTGCTTGTGTGGGGCACTTGTCATTTGGGTCCAGGCTCAGTCACCCTTGAAACATGGGCTGCACCACATTAATTGCTTTTTTACAACAGCCCTGTTGTAAGGAAGTCTGCTGTGGTATTTCCTTTTTGCAGGTGGCGAACTGAGGCGGCGAAACCAGCTTGTTGGGATCTCTGGGGGTCCCAGTGAGAGCCCAATGAGAGAGAGGCAGGAGGAATCAAGGACTCCCCCCATCTCATATTAGAGGCAATATGTCTCCGAACACCATTTTGGGGGTGGGGGGGAACAAGAGAGAGCCATCGCCCTTGTGTAATTGGCATGTGGGCTTCTCATTAGGGCCTGTGTTTGGCTGGTCTCTTGGAGAGAGGTTGCTGGACTGGCCAGGTGCTGCCTGCAGGCTTCTCTCATGCTCTTGGGAGGGCTGAAGCTGAGCAGCATGAGGGCGGACTGCTTGCCCTTGAGCTGCTGGGCTCAAGGGTGGGCATCACAGCCACTTTTCCAGGGATGACCCACCTGCTCCTCCTCCTCCTCTGCATGAAGCTGGGAGGCTGCCATTCCCTGCACCTGGGCCCGTTGCCACCTTCCGGCTGAGCTGTAGGGGTCCTAGGAAGCTGCCTGGAGCAGGAGATGACACTGATGATGGGTCTGCGCTGCCCCACAGTTGGTCAGAGACAGCATGCCTTGGCATGCCCATTGCTGGGCACCGCAGGAGTGGAGAGTGCGGGTGCCCTCGGGGCCTGCTTGTGGCTTCGGTGGGATGGTGGGCCAGGTGGGGCCCCTCTAGCCTTCCTTGCGTCCTTTGTGGTTTGTCTAGCCCAGTCTGGTGTCCTCTGAATGGATGTGAACTTCCAAGGTCTCTTGCAGAGATGGGCCTGTCCCAGCCGGGGCACCCTTTTCCTCTGGGCCTGCGGGGGTTTGAGCAGGAGTACTGCCCTCTGCCCTGTGGAGAGTGGGCAGAGGGGCTGGTCTGCGTGATGGGGGGGAGAGGAGGAATCAGATGCTCCCCAAGGCAGCAGTGAGCACACACATCCCAACCACGGCTGGTGGCGTTGCGAGAAGCCAGGCGGGTGGGCCTCCCTCCATGGGTGCTGCCTCATCAACTTCTGCCTTGGCTGGGAGCACTCCGTGACCGTCCTGTCCAGGTTGTGCTCTGGAGAGTCGAGGGTGGCAAGCAATGGGGCATAGAGTCAGGCAGGCGCATTGAGCATCTCTACAGAGCTTAGCCTGGCTTTTTCTCCTAATTATATGGCCTTTCAGAAATCACAGCAAAAAGCACTAAAGTATGACCTATTACCTCAACTTATTAGGAATCAAGCAAATTTATGGGCAGCTATAAATAACGCTCCTTGCCTGGGGGCTGTAACTCAGCTGGGCCGAGCGTATCACTGGCATGTTGTGATGGTGAGCAGGACTTTTCTGTCACGTGCTGCCAATAAGGGGATGGGCAAGTGATTTGTTCCTGAAGACGCCTAAATTATCAGAGGCCCACCCCAGCCAGACGGTCCTGGGATCTCAGGCCTTGCTTGCTCTGCAGCCTCGGGGAGGGTGGGGCAGGCAGCAGCTAGGGGTTCGTCCCTGAAGGCTGGATCCTCTCTTGGGATGGGAAGGTGTGTGCTGCTCCTTGCAGTGATGTGCTCATTTCTCAAGAGAGAGGTGCCACAGCCATTTCTCATGTTACAGCTATTCCTGAAGGGGGAGGGGGACTGCACTCTGCACATGACCAGAGGCATTCTCTCTCTTGGAAAATTGCTATAGTGGTTGCAGGCCTTGATTGGGGGGCTGCTGTGTTTAGGCATCCACTTGATTTAGTGATTGATTCTTTGATTTATTTATTTATTACATTTATATACCGCCCCATAGCCAAAGCTCTCTGGGCAGTTTACAGCAATTAAAAACACTAAAAACAAATATACAAAATTTAAAACACAAAAACAATTTAAAACACAATTAAAAAAAATAAAAACAATTTAAAAACACATGCTAAAATGCCTGGGAGAAAAGTCTTGACCTGGCGCTGAAAAGATAACTGGGAGATCATTCCATAATTTGGGGGCCACCACTGAGAAGGCCCTCTCTCTTGTTGCCATCGCCTCGATGGGGAGGGAGGACTCTGGATGCTGCATGGTGTTGGAGGTTTTAATCCCTTTGCCTTTTTTGTGGTCTTAGAGGGAGCACTCGATGGGCCATAAGTGTTGGAACAGCCCTCATCCCCCTCCCCTCCCCAACAAACAGGCTTTGAGTGGGAGGCAAGAGGCAGATGGGGAGTCCTAGCAGTGGTCTCTTTTGGGGCCACCCCCCACTTCCCCTGGACCTCTGCCCTGTGATTTGCCACCCGATTGGCAGAGTGAAGAGTGAAGCCCTCCTGATGGGCAAGGGAGGGGCTGCTCCCAGAGGCCTCTGCCCACGCACCTCCCCCGGCCAGCTGGTGGCTCCTCCACTCCTGGGGGGGTCTGGTCAGTTAGAGCTGGTTTGCAGCCACCTGCATGCCTGTGCACTTGGCCAGCTGCTGCCAGCGCTCTAGGGGTGGCTGTCAAAGGGGCCTTTGTGGAAGCCCTCGGGGGGGGGGGTGCCTCAGTTCCTCTGCTCCTTAGCAAAGCAGCAATGGGCAAGTGTCCGGGTGCCTCAACGAAGTCGCTGAGGGTCCCAAGGCAGGAAACCTCCTCTCTCTCTCTCTCTCCCTCCCTCTCTCTCTCCCTCTCTCTCTCTCTCTCTCTCTCAGCTTGCTACTGTATGGCTTTTTCTACAAATGTGTTAGCCTCAAAGCAGTTCACAAGGGAGACAGATTGAATGCAACAGCGATAATAAATAAAAATTTAATATACTACAATATAACATTGATTATCCAACAATTACCAGTTCATTTAAAATGTATCAAATGTTTAAATGAATGTAAAATATACTAGTGCCAATGACATCAACGTTATACACATGTTGCACAATTCATTCAGTAGATCCTCATCCACATCAAATGGACATTGAAAGAGGAAAGGATAAACCTCACTCTAGTGAGCTACTACCGCAGTCGCTGGACCCTTCGGCCAGGCACCCTCATGCATCCCGTATCACTGCTCACAAGCATAGCTGACATGTCCACCCAAAAGCCTGACTTGCCCAGGTTTGAAGAGTCTCCCACTGGGATCACCACTGCAGATGCATGTGGATTCTCTCTCCCCCCCCCCGTACATGGGACTCCCCCTGTTGCCTGTCCTGCCAAGCTACCTCGGCTGTTTCCTGCCACTGGGCTGCAGACTGCCCAACGAGACCAGCAGCCTTTGACCCTCTTCATCATAGCATTTTACTTCCCTTTTACTGTTTGCATTTAGTTCTTTAATCCCACCCCCTCCCCTTCCCCTCTTTGAGGTGCTCAGGAGAGGAGCTGCCAGCCAGTTGTGGAATGCCCAATTGGCAATGTGGCCATTGGGTGGCCGTCAGAGACCCTTCCTTCCCAAAGCAGACATGGTGCCAGCCCCTCTCCTCCCTTCCGGGGGAACTGAAGACTCTGCCTGTGTCTGTGTGGGCCTCTCGCTCCCCTCCTCAGAAGTTTTCTGTGCTGTCGTCATCTCCTTGCTTGTCTGATCCTGATCAGCAATCTTGGAGGTCTCTCCAGCTGCCAGGCAGGCATCAGGCCTGTCCTGATAAGATAACGGTGTGAGGGGTGAGTGCAGAAACTGGCAGGAATAATCGATCACTTGTCCCTCACAGACAGGCATGCAGGCTGGGCCGCCTCCCACGACGTTGTCCTCTCGGAGAGAGGCACTCTCTGATGCCTTGGGATCCATCCAGGCCTTCCCACATGCCGGCCTCACTTGGGCCTCTTTCACTGGATACCCTTGACATTCAGGAGCCGCATTGCAACTGGAGCACCGTGCATGCCTCCTATGGAGCAGCTCCCCATTACCCACCACCTGGCATGCCCTCCCGAGAAGTTGCAGTTTCCTGCATGGACAGAAGGTGACCCACTGGGTCCCTCGTGTCCTGGCCAGAGGAAGGGAAAGCAGCCTTGGCAGTGGGCCACAAGTTGGACTTTCTTTCTCTGTTTGGTTGAAAATGCAGAGCAGGGAGACTATGGGGAAGGAGGCAGGCACACCCTTGCAGGGTCAGAAGGAAGCGCCTGACATGCAGATCTAGCCAGGCTGGGAAATGTTGGGACTGGTCTTCAGGAAGAGTTGTTGTCAAGAGCTGCCTCCTGCAAAGATGGAATGAGACGGGCCCCAGTTCCTAGCCTGTCCTGACGGCCACTCTGCTCTCAGAGGCTTTTCTTGCTCCTGAAGCTCTCGCTTGTGCGGCCTGTCTCAGGCGGGGGGGGGAGTGCACCTGAAGCCTGGCACATGCTCCCCTGCCAGCTGTTTGACACCCCTTGGTCTGTCAGGCCGCCGGCAATTTTTTCAGGCTTGGGTGATGCAGGGCGTCGTTCAAGCTCCCTCCCTTTTCAGGCATCCTTTTCAGGCATCAGCAGAAGGCCTGATGTTCTGATGTTTTATATTTCTTTGCTTTGTATGTTGCTCAGAGTGGCTGGGTAACCAGCCAGATGGGCGACTAATAAATTGAATTAATAATAATAATAATAGTAATAATAATAATAATAATAATGTTCACAGATGGATCTGATGGTCAGTCCAGACTGGGGTAAGGCAAACGGACTTAGGATGTCTAAGGAGGATTTTGTATGTCCCACATTTGTACACCAAACAGAAGTTCCTCATTGATTCAAAGGGATGTTCAGTTCAGGAAGAGTACTTGGCACTTATAGATTCCCTTGAGGAAATTACCAGTACTTCACATGCATTCTTACAGCAACCCTGTAAGGCAGGCCAATATGGCCAGCCCAGTATTGCAGATGCAGTGTGTAACTCCATGTAGACTGAGACCGAGTGGCTTGCTGTGGGCCACACGGTGAGTTCAGAGGAGAATTCAAAGGTTCACAACTGCTGGGCTCCACCAGCCATGCAGAAAAGACTGTTGATCCCTCAGTGAAAGTAGCATAAACCAGAATATTGTACGTAAAACTGAGAACAGAGAACATCAATTAGATACATAGAAAATGAGTATGAATCCCCTACTTGGGGTGGCCTCATGAGGGCTGGCCGCTTGCTTCATGATGCAGGTAGGGGGTTCTCCAGCCACAGTTCTAAGTGTGCTGATCTGTGGCTGGGGGTAGCGGTGGCGTCAGGAAGCTCTTTTTTTGGCGTACAGAGTGGCGATCTGGAGGTGGTGGCTGGCTCTGGGGCACAACAGGATGGTGTCTTTAACCAGGCTGTCAGGAAGCCTCTGCTAGTTCATTCCCTGCCTGGGATCTATGGTGTTTGTTTATTTATAGTTGATGCCTGCTGCACTCACACACTTTGAGGTCATGTTGAGGCTTGTTGCACTCAACAATTTACCAAGCGGGGCCAAATCACAGCTTGCAGAGGCCTCTGGCATGCTCCCTTCCCTCCCATAGTCCCCATAAGGCAGGTGCTTTCTATGCCTTGGAAGGAAGACAAGTACCTGTCCTTTTTGGGGTTTCCCCTGTAGACCTGTGCGTGGGTATGTTTCTCTCACAGTGTGGCCACATTGTGGATATCTAAGAAAGGCTCTCCCAGCACAGCCTGGGAGTTCCCCCGTCCATTCTCCTTGCCAGCCCAGCGCTGCCTTTGAGTTTTCCAAAGGCTGTATTCGTATGTTGTGAGGCTGTGTTTTCATGCTGCTGTAAGGCTTTATTTGTGAAAGTATCTTATCTTCCTGCCTTTCCTAGAATCATAGGATAGTAGAGTTGGAAGGGGGCTATAAGGTTTTATTACTACTGTTTGAGATTTTAAAGTGTTAATGTATTTGTATGGTTTTATTCTGTACGTCGCCCAGAGTGGCTGCATAACCAGCCGGATGGGCGACTAATAAATCTAATAAATAAATAAATATAAGGCCATCGAGTCCAACCCCCCTGCTCAATGCAGGGATCCAAATTAAAGCATCCACAACAGGTGGCTGTCCAGCTGCCTCTTTGGTGCCTCCAGTGTTGGAGAGCCTGCCGTATCCCTAGATCAGCCTTTCCCAACCAGTGTGCTTCCAGATGTTGTTGGATCACAATTCCCATATTTCCTGACCATTGGCAATGCTGGCTGAGGCTGATGGGAGTTGTGGTCCAACAACATCTGGAGGCACACTGGTTGGGAAAGGCTGCCCTAGATCATTGGTCCCACTGTCGTACTGCTCTAACAGTTAGGAGGTTTCTCTTGATGTTCAGCCAAAATCTGGCTTCCTGAAACTTAGAATCATAGAATAGTAGAGTTGGAAGGGGCCTATAAAGCCATCAAGTCCAATCCCCTGCTCAACTTGAGCCCATTGTTCCGTGTCCTGCACTCTGGGACGATTGAGAAGAGATCCTGGCCCTCCTCTGTGTGGCAACCTTTCAAATACTCAAAGAGGGGAACTAGTACTTCATGCGATTTGGAAACTACTGTTAATGCAGCCTAAAATGGCATTGGCCTTTTGTTGCAGCCACATCACACTGTTGGCTCATATTCAGCTTGTGATCAACAACAATCCCAAGATCCTTCTTGCATGTATATTGCTGAGCCAAGTATCTCCTGTGCATTTGGATTCTTTTTCCTAGGTGTAGAACTTTGCACCTATCCCTGTTAAATTATACAGCCATGAGAGAGTGGCTGTATACTAAAACCAGCATGGATTTTTTGCATTCTGCAATGTTAAATTAAAAATACTCCCCATGCCATTCTGGTGCTTCCCATAAGCTCATTTCAAAACACAAACCTTATAGTCCTGAACTCAGAAACTCTGGTGATACACAAAACAGTCAAAGAGAATTGAAAGTTCAAAGTGTAAAAAGAGAGAGAGAGAAACCAGACCCCTTTTGGACTTTTTTCTATCAGAGTTCTTATAATTTGTTGAAATTAATTAAAAATCAGCCATGTTCACAGAGAAGCCCTGTACACTAACCTTCATCTTCTGCAGTTTAAAAGTTAAAAAATTGTCTGGCTGATTTTTAATTAATTTAAGAAGTTTAACATTGGAGTCAATGATAAGCTCAGGCATGCTCAGTAAGAACCAACTGTCAATGTTCTAAAAGCCAGACTCACAGCTGCTTGGCTTGCCTAATCAGGGGGCCACACCCACGCCAGACTTTTATTGCACTTTAGTCATGGCTTCCCCCAAAGAATCCTGGGAATTGCAGTTTGTGTAGGGTGCCGAGAGGCAACTCCTATTCTCCTGATAGAGCTCCAGTAGCCAGAGTAGTCTAACAGTCAGCCGCTCTGATTGAAGCCCTGTGAGGAGAAAGGTGGGGGAAACCGTGAAAAACAATGATACTGTTCACAATGTTTTCCTTTTGTAAAGGAGAAGGGTTTCTCCTCTGCCCAGTGTCCATCCACCCAATGCCCTCCCCTTCCTGTCCTCCCCCTCCCTTCCCTTCCCCCAGGTCACTTTCAGCTATCCTAAGCATGATTGATTGCACAGGAGTAAATCCCACTGAACGCAAAAAGCATGCAAATGATCAAACCTGCTCTCTCCTCCTCCCTCCTATCCTCTCCCCCTTGCCCCTTCACCCCTCCCTTCCCCTCCTCCTTCCCCACAGTCAGTTTTACCTATCCTAAGCAGGATTGCACAGGAGTAAATCCCATTTAACTCAATAAGCATGCAAATGATCAAACCTGCCCTCCCCTTCTACTCCAATCATCTCCCTTTTGCCCCTTCCTTCACCCCTCCCCCTTCCTTCACCCCTCCCCCCTCCTTCACCCCTCCCCCTTCCAATCCCCTCCTTCCACCTCCCCCTCCTTCCCTCCCCATCCCTTGTCAGTTTTACCTATCCTAACCATGATTGCACGAGACTAAATCCCATTGACTCAATCCGATTGAACTCAATAAGCATGCAAATGATCAGACCTGCCTTTCCCCTCATTCCTCCTCTCCCTTACTCCTCCCTTCTTCCTCCTCTTCCCTCTTCTTCCTGCTCCCCTGGCTTGTTTTGGTTATTTGGAGTGATTGCAGGTGTTGCCACCACTCACCATATGCTCAGAGGCACACGTTACCAAATTCTTCCAAGCTACACAGGAAGTGGACTGGACTGTGAAAGACCAACCCAAATATTATTTGCATTTTGACAAATTTGTAGGACAGTACAATATCTCAGAGAGGAGGTCAGGTCTCCTGCTCCCCTGGTGCATTCACTATAGCTGCCCAGTTTCCCTGCTTTTTAAAGTTTCATAGAAATATCTGTTGGCTATAGGTACGTTCTTAAACCACATTTATTTTATTTATTTATTTTATTTAATTTATATACCGCCCTAAGCCAAAAAGGCTCTCTGGGCGGTGTACATAAAAGAACATTTTATTTGTCATGGGCTAGCCTGGCAGAGGTTGAAATTTCCATCTCACCAAAACAGTTTAGAAGATATGACAGAACGGGGAAAAATAGTGTCCCCATTTTACAGATGGGCAACATGTTTTTTTTTGCCTATTAGTGAATTTCATTCTGTTGTTTTCAGCCCAATGCTCCAGCCTATCAAGATCACTTCGCATTTTGTTTATGTCTTCGAAGGTATTAGCTATCCCTCCCAATTTTGTATCATCTGCAAATCTGATAAGCATTCCCTACCCCTCCTCCTCATTAATAAAAATGTTGAAGAGCACTAGGCCCAGAACCAAGCCCTGCAGTACCCTGCTTGATACCCCTCCCCTCGTTAGAGAAGGAACCATTGATCAGCACTCTTTGAGTACGATTCTGGAGCCAACTGTAGATCCACCTGATAGTTGTTCCATCCAGCCCACATTTAGCCAGCTTGCTAATCGGATATCACGGGGCACTTCGTTAAAAGCTTTGCTGAAGTTGAGGCATATTATGTCCACAGCATTCCCACAGTCTACAACGGAGGTTACCTGATCAAAAAAATGAGTTGAGTCCCAGACCAATGCAGGGCTCGCCCTGAGAGCCCTCGTGGAAGTGGGTTTTGCCCCCTTGCATTTGGCTCATCTCCACTTGCTGCATTGCCAGCTTCCCTCCTATGCAAGATGTTGAAGGGTTTGGCAGTATTCAGAAACAGTTGCTCATGTCACGTTGCCTCCAGAGTGCCTGGCCTTTCTGCAAAGGAACCTCCCAGCTGTGGGCCATCCTTCCCGTAAGTGGTTTGGGGTGACCGACCTCCTGAAATGCCAGTGTCAGAGGCTCTTACCTAGGAAGGCTGGCTAATTCCGACAGAAATAAGTCTTCCTGGCCCAATCCACTTGTGGACAGTGTCACTCGTAATTATGGGATTAGTAGAGATTATCTGGCAAAAACAGAAGGGAGCAGAAAAAGAGGAAGGCCAAACAAGAGATGGATTGATTCCACAAAGGAAGCCACAGACCTGAACTTACAAGATCTGAACAGGGTGGTTCACAACAGATGCTCTTGGAGGTTGCAATTCATAGGGTCGCCATAAGTTGTAGTCAACCTGAGGGCACATAACAACAACAACAATTGGGCAAGGGAAATCTCTGGCCGAGTGCCTAAACCAAAGCATATGGTTTGGTGTGTTGTGACAATGGTTTGCCGGGCCCTTTCTCCTTAGTTCCCAACTGGTAGCCGAGGAAGGGGTCTTCCTCCTCCCCACCCCCAGCCGTGATTGGGGCTGAGAGAGACAGAGGGGTCAGCTTGGCTCTGGGGTCTTGCTCCTTCTGCCTTCCTCCCTTTCTTGCGTGTGTTTGAACTTGCTGTGTTAGGCTGCATCCCGAGTCCCTCCTGAATCTTGCAAGGTTGCTTAACGAAAGGCGTTTTGTGTCTCCTTGGATGTTGCTTACCTGCTGTTGCAGCACTTTTCCCTGCAAGGGCTTCTCTGCTGCATTTCGGGATGGATCTGAGTACATCTGCGGGAGGGCCAGGCCAGGCCAAGGGGACCATCTGCCATTGATCATTCCCCTCCAGTCTGCGAGTGTGAATTGGCATCTGTAGCCGGGATCTGGGGCAGTGGTGATGGGTGCGTCTCTCTGGGGAGTGGTGGAGGCAAGCAGGACTGGTGGTGGCACTTCTGAGGGCCACTTTCAATCTTCAACATTATAGGAGGCTACAGGAGGCACGCATGCATACCCACCCACCCCTCTGAAGATTGGGTGGTTTTGGAAGGGGTGGGGATAGTGGGTCTTCCTTCTGCAGCTTTCCCGTGAGCATGGCATGGGTTTTGGTGTCTTCCAGATGCTCCTGCCTGCCCAGTTGTGCTACTGCTGCCTCAGTTTCCTTGTTGCTCCTTCTCTGGTGGGGATGATGGGGTTGCGCTGCCAGGGTCTCCCTCAGCTGCTGTGAGAAGCTGCTGCGTTTGGGAGTCAGAGCTTTGGCCAAGGAGGGGTTCAAACCACTGAGCCTTTTTTTGCTATGGGTCCATCCCAAGCAAAGCCTCCGTGAGTCAAGGGACCTAGCTACTGGCGCAGGCTGCCCTTTCCCACAAGTGGTGAGGCATGGCAATGGTGGGGGGGTCATAGCGGGCAAGCGCCGTGGTGGGCTTTTCTGAAGCTTTGGACCTCTGGCTAGGCAGCCGTCCAAAGGAGTCTGTTCTCGGCCCTTCCCAGCTGTTGCATGGGGGAGGTGAAGGACAAATAGGTTCTACTCATGTGCAGATGTGGGGCGCAATGCAGGTGCCCTGGTTTTGAAACAGGAGCTTTATGAGGAGGCTGAGGGGAGGCCTCTGCCCTGTGCTCTGCACCAGGACCTTCACAGCAATGTGACCCTCTGAAAAGGTACCGCTCCTTGGGAACTTGGCAGTGATGGCCACCCATGCAGATGGCAACTGAGAGAGAATCCTGGATGGCTGCCTGTCTCACCCCAGGCACTCTCCAGTCAGCCTCAGTGCAGACCATGGTGTGCTCACAGTTCCAGGGGGCTGATAAGATTGGTAACAGGGACCTGACGGTTCGAACATATAAAACTGATTCTGGCCCGCTTGCATTGGCTGCCTGTATGTTGCTGAGCTTGATTCAAAGTGCTGGTTTTAATCTATAAAGCCTTACACGGCTTGGGACCACAATACCTGATGGAACGCCTCCCGATACGAACCCACATGTATACTACGCTCAACATCTAAGGCCTTCCTCCAGGTGCCTACTTCGAGGGAAGCTCGGAGGATGGCAACAAGGGAGGGGGCCTTCTCAGTGGTGGCCCCCAAATTATGGAATGACCTTTTTGACAAGGTGCGCCTGGTGCCAACACTGTTATTTCTTCGGTGCTAGGTCAAGACTTTCCTCTTCTCCCAGGCATTTTAGCATGTGTTTTTAAATTGTTTTTTTTTTTTAAGTGTTTTTAAATCTGTATATTTGTTTTTAATGTTTTTAATTGTTGTAAACCACCCAGAGAGCTTCAACTATGTAATTTAATAATAATAATAATAATAATAATTTTTTTTTTTTTTAAGCCGCAGGATGTAGGAGGGGGAGAAACACTCCTGAGCACTGGGGGGGGGAGGAGGAGGAGGAAGAATTCCTTCCTATTCCCAAATATGGTACCCAATCAGACCCCGGGAGCAAGGAAGACCCCTTTCACAGAGGGCAGACGTGAACGTATGCAGTTGCCTTTTCCACTTGTGGAAGTTGTAGCCCCAAACATCTGGAGGGCACCAGGTTGACAAACCCTGGTGTAAAGGAGAGCAAATTTGGACAAGTGTCCATGAACCGCTGCCCTTTAAAATGTCCCTGGGCGTTGGGCATCAGGCTCCTCCCATGGCTGGGAAGTGATGAGGGTCTTCCTCGCGTGGCAATGGCACACCTGCCTTCTGGAGTAGTACGGTGGGCACATTGTGCCCTGTAGGGTGCATCCTCACTCACCACTGCTGCAGACAGCTTTCAGACCACTTGTCCCTAGCACTGGAGCAGTAACGCCTTAGAGAAGGCGCCACATGCCCGTGGAAGTCCACTCAGACACATCCACAAAATGCATTTCTTCCAAGTGCCGCATCCCGGACACTGGAAGGGCTAGTGCCACCTGGGCAGGCCTTGGTGTTACAGACGTGCGTGCTGTGAGGGTTTTACTTTGGGCAGCTAGATGGCTAAGACTGGCCAGTGTGCTGCTCACTGTGTCCTGAAGGTCTGTCTGCTGCATGTCACAGTCCCCACTCCTAAGATGACCTTCTGTGAGACCTCGGTTGGGGGATGGGGAGGGAGGGCTGCTTCTTGAGCACCTGCCTGCCTTGCCCACCCTCTTCTGATCTTGGCCATGCCACCTCTGCAGAGCTCTCAAGGTGCTCCTTGGTCATCTGCTTCTCTCCTGATCTGGGCCTGCAGGAGCTGCCCAGATGGGTGTCCTCGGCTGCTGCTGAGGCTGACTCTCTGCTGACTCAAGAGAGACCCTTGTTCATTCGGAATCAGCACTCTCTGACTCCCCCTGCTGGCCATGCTCCATGTGTGGCTTCATATTGTTTATTTGTTCGTTTATTTATTAAAATTGTATTCCTCCCTCCTCCCAGAAGGAGCCTTTTACAGGCCTGGGAAGGCCCAATTCCATCCCAGGCAGGCAGCTTTTCCTGGAGCCTTTATTGAGGTGTGTGAGGAGATCTCGCCCTCCTTCTCACTGTTCCTTTCTTCCCCACAAGAAACAGAGTCCTCTCTTCTCACAGGCCCTCTAGGAGCTGGATAAGGCTAAAGGTGCAGCGTTGTTAAGGACAGGATTCAGAGAAAGGAAGGCAATGGCGGTGTAGGCTGTGCAGACCCCCAGCTGCCTTGTGGGGCAGCAGCCCAGCCCCAAGGTTCTGAACCTTGAAATCTGGGGTCATGCTCCTTTCCCCCGGATTACTCAGCAGACAGCTACTGCCTGTGTCTGCCTATCACGATACGTGCCTGGGATCTGTGACAATCCTCTGGGCAAGTATGCATGTGGAGTTGCTCTCTAGTTGGGGGCTGGGAAGGAAACCAGATTGTGTCAGGAAGAATCTCCAATGCTTATCGCTTGACAAAAACCAGCAGAAGTCGGTTGGGAGAGGGATGGCCTTTGAGTCAACACAACTACAAGCATTCCCAGACACCGACACAAAGTGAGCCCAGGCATGCAGGCATAATGATAAACCACCCAGGACACCGCCTGCTTGCACCCAGCAGGTGCTCTCCTTGAATGTGGCATTTCTGGGTGCAGAATTTGCTGGCTCCTGATTTTGCCTCGTCTCTGCCAGACCCCAGGAGGGAAGCTGTTGAAGGTGATCCTTTAGGTTTGCGCACACCCCACCAGACTAACGGACTGCAAGGCCCCAAAAGTTCTCCCCCCCCAAATCTGGTGCTGCAGAAGCCCACCCAGCAGGTGACTTCTGGGCAGAGGAAGAGGTTTTGACAAGTATTGGATTCCCAATAATTTCTTCAGCCTTGTCTGTGCTGAGTCCGGGGCTGTCTTGCCAGCAGGGGGGTTGACATGAGATTTATATAAACTCTGGTCCTCATAGATACTTGTCAGAGGATGAGACTTTGGCATGACAGGCGGCTGCTGGCGTGCGTACCTAAAGAGTTCTGTCAATCACTCCGTTGGCTTGAAGGCTTCTCTTTTTGGGTGCCGTGACAGCCAGAGCTGCAACGGGAGTTGAGCCTTCATCTGTGTGGGCTGTGGGAGGTGTGGCATGGGTCCTTGGGCCTTCCAGCCTAGAGTAGGGTCTAGCTGCAGTTTCCCTGGGCAAGGGACTTTAGTCAGGGCTGGGAGCCCTAGTAGTGCCCCAGGGGATGCTGCCCTCACCAAAGCACACACCCTAAAGACAGGCCAGGAATGTTAAGCCCTGAAGAGGGGGAGGAGAGGCAGGCGGGTGGAGAAGAAGGGGCCAAGCACCACCAAGGAGAATGTGCCATTCAGCACTGGTGACTACCAGCCCAACATTTGCCTCCTGACAGGTGGGCCCTGAGTGTGACAGTCCTTGCTGTCTGCTTCCCTGCTTGGTGCTGGCCCAACCTCCTCCTTTGAGTGATAGAATTCAAGAGATGGGAGTCAAAGACCCAGAGAGAGAGCTGAGCTGTCCCCCCAGCCGCTGCTGGAGAGGTCTCCCCCAGCCGATAAAACCACAATAGTCTGTTCCCTAAAGGAACCTGCATTGGGTGCAACGCTCTGGCACCCAGCCTTCTGTCTCTGGGCGTGGTAGGCCACACAGCCCAGAGGAAGAGGGGCGTTCCCTTCCCAGCGGCATGATGACATCAGCACAGATCCTGGGGAAGCGTTGCCCACTCTGCCAGGTGCTGGAAGCTGAGGCCATGGGGGGCAGAGGAAGAGGCGATGGGCTGCTTCAGGGGCTGGAATGTAGGCCCTTGCCTTACCCTGAGCCAGACCTTTGCTCCAGCTAGCTCAGGGTTGCCTGCACTGACTGGGCTTTGGGGTAGGGGTTTTCCCCATTGGGGGTTGAAGGGGCTCTGCCGCTGAGTGGCCGTGGCCCTCCCTCCTGCAGTGAGGCTGCAGGAGCCAGCCTGGAAGTCGAGCACGTGCCTGCCAAGCCTGGCCGCGCCCTGTTGTGTATAAATCTGAGGCGCACTAGGCAGTGGCACTCCTGGGGCCTTGGTGACTCCGCTTTCGTCACTCCCAGCTGCCTTTTGGATGCTCCCCCCCTCCCTCCCCCCCAGTGCTGGTCAGCCACAGCGTCCCCCCCCCCCGAAGACTGCAAACCTTGCCTCTCTGCCTTATGACCCCATTAGCATTTTCACAGCTCACCTCCGCCTTTGAATACTTAATTTAAAACTTCTGCCTCTTTGGAATTCCAGGCCTGGTTTCTAGGCAGGAAGGAAAAAAGGGTGATGGATGGGCTGGGGAGAGGAGCAGAAGCCCTAAGCAGTGTCGCAGGGGGGGCAAGGGAAGAGTGCTTTTTTTTAACCATTAAGTTTAATAAGATGGATATCTGGAGCACATAGTTATTCTAATCATACCATACTGCCTCCTGATCTGTTGGCCTGCATGATGCTTGTGGCTTTTAAATTTCCACACCCTTACGGCAATCAGTCGCTTCCCTTTTCAGTGACAAAGTTTGGAATCAAAGTCCCTGCAAATGCTTTGGGAACAGAAGGGGTGGGACGGCCCCCAGTCTTCGCCTGGTGAGCCCCCCAGGTGATGCTCCAAGGTCACCCTTGGCCTCTTTCCGCACATGGAGCTTTCCAAATGTGTCGCAGCCCACAAGTGCCTCCATTGGATCCAAGGGACCCTCTGCCCCTGGCAGGCAGGCAGGCAGGCAGTTGTGGCGTTGCCCTCAGGAGCTCCTTCTGCTTCTAAAGATTTCTGCTCTGCCTTTCATGGACATCCAAGGCAGCTTATGACTATTTGAAAAAGCTAAAATGCTCAAAGGGGGGAGGGAATTGTGCTTTCCAAAGGCCTCAGGAGGAGCAACAGTGTCTCCATGACAGGCACCAAACTAAGGCGCAAGAGCACAGCGCTGCCCGCATGGGACACCCACCTCGCCCTGGGCATCAGCAGAGTGAAGCTGCCCTAAATGATGACGCCGGGCCCAACAGGTGATGGGCCCAGCATGTTCCAAACAGAGCGGCGAGGCAGGAGCAGGAAGGCAGACAAGGAGGCGAGGCATGTCTCTTCTCCCAGGTGAGCTGCTCAGACTAGGGAATCAAGTTGAGGAGCATTCTTACCTAGGACCACGATTGGCTCCCCAAGTCACTGATGCCTCTGGGCGGGCTGGTGAGCTGGCTGCTGCAGGCCCTCCATTTACAAGCATTCCGGTGGCCCTGGGTCCTACCCCCAGGCTCCCTGCTTCAAGCCCACCAGGTTCCTTGCATACGTTGGAATAACTATATGATCTGTTGGGGGGGCAGCTGAGGGCCTTTGCTGCTGCATTTTGGACCAGTTCAAGTTTCTGAGCACTCTTCAGAGGCAGAGCCACACAGAGCTGTGTGTTATCCGGTCCTTCATCCAAGGCGTTCAGTGTGGCCTAAGTCTGGATATTATCAAGGCAGTTGTGACCTGGGCCTCTCCAGGAAAGGGTGCTACTGGCACAGTAGTTAGAGTTGGAAAAGAGCACTTGGGCTGCCCACCAGCTCCTGAGCATCCAGGAGAAGCACTGGGTACAAAACACTCCACCCCCAAAAAAGTAACTCAATTGGACATCTATAAAGTTAAAAAGCAAAATGGGGAGGCAACATTCTAAGGCTTATTAGGCAGATAAGCTGTTGCTAAGGATGCCTAGTCATTGCAAAGCAATCAGAAGGAAGAAATGTGAGGCATTTCCTGTTTATTCCCTGCTGAAGAGGTTCACTGTCTTTCAACGGGACCAGCTCGCAGCAAGAAATAAAGGAACAAAGTGAATGTTGCCTTGTGCCTTTTAACAACTGCGGCACAAATTAAACAGGGTAAGCCTTTCCTACTATGGAAACACAATTATGGAGAAAGCCGTCCCTGTTGACATTTTGACCGTCAGACGTCTTATTATTTATGCATGGCCCCTGATTTACTTGTGGACCCCATTCTTCAGCACAGCAGCTTGTAACATTCTGAATGCTGAACAAAAAAATTACTGAGGATGAACTTTATATGAAATAAGCTCATTTGGGTAAATGTGGACTGAAGTAGTTCATTTCGTAAAAGGACAAATTGGCACCAGTTCCTTTTTAAGATGAGCTTTCCCAGCGCTGACTGACTGAACTGCTTCTCCATGGGAGGAAAGCACAGGGAGAGAATTGCCAGTGTGTGTTCTGAGCATCGCACCTCTCAGTCACACAGGTAGTACCTATAGAAGGGGCCATTGTGCACCAGCCCCCCCCCCCACACACACACAGAGCTCCTGCAGTTAAGTGGATCTCCTTTGGCTTGCCATATGGAAGCACAAGGCTGCTGCAAGTCCAGAAGACAGCCAGCCAGCCCCTCCTCCCCACCCCCTTAATGACAAGGGCAGGATTGAGGAGGCTGAGGCGCTGCAGACGAACAACATCGTTTACTTCGGGGTGTGTGCGAGGGCAAGGGAGAGGCGGGAGATCCTGGCGGATCTCCTTTCTTCAAGAGGAGTGCTTCTGTTGTAGCCTGCCATTCCTCCCCCCACTCCCTGTGTAGGAGTTTAAAACCAGCATCTTTGCTAAGTGCTTCACTTTATGTATCAAAAGTCCTTTTCACAACTGAGTAAAGCCCAAATGGCAAGAGTGGAAGGAGAGAGAGAGTCAGCTGCAGCCGTGGGCAAGGGTGTCGAGTGATACTAGTTCAGGGGGCAGGATGAAGGTGCCCAAACGTCAGGACAAGCCACAGGCTTCCTTGGCAACCCATCTTCATCTTCCTCTGCGCATGATGGGTTTGGGGGAGAAAATCTGTCTCCTCCAGCAGCATCTCCAGGGAGGCAGCCCATGTAGGTGGTGCTGCTGTGGATGGGCCCAGTGGTCCGGCTTCCTGTCTCCCTGCCTTTTGTCTTCGGAGGTATCAGCAGGGTTGGGAGGCAGAAGCCAGAGACAGGAGGCCTTGGAGCGGAGTCTGAAACCAGCCAACATCCTGGGCCTGGGGTGAATTGAGCTGAGGAAAGCTGTCATCCTCACTGGCTGCCTGCTGGACGTTCCGGTTGGAAGTCGAGGGGGAAGCAAGGCAGGCAGCCGCTTGGCCTGAACTGGGCTGGGGCCCTGCTCATTTGGGGATTGGGGCTGCCCTCTAGGGGACTTCAGGCCGGCTTGGATGGTGAAGGTGGCCTTTTGCCTCGGGGGGGGGTCCTGCAGAGGACGTAAGCACAGCAGGTGCAGCTGGGCGCCTGAAGTCCAAAGGAGTTCCTGGATGCCCTCTGCTGCCTCCCTCTCCAAGCCTGCTTCCCATGTGGCTTCTTGCCCCAGGCACCATCTCCGGACTCTGGTCTCTCTTGGGCGCCAGGAAGAGTTCCAGCGCTGAGCCACTTTTATTTAGGGTTTTTTTAGGTTTACGGGGTAACTGGGCCATGGGGGCTTCTCTGTGCTCAGCAGGACTTTAACCTGCTAAAAGCGCAGCCAGTAGATATCCAGCCTCTTCTTATTTGTCCTTGTTTTCTTTCTGTCTGCCCTGCTGGCCTGGGCATGGGAGGAGCTTGCAGGAGCCTCCAAACTAACAGTCGCCCCAAAGGCCCAGTTCTCAAACCGAGCTCAGGAATGCCAAGGCAGCCAGGATGGTTGGGAGAAACTCTTGCTCTTTGTTCCCGGGCTGGGAGAGGCTCCATAGAGTTGTCACTGAACGGTGGAGCTTCCTTAGCGCAACCACTGGGGTCCGTGGCCTCTTGCAAATGAGCTGTGCCTGGGGGGGGGGCAGTTGTGTCTGCTGATGTGCCCTCAACAGACACACACCCCTTCATGGCATTTGACTGCCGCTCACCATGTGCTGAACCAAGGTTCGATTTCTGTGCCATGTATCTGACAAGGGCAGTCCCTGAGGAAAAGTCAAGTGCCGCTTCGTCCCAGGGATCGGAGAACGCATTGATTTTGAATTTGTTCAAGCGCTGTTGCCCTAGGCAGTGGGGGGTGTCTTTATTTCCACAACAGTCTCCCCCATGGGGCCCACACAGAGTGGAGGTACTGCTGCTGCGGAGATGCCAATCAGTTGCTACCGGGCAGAGTGTCTGCAGAAGAGCTGGGCGGCTTGAGGAGCCTGAGTTTGAGTCCACATGTGGGGGGAGGGGAGAGTGGGCTTCCTGTTTAGGCTAGGCCTGGCAAGGGGAGGGTGGGGCCAGCCTTGCTCCACAAGCAGATAGGTTTGGGCTCCTGGTCACATCTGGAGGAGGGTAGCGGAGGGGAAGGGGGTGTCCTCCAGCACAGATGTTCCAGGTGTGCTGAGCGCACCCCTCCCTTTGTGTCTCCTGCAGGTAGAGGTGGAGGTGGAAAGCATGGATAAAGCCGGGAACTTCATTGGCTGGCTGCACATTGAGGGCGTCAACCTCTCCGTGGCCCTGGTGGAGCAAGCGCTGTCCAAGGTGCACTTCACGGCGGAGCGCAGCAACTACTACAAGCCCCTGGTGGCTGCAGAGGAGGCCGCCAAGCAGAAGAAGGAGAAGGTATGGGGGGTGGGCGGGGGGAGCTCCTAATGGACTCTGCGCAGTCCCTCCAGTTAAGGGGCTTGTCGGCCCTGCACGGCATGCATTGGTCTGCAGGTGCTTACGAGACTCAGTGGATCTTCAGCATCGACACTTTGAGGCACAGCTGGTGTGACCCACTCCCCTCTAAGCCCAGCAGGTGTCCATCCCCCCCGCTCCATTTGCAAAATGCACAGCCACAAACCCTTGACCCCTTGTCAGGCCTGTGTCTACCAGCCACAGTTGCACCAGGCCTATGACCTGCTTGGAACTTGGACAGAAAGACATGAAGTGTCTGTCCGAGTCGCCCTCTCATTGGCCCCTGGCAGCGGCTCCTGAGCCCTGTCCTCAGCCTTCGTGGGTTGGGGCGGGGTGCTCTTCATCCAAGATGGATCACTTCTGCAGTTCGCATGAGAAGAGACCACTTGAGTTCATCCTGCCTGTTCTGTGCCTTCTCCCCACTTTGGCTCATCGGTCAAGAATCCAGAATGTGTGTGGAATTAAGAGGCATGAAGATTCATGGACCACAGGGAAGTGCTGCTTCCTACCTGAGGCAGCTGAGCAGGTGCCGGCCTTCCTGGACCTTGGCCAGGAAGCTGGATGGCGCAGCAGCCCTTTGGGGGCCACCTGCATGTCCAAACGGCCCTGGCCTGGTACCAACAAATGCATACAAAGGCACCCGCACTCCGCTGGGCAGCCCCGTTTCCAAAATGAGCTTGCTGTGCATGCCCAAGTCAGGGAAAGGGGCAGGCTGAGTGAGGGGTTGCTACGAGCCGGTGGCAGGCTGGGGAAGTGGCATGGCTGTGTGACCTGGTCCGTGCCTGTCTCTTCAAGGGATTGCCGCATGACTTGCAAAGTGCCCCAGTTTGGGAGAAGCATCCTGGGAGCCAGAGAGCGTTTGCTCCCCCTGACTTCATGGAGCTTGTTCCAGCGGGAGCCTCTTGGCTGCCAAGCACCGGCCCTGAGGGCTCAGTGCACCGTTTGACTTAACTCTTTCCTTAATTAAATCAGAGGCCGTTTCAATGCCTCTGGGGGAACAGACATGTCATCCATAATTTGTGCTGCTGGCACAGAGATTGTGTGTGAAGGTGTGTGTGCTTGTGGTGGGTGAGGGCCAAATGTCCTGGCCTGAGCCAGTTACAAAATTGGGGAGGAAGGCTCTTTGCTCCCCCCACACACACACCCCGAGTATCCTCAGATCCAGCTGCATGGTGGACTCTCCCCCAGAGAAACTCCTCTGTCGGGCTCAGCTTGGCTCCCTGCCAGCCACCCAAGCTGCAGTTGCCGTTTGCCCAGTGGCCTGGCCCTGACGCTGCCTTGCAGCCACAGAGCACTCGGGAGCTCAGCGCTGTGCTCGGGGGCCGGGCCAAGGCTCGCCACGCAGCACCTGCTTGCTGGAAAGGAGAGCAGGCCGGCCATCTGCAAGGCAGCCCAGATTCGGGACTCAGGGCTCGGATGCTTGGCTTGTGCCATGCAACGTTTTTCCCTGGAGCTATGGAGGGTCCTGCTCGTTTTCCCTCTTCCCCCCGGGCATAGCTGGGGTGCTGTAGATGCGCCAGGCGCACTTTTGATGCCGCTTCCATTGCATCCCTGGGAACTTGCTTGGCTGGTGAATGTTCAGTGAAGGTGGTGCTTGGGATCCTTGGAGAGGCAAGTTGTCCTCTTGCATGAAATGTGCTTGCCCTGCCCCGCCCCGCCCCTCCTGACTCTTCCCTCCTGACAAGGGTGGCTGAGTGGGTCAAGCCTGGTTTCTTCTGAAGGAGGCAAAGACAGGGAGGGGGTGGGCATTGGAGGACAAGTCCCCAGTCCAAGCAGTGGCCCCAGGTGCTGCGCAGCTGAAGCAGCTCCTGCCATTCCCCTCCCACTGCTGGCCCCTACAAGTGGGAGAGCCGTTCCGCCTCTCGAGCCAGGTCAGGGGGAGCCGAAGTCCACACTCAGGCCCCGAATGGAGCCTTGCAGGTTGGACAGACCTGATGGACTGTGGAGGAGCCCCTTTGGGGAGCTCAGGTGGACTCTCCTCTTGCCTTCCTCAGAGGGTTTCTCGCAGGGCCTGTCCAGGCCTGCCATGCCCTGCCGCCTGGCAAGCAACCTTCCTTCCTTCCTTCCTTCCTTC
Source organism: Rhineura floridana (assembly GCF_030035675.1). Taxonomy (NCBI): domain Eukaryota; kingdom Metazoa; phylum Chordata; class Lepidosauria; order Squamata; family Rhineuridae; genus Rhineura; species Rhineura floridana. Next base: position 873,342 of record NC_084487.1, read on the forward strand.
CTTCCTTCCTTCCTTCCTTCCTTCCTTCCGGCTTCATGCCAGACACCTTTCTCTTGCAATGTGGAGGGTCCCAACGGCTTCTGAAATAGATTTCCAGGAGCAGGGAGAGAATTCTGTGATTTAGGCCAAGTTCAGCACCCCCAGATCTCAGCTGTCTTCTGCATGCTCTCTGGTGTGTGAATATGTAAATGGAACACTTTTATATACATGTGTGTGAGAGAGTGAGCACTGAGCGTGTGCCCTTTCCGCACCCCGGCTGCCGTGCCTGTCATGGCTCTCACTGCCCAGTCGCCCACCCGGTGACTTGATTGGGCTTGACAGGCTGTCTCTTTGCACCAGTGCTGGGCTGCTGTGTGGGGCTGGGATGAGGTTGCCACCTGGCACAGGGACGCTGGGGTGTGCCTGCCTGCCTGCCTCTATCCCTCTCCCCCTCCCAGGGGCTGGGCTCTCAGCGTGTCCAGAAGGCTGTGTGTGGGGCTCCCCTCAGCACAATAAGGTGTAGATCTGGGGGGAGCACCTCCCTCTCTGGTGCCCACCTCTCCACACCCTGAGAGCCACTGGCTTCTGCACCTCAGAGCTTCCAGAAAGGCTGCCGGAGTGAGCTTGCCCCCACTGGGAGCGACTTGCTAGGAACAGCCGTGGGCCCTTCTCGGACTCCAGACTGGCTTCTCCAGTTGCCCAGCACTTCCCTTTCACAGCAACCTCCACCCCACCCCCAAGGCTGATTCGACACCCGGTTCCCCTGTGACGCCTGCGGAGCGTTCCGCCCAGCGGCTCCACAACAGGACGAGGAAGAGGTTCCCTCCCCTGCCGCCTCCTGCCTTGCACGCCAAACCTCTCTGTCATCCCCCCACCCACGTGTTGTGCCTGACCCCCTTCAGGTGTGGTCCCAGTATGAAGAGGCCCCTGTGGAGGACATGGTGCTGGTGCCAGAGGAGAAGGAGCGCACCACCAACTACAAGCCGGTCTTTGTCACTGAGATCACTGACGGCCTCCACTTCTATGTGCAGGATGTGGAGACAGGTGAGAGAGGGAGGTGGGGGGCAGAGAGGGTCCGGGAAGGGGCTGAGGAGCTGCTGGGGAATGCCCTGCTGCTTGGCAAGAAGGCCTCTCAGCACTGCTGGAGGACCAGAGCAGCATCAGGCCCAGTAAAGCAGGTCGAGCAAGAAACTGGGATTGGCAGGGCTCAAGCCCCGCCTCTGTGACCACCCCACGGCCCACTCCGTCTGCCTCTGCACAGCTCCTTCGCAGCCAAGCCATTCGGGGGAGGCCCTTGACTGTCCTGCCCTCTTGAGGGTGAGGCCTGCCTGCCTGCCTGCCTCTGGAGGTTCACTCCTCTTAGTCCAGGGGCAGCAGGGGCAGGCGGAACGTGAGCAAAGTGTCGCTGAGCAAGGCGGTGCCTGTGGCAATGGCAAGGCTGCTTTGGAAGGCATGCGCCTGGTGTCGGGAGAGGCGGCCCCAGAGCAGTTGCCTCCTGCTTGCTGCAGGCCCTGAGCTCCTCTCCCCACCCCCTTCCAGGGACACAGCTGGAGAAGCTGATGGAGACCATGCGGAGTGAGATTGCCACCCACCCTCCTGTCGAGGGCTCTTACACGCCACGCCGCGGAGACTACTGCATCGCCAAGTTTGTCGACGGAGAGTGGTACGATGGTGGGCTGTGATGCAGTGCGGAGGGAGGGGCATGTGGGGGGCTCAGGGAGCCACCTTATGGGGTAGAGGCCAGCCCCCTTCCTGCTGGAAATGGGGGTGCTTCTCTTGGCACCAGTTTGCTTCTCCTCCATCATCTCCATCTTGGCCCTAAAATTTGAGAGAGAGAGAGAGGCCTGTCTGCCTGTCTGTCAGTGTTCCAGGGGCAAATCATGGCTCCCTTTCAACTGATTCTCATCCCATCCTCCCTCCTGACTAGAGCCCCCCCACAACAAAGATGTCGCTCAGCTCCTTTGCTGTTGTTAACATATTTTACCTGGTGCCACCAATCTGCTTGGTTCTTGCCCCCAGGAGCTTACAATCTAAAATCCCACACGGGAAAATGAGAGAAGGAAGAAGGCCTTTGAAGGAGCTCAGGGGGGAGGGGGAATCAGGCAGCTATTATGGGAGGGAGTCCCAAGCATGCAGGGGAACAAGGGAGGACTGATGGCATTTCATGAGGCGCTGGGGACACTTCAGGGGGTGGACCCAGAGGAGCAAAGATCACGGCAGGAGGGGTCTCATCAGTGTGGAGAGACTTGGGGTGGGGGCCTTGAAGCCACCAGCAAGGTGCTTGTGCAAGATCTGAGAGTGAAAGGAAGCCAGTGAAGGGACTCCAATTAAGGAGGGCTGGAATGCCATCTGAGTGGCAGGAGAAGTGGCAGCGGAATATTGGGGAGGCTGGGAGTCGGATGGCCAAAGGCCAGAGAGGTGATGGAGGCAGGGGCGGAATTCCGGAGGGGTTTCCTTTTTGCTTCCTTTCTTAGCATTTAATGCCCCGCCCTTCTTCCGTCGTATAACCCAAGGCGGCACATGGGGCTTGCAGCCACAAGTTGCACCCTTGTGGAAAGCCCCCCCCCCCAACGAGAGCCAGGCTTGGGGCGTGGGAGCCTGCCTGGCACTGAGCCGGACCACCAGGTCCATCTGGCTCAGTAGTCATAAGAAGAGCCTGCTGGATCAGGCCAGTGGCCCATCTAGTCCAGCATCCTGTTCTCACAGTGGCCAACCAGGTGCCTGGGGGAAGCCCGCAAGCAGGACCCGAGTGCGAGAACACTCTCCCTGCACAGACCGGCAGCGGCCCTCCAGGCTTTCAGGCAGGGAGTAGTTGCTAGCCCTGCCTGGAAATGCTGGCAGGGACTGAACCCTGAATGTCCATGCATACAGAGCGGCTGCTATGCCCCTGAGCTGGGAGCCTTCCCTGCAAAAGAAGCCGCGTAGTAGTAGGACTACGCAATGTGCAGGAAGCGCAAGATAACAAAGCAGCTGAGCAGAACGCCAGCGGGGAGTGCTGGGCTCCATTAACCCAACCTCACTCACTCCCAGGCAGAAACACAGGATGTTTCCCTGCCCCTTTTGGGGGCTGGTGTAATTGTAGGCGGAGGGTTGCCAAGAGTTGGTGCTTCTGCTTTCCTGAGTAACATGGCAAGGCAGGCAAGTGCTCTTAGGACCGCTGGAAGAGCCTGGCTCCATCTGGATGAGGCCACAGAGGACCTGTCTGCTGCAGCCTCCAACCAGGTGCCTTTTCTGGGAAGCCGGACCTGAGCAGGACCTGAGCACCCCAGTACTCTTCCTTTCAGCCTTTCGTAAGAACATAAGAAGAGCCTGCTGGATCAGGCCAGTGGCCCATCTAGTCAGCATCCTGTTCTCACAGTGGCCAACCAGGTGCCTGGGGGAAGCCCGCAAGCAGGACCCGAGTGCAAGAACACTCTCCCCTCCTGAGGCTTCCAGCAACTGGTTTTCAGAAGCATGCTGCCTCTGACTAGGGTGGCAGAGCACAGCCATCACAGCTAGTAGCCATTGATAGCCCTGTCCTCCATGAATTTGTCTAATCTTCTTTTAAAAACGTCCAAGCTGGTGGCCATTACTGCATCTTGTGGGAGCAAATTCCATCGTTTAACTATGCGCTGAGTAAAGAAGTACTTCCTTTTGTCTGTCCTGAATCTTCCAACATTCAGCTTCTTTGAATGTCCACGAGTTCTAGTATTATGAGAGAGGGACAAGAACTTTTCTCTATCCACTTTCTCAATGCCATGCATAATTTTATACACTTCTATCATGTCTCCTCTGACCCGCCTTTTCTGTAAACTAAAAAGCCCCAAATGCTGCAACCTTTCCTCGTAAGGGAGTCGCTCCATCCCCTTGATCATTCTGGTTGCCCTCTTCTGAACCTTTTCCAACTCTATAATATCCTTTTTTGAGATGAGGCGACCAGAACTGTACACAGTATTCCAAATGCGACTGCACCATAGATTTATACAACGGCATTATGATATCGGCTGTTTTATTTTCAATACCTTTCCTAATTATCCCTAGCATGGAATTTGCCTTTTTCACAGCTGCCGCACACTGGGTTGACATTTTCATCGTGCTGTCCACTACAACCCCGAGGTCTCTCTCCTGGTCGGTCACCGCCAGTTCAGACCCCATGAGCGTATATGTGAAATTCAGATTTTTTGCTCCAATATGCATAATTTTACACTTGTTTATATTGAATTGCATTTGCCATTTTTCCGCCCATTCACTCAGTTTGGAGAGATCTTTTTGGAGCTCTTCGCAATCCCTTTTTGTTTTAACAACCCTGAACAATTTAGTGTCATCAGCAAACTTGGCCACTTCACTGCTCACTCCTAATTCTAGGTCATTAATGAGCAAGTTGAAAAGTACAGGTCCCAATACTGATCCTTGAGGGACTCCACTTTCTACATCCCTCCATTGGGAGAACTGTCCGTTTATTCCTACTCTCTGCTTTCTGCTTCTTAACCAATTCCTTATCCACAAGAGGACCTCTCCTCTTATTCTGTGACTGCTAAGCTTCCTCAGAAGTCTTTGGTGAGGTACCTTGTCAAACGCTTTGTGAAAGTCTAAGTACACTATGTCCACTGGATCACCTCTATCTGTATGCTTGTTGACACTCTCAAAGAATTCTAAAAGGTTACTGAGACAGGACTTTCCCTTGCAGAAGCCATGCTGGCTCTGCTTCAGCAAGGCTTGTTCTTCTGTGTGCTTAGTTAATCTAGCTTTAATAATACTTTCTACCAGTTTTCCAGGGACAGAAGTTAAGCTAACTGGCCTGTAATTTCCGGGATCCCCTCTGGATCCCTTTTTGAAGATTGGCGTTACATTTGCCACTTTCCAGTCCTCAGGCACGGAGGAGGACCCGAGGGACAAGTTACATATTTTAGTTAGTAGATCAGCAATTTCACCTTTGAGTTCTTTGAGAACTCTCGGGTGGATGCCATCCGGGACCGGTGATTTGTCAGTTTTTATATTGTCCATTAAGCCTAGAACTTCCTCTCTCATTACCACTATTTGTCTCAGTTCCTCAGAATCCCTTCCTGCAAATGTTAGTTCAGGTTCAGGGATCTGCCCTATATCTTCCACTGTGAAGACAGATGCAAAGAATTCATTTAGCTTCTCTGCAATCTCCTTATCGTTCTTTAGTACACCTTTGACTCCCTTATCATCCAAGGGTCCAATCACCTCCCTAGATGGTCTCCTGCTTTGAATGTATTTATAGAATTTTTTGTTGTTGGTTTTTATGTTCTTAGCAATGTGCTCCTCAAATTCTTTTTTAGCATCCCTTATTGTCTTCTTGCATTTCTTTTGCCAGAGTTTGTGTTTTTTTTTATTTTCTTCATTCGGACAAGACTTCCATTTTCTGAAGGAAGACTTTTTGGCTCTAAGAGCTTCCTTGACTTTGCTCGTTAACCATGCTGGCATCTTCTTGGCCCTGGCAGTACCTTTTCTGATCTGCGGTATTGTCGTGCCCGGGTTGGGACTCAAGAATAGAATCACTTGATGAAAGCAAATCAGTTTTTATTAGAGTAATTTCCAGACATAGGCTTCTCCGCCTCATGAACTCTTAACATGAACCAAAACCCGCGGCATGGAAGAGAGTTGATAGAACAGAGTATCAAACATTCCCTGTCCCTTATCAAGGGGGCTTTCGGGCACGGATCCTCTCACTCCGCCTCAAACTGCCCACATCTACGCCCCTTCCCTCCTCTTTTCTTTGGCGCCTTTTTAACTGTCTTCGTGTGCGGGGCGATGGGGGGGCGGCTACCTCCTCCCCTTCTGATTCGGAAAGGATGGTAGGGAGTGGGGGGGGTTGGCCCAACTCTTCAGGCGATTTCTCTCTACCCATGCTGGCATCTTCTTGGCCCTGGCGGTACCTTTTCTGATCTGCGGTATGCACTCCAGTTGAGCTTCTAATATAGTGTTTTTAAACAACTTCCAAGCATTTTTGAGTGATGTGACCCTCTGGACTTTGTTTTTCAGCTTTCTTTTTACCAATCCCCTCATTTTTGTGAAGTTTCCTCTTTTGAAGTCAAATGTGACCGTGTTGGATTTTCTTGGCAATTGGCCAGTTACATGTATGTTTAATTTAATAGCACTGTGGTCACTGCTCCCAATCGGTTCAACAACACTTACATCTCGCACCAGGTCCCGGTCCCCACTGAGGATTAAGTCCAGGGTTGCCATCCCTCTGGTTCCATGACCAACTGTTCTAGGGAATAGTCATTTAGAATATCTAGAAACTTTGCTTCTTTGTCATGAGTGGAACACATATGCAGCCAGTCTATGTCCGGGTAGTTGAAGTCACCCATTACTACCACATTTCCTAGTTTGGATGCTTCCTCAATTTCATATCTCATCTCAAGGCCTCCCTGAGCATTTTGATCAGGGGGACGATAGATCGTTCCCAGTATTAAGTCCCTCCTGGGGCATGGTATCACCACCCACAACGATTCTGTGGAGGAGTCCGCCGCTTTTGGGGTTTCGAGCTTGCTGGATTCAATGCCTTCTTTCATGTATAGAGCGACTCCGCCACCTATACGTCCTTCCCTGTCCTTCTGATATAGTTTATATCCAGGGATAACCGTATCCCACTGGTTTTCTCCATTCCACCAGGTCTCCGTTATGCTCACTATATCAATGCTCTCCTCTAAGACCAAGCACTCCAGTTCTCCCATCTTGGTTCGCAGGCTCCTAGCATTAGCGTACAGGCACTTGTAAGCAGTGTCTCTCTTCAAGTGTCTTTGGCACTTGTGGTTTGGCCTGTGGTAATTTTGCCCTTCTGAATGTATATCCTGTGCCCCTGCTCTCACAATGCCTACTTCTAGCCTACCCCTTTTAAAATTTCATCATTTCTTTGGTTTTTATCCCAGGGGGGAGGTTTATGCCGAACCGGACCTTCCTCAGCTCCTGTCGGGTTTCCCCCCTCAGTCAGTTTAAAAGCTGCTCTGCCACCTTTTTAATTTTAAGTGCCAGCAGTCTGGTTCCATTCTGGTTGAAGTGGAGCCCGTCCCTTTTGTACAAGCCCGGCTTGTCCCAAAATGTTCCCCAGTGCCTAACAAATCGAAACCCTTCCACCCGACACCATCGTCTCATCCACGCATTGAGACTGCAAAGCTGGGCCTGTCTGGCTGGTCCTGTGCATGGAACCGGTAGCATTTCTGAGAAAGCCACCTTGGAGGTCCTGGCTTTCAGCATCCTACCTAGCAACCTAAATTTTGCTTCCAGGACCTCACGGCTGCATTTCCCCATGTCGTTGGTGCCAACGTGCACCACGACCACTGACTCCTCCCCAGCACTGTCTACCAAACTATCTAAACGACGGGCGATATCCGCAACCTTTGCACCAGGCAGGCAAAACACCTTGCGGTCTACACGCCCATCACACACCCCACTGTCTATGTTCCTAATGATCACCCACTACAAGGATCCCTCCACCCCCTGGAGATATATCCTCGGCACGAGAGGATAGCTGCTCATCCCCCAAGGAATGGGTCCCTTCTAAGGGATCGTTTCCCTCTTCCTCAGCTGGATGCTCTCCTTCCCCGAGACCATCGTTGTCCATGATAGCAGGAGAGCTATCATCGTTGGAGTGGGACACAGCTATAACGTCCCTGAAGGCCTCCTCCACACACCTCTCTGCCTGTCTCAGCTTTTCCAGGTCTGCCACCTTGGCCTCAAGGAAATGAAGTCGTTCCTGGAGAGCCAGGAGAAGTCGTTCCTGGAGAGCCAGGAGCTCATTGCACCGAGAGCACACCCACGACTTCTGTCCATCAGGCAGATAATCGTACATGCTGCAGGCGGTGCAAAACACTGGAAAGCCCCCACACCCCTGCTGGCTTCTTACCTGCATAGTTTTGTTTAAGGTTTATTACGTCAATGGGTTGGAGACTGCGGTTTAGTTGAGGTCAGGGAACAGACGGGCAGAGTGGGGGGCCCTGGCCTCCTCGCCCTGCTGCTTAACTCGCCTTGATGCTTCGTCAGCTGGGGCTCCCTCTAGCTCGTGGAGCAGGCTCCCTCGCTAGGGTGCTCTGAATTTATATGTGTGGCTGGTCCCTCCCAGCTTTCCCCAGAGCTTTCCGCCCGTCTCCTGCACTCTGCAGCGTCCTCGGATGTGGGGGGGGGGGAGGGCAGGGAACAGCGATGACATCCTTCTGTGAGCATGGCAGGAAGCGGGGCGAGGCAGGGAGCTTTCTGAAGAGGGAGCACTCGGCCACCTCACCATGGCATTCCCCCCCCTCTAATTTTCAGAGACAGTCTCTCTCTTCTCCTGCCCCCCCCCCGCCTCATGCACAACAAATGGCTGGGGGGAAATCAGCTGCAAACTGGTGGCTCGCCTGCTCATTCCTCCCCCTTTCCAGGTACCGAGCGCGTGTGGAGAAGGTGGAGTCTCCCGCCAACGTGCACGTCTTCTACATCGACTATGGCAATGTGAGTGTGGCCAGGGGCATTCCTGGGCATTGGGACAGCCCCATGTTCCTCCAGGCCTGGAGGTTTCGGCTGTGAATGCCGACCCCACCCTTTGCCTTCCCGGAGACAGGAGGCAGCCAGCCAGCCAAAGGCAGTCCCCTCCCCATTGGATCTGGCTCTGTTATTATTTATATCCCACCCTTCCTCCTAGAAGGAGCCCAGGGCAGCAAACCACAACACCAAAAGCACTTTAAAACCTCTTAAAAGCAGAACCTCTTTTTGGGGGCCTGCTTTGTTGGGGGCACCTGGCATGGGCCCAGAGGGAGGGCTTAGTGTTGGGCCCGGTAGGCCTGAGCCCAGGCAAGGGTCTGAGTGTGCAGAGCATCACCTAACACATTGCCCAGGAAGTCTCCCTACAAACAGAAGGAACGTGGCAGGAGGCTTAACCACTGAGCGATGGCCCCGGGTGGAGGAGACAAGCCTCCCCTCCCCGCGCATTTCCCAGGGGGCTGTTTAGTACAGCAGGTCGCAGAATGCCTGGGGGTTGGGAAAGAGGAGCTCATTTTCCTGCTGGCCCCAGGGAGATCCAACCCCACCAGAGAGCCTCAGGCAGCTGTGCCAACACCAGCCCTATCGGCAAATTGCCCTAAGCAACCCTCCTCCAGTTAAAGCGAGAGACCAATGCACAGGTGGGGTGGGGGGGACAAGGGGCCCTGCTGGCTGGGTGGGGAGCAGCCCCCGGAGGCCTCTGGGCATCGTCAGGGAGGGTGTTGGGTCCTTCGTGTGCCAGCGCCATCTTCACCTGCCAGGCTGTGAATTGCTTCCAGGTGTGTGATCAAATTGCTCCAGTGTAATTCTGAAGAGCTGGTGAGGTTTGATTGCAGATTTTTTTGGGGGGGGGAGGGAGGAGCAAAGCTACAGCCAGAATGAAGAGAGGATTGAGATCTGTTTCAGCCCCAAGAGCAGGCTGTGCCCTGTGTGCAAACAAGCCAGCCCAAGTTCTGCCACCCAAAATCAGCTGGATTTTGCAGCATCATTACGTAAACAGAGCAGGTCTGCTCACCATTTTGATTCTTCTGCTCCATTTTTTCCTAGTTTTTTAGTCATGGGTGTAGCAGGAAAGAGTCCCACTAGACATCTCACTCGGCCACTCCTCTGGGTGCTGCTGAGACTCCCATCGGGCTCACTCCCCAGAGACATATTCAAGCATCGCTTCCCTTCTTGCTTTTAATTGAAAGCTGGGGTTTTCAGGAAGTTGAGCTCTGTTCCCACCATGGCAGTGTCCTTCTAAAAATCCACAGGGCCCTGGCAACGTGGGTGGAGTCGGCCCCTCCTCACGTGTTGGGCCACATCCCTGGGCTTGGAGGGGCCAAAGGAGGAGGGGCTCCAGTCACAGGTTGGTCAAGGTGCAAGACCTGTTCTTGACAGGATTGCACTCCCCCTGGAAGATCAGGTCTGTAGTCTGGGGGTGTTTCTGAATTCCACCTTGTTGGTGGAGGCCAGAGCGTCTCCAGTGGCTCGGAGTTCCCACTCCCACTTCCAGCTCCTCACCACCTGTGGCCATTTTGGGACTGGGATCGCTTGGCCACTTGGCTTCGTGCTCCAATAACTTCCATCTAGACTGTTGCCATGTGCTCTGCATGGAGCTGCTCTTGAAGACTGTTTGGAAGCTGCAGCTGGCACAAACTGCAGCTGCAAGAGCCCTCTCATTCCAGGACCACATCACCTCATTCCTGAAGCATTGTACGAGCCCAGTTCGGGGGCTTTAGTTTTGGCACATCAAGCCCTCTGTGGCTTGGACCCAGTTATCTGAGAGACTGCCTCTCTGTCTGTCAACTGGCCTGCAGCTCAAGACCTACTGAGGCTGCTTGTGCAGGGGAAGCTCCTCAGGCAGCACGCTGGCTATAGAATGCTATCCCGTTGGGAATCTAGTTGGCGCCAACTTTGCTTGTTTTAGGTGTCAGGCCTTTCACGGATAATATGCCTGGTCCACAGAATGACATGAATTGATGTTTTTAATATTCAATCATGGTATTTATCTTTTTCTGTTGTAAAAGTAATTTTCCCCTTTGTCCCGAGGTCTATGGACAAAGGGTGGGATATAAACCCTACACATGAATTAATGAGCCATTTTCCCTTCCTCTCCCCCATCTTTGCAGAAGGAGACGCTGCCCTCCGCCCGCCTGGCCACCCTGCCGCCTGCATTTGGCACCCGCATCCTGCCTGCTCAAGCCACCGAGTACAAGTTCGCCTTCATCCAAGTGCCCCAGGATGTAAGTGGCAGCCAGGGGAGGGCTGCGGGGCTGATGCTTCAGGGCCCAGTAGGGAGGGCTGGCCAGGGGTCCTCCTGCCCAGAGCAGAGCCAGAGGCAGGAGCAGCAGGAAGCGGCTGCTGTGGGTTTGGGCAGAGCCAGGGGCTGAAGTCACGTTGCAGCAAGAGGGGTGCTGCTCCGTCCACTCCTCAAAACCCTCACAAAATGCAGGCTGCCTCTGCAAGATTGAGGGGTAATACGTCCCAAGAGATGAGGCATTTCCTCCTTCCCTCAGAAGGGAAACGTCTCAGGGGTGCAAGTCGTGGCATCAGGACGTGGCGTGGACCACCAGCTCAGGTGGCTTTTGCATGGAGAGGGAGACCTGCCAGCGCCTACTAGCTTTGGTAGCTGGTGCAATAGAGCCCCCGCGTAGAAAGGCAGGCTACCGCTCAGGACAGCTCCTGGGGCGGCTCCTGCTCGCTCGGTGAGCTGCCAGATGTCTTGGCTCTGAGTCAGCCTGGCAACCCTTTGGCACCCTCAGGAGGAGGCCCGGGCAGATGCCGTGGACAGCGTGGTGCGAGACATCCAGAACACGCAGTGCCTGCTGAATGTGGAGCATGCTGGGCCCAGCTGCCCCCACGTCACCCTGCAGTTTGCCGACTCCAAGGGCGACGTTGGGCTGGGGCTGGTGAAGGAGGGTTTGGTCATGGTGGAGGCACGCAAGGAGAAGCAGTTCCAGAAAATGGTGAGCACAGCTGTCCACCGGGGGCTGGGATGGGTGGGTCAGCCAGCTATGGGGCTGCTGCATCCCTCAAAGGGGGACTGAAGGAGAACTCCCAAGAAGTGGGGGGCAGAGAACACTGCTGGACAGCCTGTGGCTTGCTCTGATGCCGTCCCTTCCTTCCAGATCACTGAATACCTGAACGCCCAGGAGGCTGCCAAGAGTGCCCGGGTAAGTCACATGGAGATGCCTTCCCTGCCCCATAGCTCTGGAGCAGGTTCTTCTGGGGCGGGGTCTGGAGAGGAGGGGGGCCTCGGGCAGAAGAAGCCAACTGCTGGCTTTGCTCACCCCACCCACTCTCCTTCACCTTGCAGCTGAACTTGTGGCGCTACGGTGACTTCCGTGCTGACGACGCCGACGAGTTTGGCTACAGCCGCTAAGTGACAATCCGGGCAGCCCTTCCAGGTCTCAGCCATGCACACCCCTCTCTGAACGCCTAGCACTGTCCTGCATCTGAAGCCTCGCGCAGGACTCTGGGGTGGAGAGGGCCTTTCTGTCCAACTTCAGGAGCAATGGATGCGGCAGCCCTGGCATGTGGGGGAAGGGGACTTCTCTGCCCCCCCCCCGGCCAAGCCTGCCCCCTCCTCTGGGCGGCGGCAGCAGCAGCAGCAGTAGGAGGAGGGGATGGTCCTTGTGATGCTTTGGAAGCCAATAAAAGTAGTCAGAAGCTGGCCACGGCAGTGTCTTCTTTGGTGTGTGTGGGAGGAGAGCACGGCACCCTTCCCTCTCTCCCCTCTGCCCTTAGTGCCGTCTCTCTTGTACTCACAGGTGGGCAGGGAGAAGGGTGGCGCAGGGGCCTTGATGCCATGGCAGAGGGGGTGCCCAGCTGGCCCAGGTTCTCCATTCATGGCTGCAGCTCCACAGAAAGTGGCTGAGGTTGCTGCTTCCGCAGGAGGAGACGGACCGTGTTTTGATTCTCCCCAGGCCAGCCGCACTGGAACCAGGCCACTGCCGGCTTGGGCCATTTCCTGAATGTGTGCCCAAACTGCAAGGCTCGTAATCAAGGGGAGGAGAATGCGGGGGGGGGTGTCCCATCCTCACAGGAGCGTCTGGCTGCCACCCTCCTCACCCTCTCCTGGCCCTCCTTTCCCTCTCAGTGCCGTGCCTGACAGCTTCTGCTTGTACTCGGGGAGGTGCTCATTGTGGGTGCTGGATCCAGGCAGAATCACACCAAGGGCCAGTGGCTGATCCAGTGCTGACAGAGGAGGGGCTTCTGGGCCTGGAAGCGGGGGGGGCACATTGACCCCCCCTCCCCCCCAGCACCTGCAGGTGCCCTCCCCACTGAATCCCTTCTGGTTTTTCCCTGTACCTGGATTGGAGCCGGTCTGCAAACAGAGTATGGAATATGGAAGGCATGTCCCCCACAGACACACACACACACTGTGGGAACTGGCCCACAGTCCTTTGTGCAGTTTCTCATAAAAGGTTTGGAGGCAACACAGCGGGGCTGGCAGAGGAAGGCCTTGCACTGAGAGCACTTGCTTCCCTGCCCTCTGCATCCCAGCCACTCCCACTGGTGAGGTGTGAGAGAGAGAGATTTGCACCGTCCAGTGTAGGCATCCTGAAGGGCTCTGTGCCGCGTGGAGACACAGTCTTGAAATCCCACTCCGAGCAGACAGCTGAGTTTAAGCTCTTGGGCCTTCCTTGCCTGTTGCAGCTCCTGACACACCGGTGGTGGATCTGGCTGTTTGGTGCTCTCAAGCACTTGAGCTGCTCCTGTGGAGCCCTCTGGCTTCTCACACGGACGTCCCGTCCTGGGACACTCTGAGCAGAATTAGCTAAAGAGCTTCCTGGGTGGCTGTTGTTGCGGCCCAGGTGGGGGAGGTTCCTTGCTGGAACACACAAACAGGCATTTTGGGGACTGAGAGCTGAAGGCTGCCTTTGTGTTTTAACCCAGCTGGTCTTCCAATCTCACTGTTGCCCCTCCCGTGGGAGCTGCGGCTCATGTGGACTCAGCTCAGGCCTTCTGGATCCCTAGGCAAAACTCAAGAATATTATTTAACCGGGGAAAATAGTAATTCAGAGAAAATGAAATAAAATATAAAATTGAATCTTAATACACTGCCTTAGGTTGCATGTTGGAATCCAACTGACCAGTGCAGCTATCCTGGGCAGTGACTATTTCAAGCAGGTCTTTGGGTTCCTTGGGCAGAGGACAAAACTGTGTGTGTTTGAACGGTACCTCCGCTGTTGGAGGGAGGGTGCTTCGGAACATGCTGGAAACCGCTGGAGGGGAGCGTGTTGCTGTTGCACTCAGGTCCCTTTTGCAGGCTTCTCATTAAGGCATCTGGCTGGCCACTGTGAGAACAGGATAGGCTGGACTAGATGGGCCACTGGCCTGATCCAGCTGTAGGGCTCTTCTGATGTTCTTGTGAAGACCAACAGAGTTGCAAGCCTGGAGGGCTTAAAGTCTCATGAGGTTGACAGCTAGTGGGTTGCAGTTCAATTATCATTGTATTTATCACCCTGAGGTCCCGGCGGGGGGGGGTTATAATAGCTTAAAATACATCCTTAAAAACAAAATCACAAGCTTCACTGTGTGTGTACACACAAAAATCATGGAGTTGATCCATGTGAGACAAAGGGGGCAATCGTCCAGCAGGGGTTTTGATTTGGATTCCTGCATTGCGCAGGGGGTTGGACTTGATGGCCTTATAGGCCCCTTCCAACTACTATTCTATGATTTGCATGTGCTAGCAAGTCTGCTGGGTAGCAGATTTCAGTTGATGTGACTCAGAAATATATAGGGATAGTCTCAACAATGCACATAATTAGACTGTAGAATTTGCTACCATAAGATGTAGGAATGGTGTCCAACTTGGAGGATTAGACAAATCCATAGAGGAGGAGGAGGAGGAGGCAGCTACTTCATGTGGCTACCAGTGATGATGGCCATATACTGTCTCCAGTATCAGTTGCTGAGCATCACAAGGGAGAGTGCTGGTGCTGTGCCCAGGTCCTGCTCACAAGGTTGCCACTGGGGCATCTGGTTGGCCTTTGTGAGAACAGGATGCTGGACTAGATGGGCCCCCTTTGACCCAATGCAGCTACATGGTTCTTTTTAGGTTCTTAAAGCACCAACAACAGTCAACATCCTAGCCTTGTCTTGCATTTAAGCATGGGAAGGATACCAAGTAGAAATTTCATACCATGTACATATTAAATGTGCTTTATTTATTTAACTTTTGCCTCACCTGTTCTCCAAAGAACCTTACATTGGTGTGCATGGGCCTCCCTCCCTCCTCTTTCTCTGTGTTTGACCTCACAATGTCCACATGGAGTAGGTTAGGCAAAGAAGGAAAGGGTGGACTTCATGTCTGAATGGGGATTTGAACCTGCATCTGAGTCCATCACCAAGCTGTCTCTATATCCACTATAGCAGACTTGACTTGCAGACAATCCTCTCTTCCTCTGGTTACCTGTAGCCTGGGTGCGCCTCTGTAGATCAGAAGGGCCATAGTTCAGTGGCAGCACACCTGCTTTGCATGCTGAAGGCCCCAGGTTCAATCCTCAGCATCCCCAGGTAAGGAGAGACTCCTGTCCTGAAGCATTGAAGAGCTGCTGCCAGTCAGTGCAGACCATACTGAGCCAGATGGAGCAAGGGTCTGACTCGATATAAAGCAGCAGCCTAAGTTCCCACATGTGTCCATACTGTCCATGCAGTTTGAGTAGACACCTGTTCCTACAGTCACAGTGTTCAGGACCAACTGTCCGCTCCTATGGATCCGCTTCCCAATGCTGAGTCAAATATCTGACATATGGAACCCTAAAAGGCTGCTGTTGCATCACTCCCTTTGTGACCCAACCTTTCTTTGTGAGCTCTGCCCCAGTGCCCCAAATGGGCACATGCACCACACACGTGGCTTGCACAGTGGCTCCCTGATCCCTGCAGCAGGCTTAACAAACAACAGCAGCTGCTCCTGCTGCAGCTGCACTTTTCTTCCCAGCCCACTGATCCATCTAGCTCAGTACTGGCTCTGCAGGGCTCCAGAGAGGGGCCTTTCTCAGCAGTGCCTGGAGACACCAGGATTGCACCAGGGGCGTCTTTTGCGTGCAAAGCAGCGGCTCTGTCACTAAATCAGGGTCCCAGTTTGGAGCAATGATCTGCCCTTCTCATGTGTTTTATTTCCAAAATCCATGTTTCCCCTTCTGATGTAAAGGTTTCTGAGTCTGTTCCTCCATTCCAAAGCAAATCATTGCTAAAATGAAAAAGAAACTGTGAGACTGTGATGGCCAAATAAGGAGGGAGAAATCCAATACTGGTCACAAAGCAAATTCCAGCCTGCTCTTGTTACACAATGCAATCTTTGCCTCTAATTGAGAGCTTGCTGTGTGGAGCCACAGGTCAAGCCGTCACGCATTGTCTCCCTGCTCCCTGAGGGGTGGCAAAGCTCTATCTGGGACTCCTCTTCCCCCTCCCCCTGCAGCCTCCTGCTGATTATTTATCAGAGGCTTGAATATGCCTTGGCCCTCTGCGAAGTGTGTACATGTTTCTGTTGGCGTTCAGTGGCCCCTAAGGACCCATAGAGGCTTTGTTAAGTGGTTAGGGTTTGTTCAGGAATGGCTGAGTGGGTGGAGAGAGCATCCTCTGGCTGAGTGGGTGCAGAGTGTAAAGGCTCATAACAGCGCTGGAACCAAAGTGGTGATTTAAATCCTGTTGATGTTGCTGCTTACAAGGCCACGACCCCCTGTGCTTGGATGGTGGCAGCCGCTGGGTTATGACACCGAGTGGGGAGGGGAGGGGGCTCTTTTGCCTCGGTACTGTTGGCTCCTCACTGTTTCAGCATTCCTGTCTCCCTTGCCCAGCCTGACCCAGACAGGCAGGAGCAGATCTAGGTGGAAAGTTTTCACTCTGATAACAATTAGTGGATCAATCCGCATGCAGTTGGGTGACGTGCAATGGGGCCCTATCCCTTTACTTAGCGTTTTGTTAACATGGTGAAGAAACAGCTTATCAGGCGTGCAGCTGGTATAAAATGGGGAGGAGCAGCTGTCCCTTCAAGGATAGGATGCATACTGATGTTCCTTTGGAGAACAATACTTCACGTTTGTCCAGACATTTGTATTATTCCATGAGAACCCAACCACAACAGAGAGAGGGGAGGAGGATGGCCCGCCTGGAGAACCAAGGAGTTTGCAAGGTGAACTGGAGTGGTGGGGCAGGTAGGCCTGTCATGGTGCTCAACCACTTTTCAGAGGCAGGTAGGAGTTGGAGCAGAATTTTGCCCAGTGCCGCTGTCTTTGGTGCTGATCTAAGGGATGCCTGGAGCCTCCTCTTTCCAGGTGCTCAATTTGGCAGGTGCTTCAGAATTGCTGATGGATGCAGATGTGCCAGGTGGCCTTGCCCAGCTGGTCCTTCCCAGTAAACCTGGCTGACAAGGGCTTGAGGGGGGGGCAGCAGGTATTGTAATCCCTGAGGTGAGGGAGGACCTCTGGGCCTAAGCCCTTGTCTTTGGCTGGCCCCTTTAACTCTCCTACCTGCAGGGCCTTTCTTATTCTACAACAGGCGAGGGGGCATCAGAGGAGCGGGGCCTTGTACAGCAGAGATCTCGCCTGTCAAAGTGTCCTGGAGCAGTGGTGCAGACCTCTCTTGTGAGGGTCCCCAGTCTTGCTTTCCAGCCAACGCCCTAGAGCCTGAGTGATCCTTATTCTCCAGCCTCCTCCATCCCTTTAGAGAGGCCTTGTGGGAGGGGCCAATGCCTGACCAAGCACCTGTGATCCTATCCTTGTTGCTGTGTACCTTTTGTTCCTGTTTCAAAGCCTACTGGGCAAAGACCAGCACAGCAAGGCCCTTGTGTGGGCTTCTGTCAATCATTCCTCTCTAGATGGGGCAGGTACTGCTCTGAGTCAGTGGAAGAAGGCATCTGTGTCTATGAGCACCTGCAGACTCTCTCCTTGCTGCTCACCCATTTAAAGGGACAGGAATCAGGCACTGGCAACAAGAAAACACTCTGCTCCCCATGGCTTATCCAGGGAGGATCTACAGCACCAGAACTAATGGGAAATGCCTTGTTGTTTTGGCCCAGACTGGTGACCTCCAGATGTTTTGGAGTACAATGCCCATCAGCTGCAGGTAGCACAGCTGTGGAGATGCAGTTATTGTCCAAAACATCTGGAGGGCGCCATGCCGGCACCAGCTGCTTTAGCCTCTTTCTGTGGCTGCGCACTGCTGGGTGCCGGGAGTTCACTTGGCTAAATGCGGAGTTCATTGGGCTTTGAGGATGCATCCTCCTCGCCATTTGCAGTGGCCTTGTATGCCTGTTCTGACAGCCCACACACGGCTTGGACACCCTTCACCGCCCCCGTACCGCTCTGTAGCCACCTTGTAGGCAACTCTTCTGAGGGTTTTGTAAATATTATTCTAATTACAATTATTTGATAACATTAATTATTGAAACATGCCACCCTGTGCACTATGCTGTAATTATGTGCAAATTAAATTAGCTCAGCCCTATAATTAGCACATCAATAACAGGCCGTGCCCCCAGTTGCTTCTCTTGTGCTGGGACCTGCCATTGGACACATGAAGGAATTCTATCCCTGCCAAGATTTAGCTCCATCCTTCGCCAGTCTTTGATCACAGCTAAAGTCAGTACAGCAGTGGCTTTGGAAGATGGTGCAGAGCCAAAGCCCTCCCCTGCCCCACTCCTCACAGATGGGGTTTGGAGGGGGAAGCAAGGGGAGCATCGTGCAAAGATGCACTCGGCAGCCCTCTGACCCAGGAAGAGCCCCAGTTGTGATGAGGCATGTTGTCCCATGAGGAATGTGGGCTACACGTAAGGGGCATCTGCGGTGAGTAATTCAGGGTTAGGGGCTGTGCTTGCCCTTCTGTACTGTTCACATAGAGCTGGGAGAGACTCCTGAAACTCTGCATATTGTGCTGACTGTCAGTGTAGTCAGTACTGAGCTAGATGGACCATTCTATTTCCTGACTCCTAACTGAACAGAGCAGAAGGAGCTGCCTCAACTGGCCTACAAGCGAGCCAGCTCTCGGAGAGTGAGCAAACAGTGACAGCTAACAGGAGTTTGGCAGTGGAGTTCGGCGGGGGAAGTACACGTGCAAAAAGTGCCAGCTGGTTGCATTGTTGGAAGAAAAAGTGAGAGGCCTGGAGTGGCAGGTGGCCACGCTCAAGGGTATAAAAAATTTAATAATCATAATAAAATTATTTTTGTTGTCCACCTCTCACCCGGAATGGATTACATAGATTTTAAAATGCAAAACATACATAAAACCATACATAAACAAATCCATAAAATCCTTAAAAAACATCAGTACAATACCATAAAGGGATAGAAATGTGACAAAATGATTGCATTTTAAAAATGGGTCTTTAGTAGCCATCTAAAATCAGGAAGGGGGGACTGATCTTACCTCACAGGGGAGGGTATTCCATAGTCTAGAGGCCACAACAGAGAAGGCTCTGTTGTGAATATTCGCCAACTGGGCTTCAGATATAGTGGGCACTTGCAACAAGCCCTCTTCCCTGACCCTCGTGCAATGGGCATGACTAATGCAGGGAAGCCAGGCAGACAGATACGTGGGTCACAAACTGTTTAGGGTCAAAACCAGCACCTTGAATTGTACTTGGAAGCAAACTGGGTGCCGATGTAGCTTTTTTAGCACAGGCGTAATGTGCTCAAAGCTGCTCTTCCAGGGTAACATCCCAGCAGCTGCATTTTGAACCAACTGAAACTCTTTACAGTAATCCAAATGTGAGGTGACTAGGACATGGCTAAGGGAGATCAGATCTGAGCATCCAAAATAGGGCCGCAGCTGTCACAATAGCCAAAGCTGAGCAAAAAAGAAACCCCGGCCACTGTTGCTTCCTGATCTTCTGGCAGAATGCCAGATCCAGGAGGAATCCCTGACTGTGGAGCCACTCCTTCATGGGGAGTGCAACCCCATCCAAGGTGGGCCAACAACCCCAATCCTGCTTAGCATTTCTGCTCACCAACAGCATCTCTGCCTTGTCCAGATTTAATTTCAGATTGTTCACCCACCCATTACAGCTTGGAGCCCCTCATCCAACACCTGCACTGCATCCTTGGGATCTAGGCCAAACAGGTGAACTACAGTCCCCCAGCACCACTTTCTGAACACAACCTCAAGGCACGACCAGAACCAGTCAAGGAAGTTCCTCCTAGTCCCAATCCTCTAAGGTGGTCTAAAAGGATACAGTCAACGGTATTGGAATCCACTGAAAAGTCCAGCAGACCAACAGAGAAGGACTCCGTCCCCATCCAGTTCCCAGAGTAGGTTGGGCACCAACATGACCAAAGCAGTTTCAGTGGCATGACCTGAGCAAAAACCAGACTGACATGGGTCAACTTAATCCGTTTCATCCAAGATCCACTGCAGTTGGGACACCATTACACGCTTAATAAGTTTGCTTAAGAAGGCGAAGTTAGAGAAGAATTCTTAGACAGAACACTGGGAAGAACAGCAGCCAAGAGAAGAACAGGAGATGGAAGAAGAGCAGCCAATTGAAGCAGAAGAGGAGACTGTTGTGGAGAGCAAGAACAAAGTAGAGGAAACTCCGTGGAAAAGGGTGACAGGGCAGAAGAGCCAGAAGACACCCTTCACTGGTGGAACTACGAAACCGCTTCCAGGCAGTTGAGGATGAGACTGGAGGACAGTCCGCAGGGGAAGAATTACAGGAGAGCCCACTTGACAGCGAGCGAGAGGTTGAAGCTCAGTCAAGCAGAGGCAATGAGACCAAGCCCTACAACAGGAACAAGAGAAGAGTAGTAGTAGAGAGAGACTCCCTACTGCGTGGGATTGAAACCCAAGCATGCCGAGAAGATCTATGGACTCACCAGGTATGCTGCCTCCCTGAAGGATGGATTAGAGATGTGACGGAAGGGTTGCCATCACTCATAAAACCCACTGGCAGGTATCCCTTTCTTCTCATCCATGTGGGAACGAATGATACTCCCAAGCAGAGCTACGAAGAAATCACATCAGACTTCGAAGCTCTGGGAAGGAAACTCAAGAGCTTTGGGGCCCAGATAGTTTTCTCATCCATCCTTCCGGTACTTAGAATAGGAGTGGAAAGGGAAAGAAAAATACTCCGGGTGAATGACTGGCTACGAAGGTGGTGCTGATGCATAAGATTTGGATTCTGGGACCACGGGCTATGCTTCCTGGAAGATGGATGGCTAACAAGTGATAGGTTGCATCTCACAAGGACTGGGAAGAATGTGTTTGGCCACAGCATGGAGAAATTCATCAGGAGGGCTTTAAACGGAATCGTAACGGGGAGGGAGACATAAACTTGGCAGTAATGACTAACAAAGACGTGTGCACAGTAAGAGGAACTGAGGGGATGGTTCTAATGGGGCCCAATAATAGTCTTCATAAAAATGTTGGAAGGAAGCCAGGCCGTAAATCACACAATCTTCAATGTCTGTACACTAATGCCCAGAGTATGGGAAACAAACAGGACGAACTTGAACTCTTAATACAGGAGAGTAAATACAACTTGGGAGGTATAGATGAAACTTGGTGGGATGACTCCCGTGACTAGAATACAGCAATTGAAAGATATAACTTGTTCAAAAAGAACAGAAGGAATGGAAAGGGAGGTGGAGTCACGCTATATGTTAAAAATATATATCCCTGCTCAGAAATACAGGAGGATGAGCTTGTAGCTCCACCAAGAGCATCTAGATTAAAATAAATGGTGCAAGGAATAAAAGGAACATGGTGGTTGGAGTTTACTACAGACCACCCAATCAAGGAGAAGACAAGGATGAAACTTTTGCAAAGCAAATTGCCAATGTTTTGAGGAGGCATGATGTAGTAGCAATGGGGAACTTTAATTACCCCGATATCTATTGGGAGACAAATTCTGCCAAAGACAGCCCCCCCAAGAAATTCCTGAGTTGTGTTGGAGATAACTTTCTCCTGCAAAAAGTGGAGGAAGCAACTAGAGGATCAGCTGTCCTTGACTTGATTCTAACCAATAGAGATGATTTGGTGGATGAAGTGGCAGTTACGGGAACTCTGGGGAAAAGTGACCACACCATACTTGAATTCTTGATTTTAACAGAAGCAAAAGCTAAGAGTAGCCATACTCGCACCCTGGACTTCAGGAAAGGTGATTTCAATAAACTCAGAACAATGGTAAGTACTGTTCCATGGCAAGCCACCCTAATGAGAGGAGTCCAAAATAGATGGTAGTTTCTAAAACAGGAAATTCTAAAGGTGCAATTGCAAACAATTCCAACAATGAAAAAAGGGGGGAAACAGCAGAAGAAGCCAGTGTGGCTACACAGAAAGCTTAGAGATGACCTGAAAACAAAAAAGGACACATACAGGAAGTGGAGGGAAGATCAGATCACAAAGGAAGAATACAGGCAGGTAGCACAGAATTGCAGGGGTGGTGTCAGGGAGGCTAAAGCTCAGCATGAGCTGAGGTTAGCAAGAGATACCAAAAGCAACAAAAAAGCTTTCTTCAGGTACATCCACAGTAAAAGACAGAGAAAAGAAATGGTGGTACAGCTACTCAATGAATATGGCAAAATGATGACAAAGAAAAGGCAGAAGTGCTCAGTTCCTTTGTTGGCTCAGTTTTCTCCCAAAAGAGGGTCTATGACCCTCCTGACATACATGAAGTTGAGGGGGCAGGATTGCAGCTTCAGATTGATAAGACAAATGGTCAAGGAATACCTAATCACTTTGAATGAGTTCAGATCTCTAGGACCTAATGAACTGCATCCTAGAGTATTGAGAACTGACTGAAGAACTCTCAGAACCACTGTCTTATCATCTGTGCAAAATCGTGGAGGATTGGTGAAGTGCCGGATGACTGGGGGAGAGCTAATGTTGTCCCTATCTTCAAAAAGGGCAAAAAGGAGGAACCTATAACTACAGACCAGTCAGCCTAACATCAGTCCCTGGGAAAATTATGGAGCAGATTATAAAGCGGTCAGTCTGCAAGCACCTTGAAAACAATGCAGTGATTACTAGAAGCCAACATGGATTTATCAAGAACAAATTCTGCCAGACTAATCTTATCTCATTTTTTGATCAAGTAACCTCCCTGGTAGACTGTGGGAATGCTGTGGACATAATGTATCTCGACTTTAGCAAAGCTTTTGACAAACTGCCTCAATTATTAACAAGCTAGCTAATTGTGGGCTGGATGGAACAACTATCAGGTGGATCCACAGCTGGCTCCAGAATCATACTCAAAGAATGCTTATCAATGGTTCCTGCTCATACTGGGGGGAGAAACGAGCGGGGGTACCACAGGGCCTGGCCCTAGCCCCTAGCCCCAGTGCTCTTCAACATTTTTATTAAGGACTTGGATGAGGAAGTGCAGGGAATGGTGATTAAATTTGTAGAAGATATAAAATTGGGAGGGATAGCTAATACCTTGGAAGATGGAAACAAAATTCAAAGTGCTCTAGATAGGCTGGAGCATTGGGCTGAAGACAACAGAATGAAATTGGACAGGGATAAGTGCAAAGTTATACACCTAGGGAAAAGAAACCAAATGTACAGTTAAAAGATGGGGAATACTTGGCTCAGCAATACTACATGTGAGAAGGATCTTGGGATTGTTGTTGATCATAAGCTGAATATGAGCCAAAAGTGTGATGTAGCTGCAAAAAAGACAAATGCTATTTTAGGCTGCATTAACAGAAGTATAGTTTCCATATTGTGTGAAGTATTGGTTCCCCTCTATTCAGCACTGGTTAGGCCTCTTCTTGAGTACTGCATCCATTTCTGGACACCACACTGCACACAAATTGGAACGGGTTCAGAGGAGGGCAATGAGGATGATCAGGGGACTGGAAACAAAGCCCTATGAAGACAGACTAAAAGAACTGGACATGTTTAGCCTGGAGAAGAGAAGCCTGAGGGGAGATACGACAGCACTGTTCAAGTACTTTAAAGGTTGTCACACAGAGGAGGGCCAGGATCTCTTCTCGATCATCCCAGAGTGCAGGACATGGAATAATGGGCTCATGTTGCAGGAAGCCAGATTTTGACTGAACACCAGGAAAAACATCCTAACTGTTAGAGCAGTACAACAGTGGAACCAATGACCTAGGGAGATGGTGGGCTGTCCAACACTGGAGGCATTCAAGAGGCAGCTAGACAGTCACCTGTCAGATCTGCTTTAATTTGGATTCCTGCATTGAGCATGTGGTTGGACTTTATGGTCTTCTAGTCCCCTTGCATGTAATGAATGTAAAATATGCATTGTACAAGACAACAAAAGAATGCCTACTCTATGACTTATATCCCCATTCTTTTCTGTACAAAAATGCTTCAATAAAACATTTTATGGAAAAAAATTGAATTGAGGGCGTTCCTAGATCAGGGATCCATTTGCGGCCACTGTCCTGTCCTGGCTCTTATCTAAGAGATGAAAAACACTGAAGGGAGGCAAGGACATGGCTCTCCCCCTCCCCCCATGCCTGCTTCCTCAGAGCAACTACTCCTTCATGTGGCCCAGGGTCAGGCTGGCCACAGGAGTCCCCCTCCTGCCTGGCACAAGCAGAAGACCTCATTGCCTTTTCTCCAGCCCTGTCAAGAGACAAGGGCTGGCCTTGCTCAGGAAACAGCCAAGACCAGTTTCAGTTCAGGGAATGGAGTCGGAGGAGGGGGAGGAACCTGGAGGAGCAGCAAAATCCATGCAACTCGGTCATCATGTGGCTGTTTCTTTCCCAAGAGAGAAGCTCAGCACAAGTGAAGATGACAGTCGAGAGTGGATTCCCTGATCACCTCTCGTTTGGACTACTGTAATGCGCTCTACGTGGGGTTACCCTTGAAAACGGTCCGGAAATTACAACTGATACAAAATGCGGCGGCTCGACTACTTACGAATAGTCACCGCCGAGATCACATCACACCAGTGTTGTTCGACCTACACTGGCTTCCAGTTGTTTTCCGAGCCCAATTCAAGGTGTTGGTATTGACCTTTAAATCCCTATACGGTTTTGGCCCAGTTTATCTCACGGAGCGCCTTCAACGCCACCAATTATGCCGCCTGACAAGATCAGCCACACAGGGCCTTCTCTCAATCCCGCCAACAAAAACAGCCAGATTGGCGGGTACAAGAGAGAGGGCATTCTCAGTGGCGGCCCCCACTCTTTGGAACTCCCTCCCACAAGATCTCCGGCATGCCTCTTCCCTAAATGTATTTCGGAAAGCCTTAAAGACCTGGCTTTTTCAGCAGGCCTTCAGGGTATCCGGGGAGGGTTAATCGATATAATTGTAATGCCTCCTACCCAGTTTTAATATTGTTGTTGTAGATCTATTGTTTTTATTGTATTACTGTATTTTATTAATTGTATTTTAATAATTTTGTAAGTCGCCTAGAGTGGCCATTGGCCAGATAGGCGACGAAGAAATTAAATTTATTATTATTATTATTATTATTATTATTATTATTATTATTATCACAGAACTGTTGACAGGGCAAAAGGAAATTTCAGCATCAGCTGTGGCCCCGGGAGGGATGGTGCTGCTCTTCTCAGGACCTGCTGGGTTTCAGAAAAGGCCACCAAGCATTTGGGTCCACTTAGGCCAGAGGGAAAGAGGTGAGGCCAGGCAAAAGCCCTGGGCTCTGGTGGGTCAGCAGAAAGCAGCTGCTGGTGTTAGAAAGGCCTATAGCAGCATCAACCCTTTCTCCTCTGTCTCCAAAGGGTGCCACTCTAGCCTGTACCAGCACATCGCCCTCATTTTGATCTTGCTCCCCTTAGCAGTGGCCTTCTGAGGGTGAACCAGGGAGGGGCCAGCTGGCAAGCCCAATGCACAAGGCAGGTGCTGGCAAATCTGCCCCCCCCGACAGCTCGCCATCACAGGTGCTGTCTGGCCTGGCTCAGGAGGCCCAGTAAGGGAGCCACATGCTCTGTGCTGAGCCACAGGTGGGAGCCCCTGCTCCTGATATTGGGCATCACACAACTCCGCCCCAGTCTCAGGGCAGATGGGAGATGTCTGGAAGGACAGCGGGCAAGCTGCCAGCAGAGGGATTCAAGGTGTTTGCTTTCAGGAACCGTGTCAACCCACCTGCATGAGTCACACCTGACCTTTCAAGGCCTCTGCCATTCAGGCAGGCACAGCCAATGGGGGGAGGGCTGGGGAGGGGAAGGCAAATTGGGTGCCCAATGAAGGGTGAGTGGTGATGGCATGGCGGGGCTGTGGCTATGCAATTAAGGAGGGCAGGCCTCCCTCCCGGCCATTTCCATCACATTCCTCATCTGGATGCCTTGAGTGATGTGGCACAGATTCCTCCTCCTGGCTTTGCTGGGCCTTTCCTGCCGTGGAGTCCAAGGATGAGTCCCTCAGTCCTTTAGTCTCCACCACCATCCCCAGATTGCAAGGCATTTCCAGAGGTTCAAGCTTCCATTGGAGCGCAGGGGGTGTGTGACTTCTCTTGCTGTGAAGAGCCATTTGTTTTCTCTTCTGCGGAGGCTTTCTTGTGCCCAGGACTACAAGCCTTTCTCCTTTCAGCTTTTCTCTACTTAGCAGCCTTGGTCTTTTCCCCAGCCAGGGCTGATTTACCTCTGTAGGAGAAGGAAGCTTCTCCTCAGAGCAGCTAGCTGCCATCTCTATCCCCTGGGGGGGCTCCCCACTGCCCCCTTTGCCACCACCGGAGGCAAAGATAGCAGCCTCACTATCCACTTCAAGCAGGGCCAGAGTTGTCTTCTGGGGAGTTGAACCGTGGCAGCAGCAGTGACACACCCCACTCTTTCCTGTTCCAGATCATCCCAAGTGCTCACCCCCCCACACACAGCAGTTTCAAATGCGGGTGGGGGGAATTCAGCGTTAGGAAAGGGTTGAGTGTCCCTCTCTGTGCCACTTCTAATTGTGGTGGTGGCAGCACCCCCCTTTTTTGATGGCCGTTTTGTGCTTGTTATGTAGGCTTGGCCAGAGACCCTTTCCTGGGACCTTCCTCAATAGGCAAAGTCAGTCCCCCACCATGGGGGTGGGGCGGAGGTGACCGACTTGCAGAGCAGATTCCAAAAGGGGACAACGACCTTCTTCTTCATGTCATTTTGGCATTTGTTTAAATTTCTATCCTGTGCCCTGCTCAGGTCTCCTGATAGGTAACAACCGAAGAAAAGCAGCAATTAGCCACAAAATGTCAACTCTTCAAGATTATTGCATTCCAGGCTGAGTTGTAGTGTGTGTGTGTGGGGGGGGGGGAAGCGGCAGTGAGAATGCTTACAAATTGTATTGGAAAGCCCCCAAATTGCCAAGATATCTGCAAGGAAAAGTAATTGCAGAGTTGTGGACTGGCCACAACACCATTGCTCAGAACCCAACCTGAATATACATGTCTGCTCAGAAATAATTCGGTGGAATATTGCAGCCTTCATGATTTTTTTTCACATGACTAAGTTTCTCTCTCCCTTGTACTTGGGCACTAAAGCCATAAGAACATAAGAACACAAGAAGAGCCTGCTGGATCAGGCCAGTGGCCCATCTAGTCCAGCATCCTGTTCTCACAGTGGCCAACCAGGTGCCTGGGGGAAGCCCGCAAGCAGGACCCGAGTGCAAGAACGCTCTCCCCTCCTGAGGCTTCCGGCAACTGGTTTTCAGAAGCATGCTGCCTCTGACTAGGGTGGCACAGCACAGCCATCATGGCTAGTCATCTCTTGCTACCTTGGGCTCCTACTGGAAGGAAGGGCGGGATATACATCTAATAAATAAATAAACAAGGGATGGAAGCCCAGCTTACTTAGAGTAAAAACTGTCACCCGAAGGACACTATGAAGAATGTCCTCCAATTCTGGCAAAATATTGATCAAATACATGAAAACTATGTTTGATTCCCAATGACTCTGGGTCTCATTGCTCTTCTTACATGCAACAGTACTGATGAGGAGACACGTGGCAAGATTTCATATTTGAATGTTGGTAACAACTCAATGATTCTCAAAAGTACTCAGTTTTTGAGGTCATTTTTCACATTCAAAGTTCAAAGCTGAAACGTCACATTCAAAATGTGAGTGTTAATGCTTGCAACATAGGGTGTTTGAATATTTGTGAATATCCATTTTAGCTCAAGGCCCAACTCTTTAGGGAAGGATCTGGATTTCAGAACTATTCAAAAGGCTTGGAGGAGAACAAACGCCTGGGCAGACTTTTCTCTGTTAAAAATTTTTCTCTATAGACATCAGTGTGAAGAAGATGGGGGCAGTGGATGCTCTGGGACCTGGGACTACAGCTGTCAATCACCCCCCACACACACACATTGTCACCCCTGCCAACCCCCCCCCCCACTCCACACCCAGGACAGGAGCTATTGTTTGCCGGCTTCAGTATTACTCTGGCAGGATATGTTTTTGATAAATCCATGTTGGCTTCTAGTAATCACTGCATTGTTTTCAAGCTGAGTAGTCTGGCCATTGATAAGCACTCTTTGAGTATGATTCTGTAGCCAACTGTGGATCCACCTGATAGGTGTTCCATCCAGCCCACATTTAGCTATCTTGCTAATCAGAATATCATGGGGCACTCTGTCAAAAGCTTTGCTGAAGTCGAGGTATATTATGTCCACAGCATTCCCACAGTCTACAAGGGAGGTTACTCAATCAAAATATGAGATAAGGTTAGTTTGGCAGGATTTGTTCTTCATAAATCCATGTTGGCTCCTAGTAATCACTGCATTGATTTCAAGATGCTTACAGATTGACTGCTTTATAATCTGCTCCAGAGTTTTTCCAGGGATCGATGTCAGGCTGACTGGTCTGTAGTTCCTTTTTGCCCTTTTTGAAGAGAGGGCCAAAATTAGCTCTCCTCCAGTCATCCGGCACTTCACCCATCCTCCATGATTTCACAAAGATAATAGCAGTTCTGAGAGTTCTTCAGCCAGTTCCTTCAATACTCTGAGATACAGATCATTGGGCCCTGAAATCTGAACTCATTCAAAGTGATTAGGTATTCCTTGACCATTTGTCTTATCAATCTGAAGCTGCAATCCTGCCCCCTCAACTTCATGTATGTCAGGAGGGTCATAGACCCTCTTTTGGGAGAAAACTGAGCCAACAAAGGAACTGAGCACTTCTGCCTTTTCTTTGTCATCATTTTGCCATATTCATTGAGTAGCTGTACCACCATTTCTTTTCTCTGTCTTTTACTGTGGATGTACCTGAAGAAAGCTTTTTTGTTGCTTTTGGTATCTCTTGCTAACCTCAGCTCATGCTGAGCTTTAGCCTCCCTGACACCACCCCTGCAATTCTGTGCTACCTGCCTGTATTCTTCCTTTGTGATCTGATCTTCCCTCCACTTCCTGTATGTGTCCTTTTTTGTTTTCAGGTCATCTCTAAGCTTTCTGTGTAGCCACACTGGCTTCTTCTGCTGTTTCCCCCCTTTTTTCATTGTTGGAATTGTTTGCAATTGCACCTTTAGAATTTCCTGTTTTAGAAACTACCATCTATTTTGGACTCCTCTCATTAGGGTGGCTTGCCATGGAACAGTACTTACCATTGTTCTGAGTTTATTGAAATCACCTTTCCTGAAGTCCAGGGTGCGAGTATGGCTACTCTTAGCTTTTGCTTCTGTTAAAATCAAGAATTCAAGTATGGTGTGGTCACTTTTCCCCAGAGTTCCCGTAACTGCCACTTCATCCACCAAATCATCTCTATTGGTTAGAATCAAGTCAAGGACAGCTGATCCTCTAGTTGCTTCCTCCACTTTTTGCAGGAGAAAGTTATCTCCAACACAACTCAGGAATTTCTTGGGGGGGCTGTCTTTGGCAGAATTTGTCTCCCAATAGATATCGGGGTAATTAAAGTTCCCCATTGCTACTACATCATGCCTCCTCAAAACATTGGCAATTTGCTTTGCAAAAGTTTCATCCTTGTCTTCTCCTTGATTGGGTGGTCTGTAGTAAACTCCAACCACCATGTTCCTTTTATTCCTTGCACCATTTATTTTAATCTAGATGCTCTCGGTGGAGCTACAAGCTCATCCTCCTGTATTTCTGAGCAGGGATATATATTTTTAACATATAGCGTGACTCCACCTCCCTTTCCATTCCTTCTGTTCTTTTTGAACAAGTTATATCTTTCAATTGCTGTATTCTAGTCACGGGAGTCATCCCACCAAGTTTCATCTATACCTCCCAAGTTGTATTTACTCTCCTGTATTAAGAGTTCAAGTTCGTCCTGTTTGTTTCCCATACTCTGGGCATTAGTGTACAGACATTGAAGATTGTGTGATTTACGGCCTGGCT
Source organism: Rhineura floridana (assembly GCF_030035675.1). Taxonomy (NCBI): domain Eukaryota; kingdom Metazoa; phylum Chordata; class Lepidosauria; order Squamata; family Rhineuridae; genus Rhineura; species Rhineura floridana. The sequence continues at coordinate 902,965 of NC_084487.1, forward strand.
TCCTTCCAACATTTTTATGAAGACTATTATTGGGCCCCATTAGAACCATCCCCTCAGTTCCTCTTACTGTGCACACGTCTTTGTTAGTCATTACTGCCAAGTTTATGTCTCCCTCCCCGTTACGATTCCGTTTAAAGCCCGTTTAAAGTAACTTTTCCAAGCTGGTACCAGGTCCCGAGAGTAATTTAGTATTGGGGACGTTCTATTGTCCCCCTGATCAAAATGCTCAGGGAGATCTTGAGATGAGAAATTAAATTGAGGATGCATCCAAACTAGGAAATGTTGTAGTAACGGGTGACTTCAACGACCCTGACATAAACTGGCTGCATATGCATTCAAGTCATTACAAAGAGGTAAACATTTCTAGAAACCGTAAATGACTGTGCCCTAGAACAGTTGGTCATGGAACTGTCCAGAGGAATGGCAACCCTGAACCCAGGGCCAGGAGGATGCCAGCATGATTTACGAGCAGAGTCATAAAATCATAGAATCATAAAATTGTAGAGTTGGAAGGGGCCTATAAGGCCATTGAGTCCAATCCCCTGCTCAACGCAGGAAACCAAATTAAAGCATACCCGACAGGTGACTGTCCAGCTGCCTCTAGATCCAGTTCCTTCATTACTCTAGGATGCAGTTCATCAAGCCCTGCAGATTTGAAATTGTTCAAAGAGATTAGGTATTCCTTGACCATTTGTCTATCAATCTGAAGCTGCAATCCTGTCCCTTCAATTTCTCGTTTGCCAGGAGGGCCATAGACCCTCCTTTGGGAGAAGACTGAGCCAAGGTAGGAATTGAACACTTCTGCCTTTTCTTTGTCATCTGTTATCATTTTGCCATCCTCGCTGCCTTTTACTATGATTGTACTTGAAGAAAATGTCTTTGTTGCTTTTAGCATCCCTCACTAACCTCAGCTCATTCTCAGCTTTAGCCTTCCTGACACCGTCCCTGCAATTCCGTGATACCTGCCTGTACTCTTCCTTTGTGGCCTGGCCTTCTTTCCACTTCCGGTATGTGTCCTTTTTTGTTTTCAGGTCATCTCTAAGCTTTTTGTGAAGCCACATTGGCTTATTCTGCTGTCTTCCCCCTTTTTTCATTGTTGGAATTGTTTGCAATTGCACCTTTAGAATTTCCTTTTTTAGAAGTTCCCACCCATCTTGGACTCATTTTCTCATTAGGGTTCCATGCTAGGGATAATTAGGAAAGGTATTGAAAATAAAACAGCCGATATCATAATGCCGTTGTATAAATCTATGGGGCGGCCGCATTTGGAATACTGTGTACAGTTCTGGTCGCCTCATCTCAAAAAGGATATTATAGAGTTGGAAAAGGTTCAGAGGAGGGCAACCAGAATGATCAAGGGGATGGAGCAACTCCCTTATGAGGAAAGGTTGCAGCATTTGGGGCTTTTTAGTTTAGAGAAAAGGCGGGTCAGAGGAGACATGATAGAAGTGTATAAAATTATGCATGGCATTGAGAAAGTGGATAGAGAAAAGTTCTTCTCCCTCTCTCATAATACTAGAACTCGTGGACATTCAAAGAAGCTGAATGTTGGAAGATTCAGGACAGACAAAAGGAAGTACTTCTTTACTCAGCGCATAGTTAAACTATGGAATTTGCTCCCACAAGATGCAGTAATGGCCACCAGCTTGGACGGCTTTAAAAGAAGATTAGACAAATTCATGGAGGACAGGGCTATCAATGGCTACTAGCCATGATGGCTGTGCTGTGCCACCCTAGTCAGAGGCAGCATGCTTCTGAAAACCAGTTGCCGGAAGCCTCAGGAGGGGAGAGTGTTCTTGCAGTCGGGTCCTGCTTGCGGGCTTCCCCCAGGCACCTGGTTGGCCACTGTGAGAACAGGATGCTGGACTAGATGGGCCACTGGCCTGATCCAGCAGGCTCTTCTTATGTTCTTATGCCACGGAACCTTAATTATAATTATTCTGAGTTTTTTTTAATTGGCTTTCCTGAAGTCTAGGGTACGCATATGGCTCCTCTCAGCCTTTGCTTCCTTTATAATCAAGAACTCAAGTATAACATGGTCACTTTCTCCCAGAGTTCCCATAACTGCCACTTCATCCATCAAATCATCTCTATTGGTTAGGATCAAGTCAAGAATGGCTGATCCTCTATTTGGTTACTCCACTTTATATAGGAGAAAGTTACCAGCAGGAATATCTTGGAGGGGCCGTGTTTGGCAGAATTTGTCTCCCAACAGATATTGGGATAGTTTAAGTCCCCCATTACTACTACATCGTCTCTCCTCGAAACATTGGCAATTTGCTTTGCCAATAATACATTAGTTGTAATCTAGATCAGAGGAGGATAGAGAATTGATGGGGATCAGTCCCTAGCAAGGAGATTGGACTGAGACAGAATTTTCTTCTGTTCTGTTGAGTGCAGCTAAGTGTGGTGTAGCGGTTAAGGTGCTGGACTACGACCTGGGAGACCAGGGTTTGAATCCCCACACAGCCAGGAAGTGTACTGGGTGACCTTGGGCCAGTCACTGCCTCTCAGCCTCAGAGGGAGGCAATGGTAAACCACCTCTGAATACCACTTACCATGAAAACCCTCTTCATAGGGTCGCCATAAGTCGGAATCGACTTGAAGGCAGTCCATTTCCATTTTTTCAAGTTTGCCGCCTAAGGTTATTGTGTATGTAAGGGTGTATATTATGATTTGGTGTCTGTTTCTGCTCAAGGTTTAATAACCTTTTGATTTGGTATTGGAATTTTGTGAGTTGTTGAATGTTCAGCCTAATATGGCTCCCCACAATGAAGTGGGGGCTGATGGGGATTTCCAGTCATGCCCTTTGGTTGCAATGAATCTGATGAAGGTGAACCATTTTTCGTGAGATATGTCTTTCTTGGTAGGGTCTTTCTATTGTCTTGTTCTGTGAGCTTTTCCGTCAGAGCAACCATCCAGATTGTGACTCCTCGGTCAGGTTACAAGCGGTTTGTTTTGTTTTGGAATGGTTTTTCCTCCCATATCCTGTCCCATTTTATTGGGTAAGTTTCTGTTTTCTTGTCTTGTTCCTTTGCAGACTTGTGGTTAGGGTGTCTCAGATGGTGTTGCTTTAAGTACTGTGGAAATGGGTAAGGGTTATTCCTACATGAAAATGTAGCCTTTGAGAGAGGGAGATTTGCCATTTTGACTTTTTGCCTTGAGTGCAAACCTCCCCGAGGTAGCTGCTGCCAGCATGGCCTTTGCTTGCAAACAGGTGAAGCAGCCCCACACCAGCTCACACCAGTTCTCCCCTTACCTTGTCTTGCCGCTCCGGCTGGCAGCTGCTCTCTGTAGGCCCTTTCCCCCATCACCTGTGCTCCACTGACGTCCTTCTAGTGGGAGATTCTGAGGGCTGAATGTTGGCCCTTCTGCATGCCAGGTGGCCTGCCCCTCCCCACAGTTGCCAACTGACCAGCCGAGCGCTGGAGGCTCTGCTCCTCAGGGGCGTTCCCCAGCCCTACTCTGTGCAAGGTGCCCCCTTGGATAGAGACGTCCAGCAGGAACTCTGCCTGGATCCTTAAGTCCCACCCAGAGTGGGCTCCTATTTTCTGAAGCCTGGAAGAAGGGAAAGGAGCACCCCAATTTTGTGACCTTCTGGAAGCTGGGAAAATGTAACTCTTCAAGCAGATTTTTCTGGTCCTGACTTGAAGCTGGATTTAGTGAACTGTGTTCCAGGCAGCGAGGGGAAGGGGCGCTTGTTTGTTTGCTGTTTTGCCCACCCTTTTCTTGCTTTGTTAAATGGTCCTAATCATGGGTAAGGCTCCTTGCAAGTCCTTGGACTAGAGTGTGAGAGAGCTATATTAGCACAAATGTCCTTCCCCTCACCTTCCAGCTGAATCCGGCCTACCAGGGCACTCTGTGGGAAGACAGGCCTCTTGCCAGCTCATCCCGTTGCCATCTTGCCAGCTCTGACTGGCAGCTTCTTCTACCCAAAACCCTCTTAATGGGGGATTGAACTGGGGGCCTCCTGTAAGCAAAGCAGATGCTCTGCCACTCAGCTCTGGGCTCTTTTCTGCTTCCTAGTCCTGACTGAGGGCCCAAAGACAGGTATACCCAGTTGACCCAGGGGAAGTTGGCAGCCCCCGCCTCTTCCAATGTACAGAAGCCAACTAGCCTGGCAGCTGACTTAGGGCAGCAGGCTAGCTTTGGGGGTGCCTTGTGTGGCACATGCAGCCCTGCCCCTTGCATTGGCTGCCTGAGGTGGCTGCCTCCCTGTGCCTCATGTTAGGGCCAGCCCTGCAGGGGTGTCACGAGCTGGCCTTGCAGTTTGACACTACACGCTTAAGATGAGGCTGCCAAGTGAAGCTCTTCTGTCAGGGGAAGAGAGAAGCATCCTGGCCCCGTTGGCCCCAGAGGGGGGGAGGGGGAGGTGTCTGGGCGGGCATGTGGCAAGATGGTTCTCTGCAGTTCCTCTTGCTTTGGCTGGGAGGGCAACTTGCACGAGGATAAGGAAAAAATCTGCTTCTCATCTTCACTCTGGTAACAAGGAATCCATCATATCATGGAGAAGTGAGGGGGGGAGACACCCTCCGACAGCTCTAATCACAATTAAAAGGATTTGAATAATTTGCCAGGAGAAACCACCAGAAATTGAAAAGACAAAAGGACTGAGACATGGGAGGGTCAGTGACTCCTTCAAAAAGCAAACGGAGAAACCAACATCGAATGTGGTGCCTGCAGAACAGATGGGAAGCCCAGAAGACCCCAGAGGAAAGGAGGAGGAGGAGGCATTTCCCGGAAGCTGCAAGGACCTCCGGTGCAAAGGCCAGCCAGCATCCCCTTCCCTGACTCCAAGAGCCTGGCTTCCTCCTCTGCTGGAATGAAAAAAGCAAATAATTCCTCCAGGCTTCATATTTGCAAGAGCTGATCCATGCAACCTAATTTTAGTACCAGGGCTAAGTCCTGGAATGTTTGAAGTGGTAACTCCAGTACGCCCTTCTGAGCATGTGCAGAGTATCCCCATGGGCTGTCCCTCCCCACACTCTCAGAGGGGGCAAGGCTTACTGACATATGGTCCCCTAACTCTCAGCTCTTGAAGGTGATTCCTCTAGTTCAAGGCCAGCAAGCCCCTATGCGTAGATGGAAGCTCTGCAGATGGGAGGGGGAGAGGAGGGGGATTGCCCCAGTCCACAGGCCCTGGGTAGGGAGCAGCGGGTCCAACGGAAGAAGAGAAACTCCCATCTCTATTCCCTCTGGTCTCTTCCATTGGCCCCCAAATATTGGCCCCCTCCATTGGCCGTTTCTGGACCGGGATAGCCTGACCACTGTTGTCCACACACTGGTAACCTTCAGGTTGGATTACTGTAATGCGCTCTATGTGGGGCTGCCCTTGAGATTGGTCTGGAAGCTGCAGCTGATGCAAAACGCAGCAGCGAGACTGCTCCCTGGGGCAGGGTATCGCCAACATGTCACCCTGCTGCTGAAAGAATTGCACTAGCTGCCCATTTGCTACCGGGCCAAGTTCAAGACCATCTTATCCCTTATATACCCAGTCGATCACTGCGCTCTGCAGGTGAGGGCTTTCTGCAGATACCATCTTACCAGGAGGTCTCTTCTGCACAACATAGGAAGTGGACCTTTAGTACTGTGGCACCGACCCGGTGGAATTCCCTCCCCTTAAATATTAGGCAGGCACCATCTCTGTTATCTTTTCATTGCCTTCCTCTTTCAACAAGCCTTTTAAGTTGAGATCTAATCCAGTCTGCGTCTGTGTTGGAATTGCTTGTTAATATGTTTTTTTAAAAATATATATGTTTTTTAACCCTTTTTAAAAGATATTTTAAAAGCTTTTTTTAAAAAATGTTCTTAAAGTTGTTTTGTTTTGGTGTATTTTAGGGTCTGTTTTTATGATGCTTGATGTGTTTTTGGTTTGCTGCCCTGGGCTCCCGCTGGGAGGAAAGGCGGGATATAAATCAAAGAATAAATAAAAAAAAAAATGAAAGACAATTTGATTATCATGCCATACCGCGAAGGAAACGTGGCTTAGGCTGCAATCCAATACATGTCTACTCAGAATTAAGCTGCATTGGCTTCAATGGAACTTTCTCCCAGGGAAACCTTAGACAAAGAGCGCAGCTTCCCAGATGCTCTTAAAGCGAACGGCAGAAGACTTCATAGAAGGAAGCCTCTTGCTTCCTCTCTCTGCACACATGAACATAAGAAGAGCTGCCTGCTGGATCAGGTCAAAGGGGGCCCATCTAGTCCAGCATCTGGTTCACACAGAGGCCAACCAGGCGCCCCAAAGGGAAGCCCACAAGCGAGACTGAGTGTAAGAGCAACTCTCCCCTCCTGCAGTTTCCAGCAAGTGGTATTCAGAAGCCCCCTCGCTGGATCGTCACCTTGCAGTGATGAGTGGGTTTGTGTGTTCCAATGAACCCTATGAGCGATGCCATCGGGAGTCATGTACTCCCAGCAGGGTCACCCATGGCGGTCAGGTCAAGGGAGAGGAACCAGACAAAGAACGATCCAAGAAAGTCCTAAATAGCAGAACAGGCGGAGGATAACAACGTGTATGTTACAACGGCTGTGAAGGCGGATGAAGGCTGCAGCAGATAAAGGACTTCCAATCGTCATGGTACCCATGCCATTGGATCAAAGCCTTTTTCTGTCAAGATTGTGTGTTGATCGTGGTGCTCCAATCTCCCCACATAAAACAAATTCACATACAGGCATCTTCCATAACAAAAGTCCCATGGCGATTGGCAAATGGCGACGGGGGCAGGACTGTGAAATCCAGAAGCCCCTAGTCATGGACTGGCACATCGGCGGTGGATACAGATTCGGACGGATTCATTGTTAAGGACTATATTTTGGAAGACAATCTTACTCGGTCACGAGCAATCGCCAAGAATTCAGAAGCATACTGTCTCCAACAGTGGAGGCAGAGCATAGCCATCCTGGCTAGTAGCCATGGATAGCCCTTTCCTCCATGAATTTGTCTAATCCTCTTTTAAAGCCACCCAAGTTGTTGGCCACAACTGCCTCCACTGGGAGCAAGTTCCACAGCTTAATTAAGTGCTATGTGAGGAAGTCCTTCCTTTTGTCTGTCATGAATCTTCCAGCATTCACCTTCATTGGATCGCCCCAAGTTCCAGTGTTACAAGAGATGGAGAAAAACTTCTCTCTCCACACCATGCATAATTTATACACTTCTATCGTGTCACCTCTGACTCACCTTTTCTCTAAACTAAAAAGCCCCAAACTCAGAGGGGAGTCGCTCCACCCCCATGATCGTTCTGGTTGCCCTTTGCTGAACCTTTTCCAACTCCACAATGTCCTTTTTGAGGTGAGGTGACCAGAACAGTACACAGAATTCCAAATGTTGGCCACACCATATATTTATATAACGGCATTATGACATCGGCAGTTTTATTTTCAATCCATTTCCTAATGATCCCTAGCATGGAATTCGCCTTTTTCACAGCTGGGTCGACATTTTCATTGAGCTATCCACTATGACTCCAAGGTCTCATTCCTGGTCAGTCACCACCATCTCAGACCTCGTGAGAGTACATGTGAAATTAAGATTTTTTGCTCCAGTAGGCATAACTTTACACTTGTTTACAGTGAATTGCATTTGCCACTTTACCCGTTCACTCAGTTTGGAGAGGTCCTTTTGGAGGTCTTCGCAATCCCTCTTTAACAACCCTGAACAATTCAGTATCATCAGCAAACTTGGCCCCCACATTGCTCACCTCTAACTCGAGATTGTTTATGAACAAGTGAAAGAGCACAGGTCCCAATACCTTGGGGACTCTGTTTTCTACATCCCTCCACCAGGAGAACTGTCCATTTATTCCTACTCTCTGCTTTCTGTTTCCTAGCCAGTTCTTGATCCACAAGAGGATCTCTCATCCTATTCCATGACTAAGCTTACTCAGGAGTCTTTGGTGAGGTACTTTCTCTAAACTTTTTGAAAGCTTTTTGAAAGTCTAAGTTCACTGTGTGAACTGGATCACCTGTATCTATCGACTTGTAGACACTCTGAAAGAACTCTAATAGGTTTCAGGACTTCCCCATGCAGAAGTCATGCTGCTTCTGCTTCAGCAAGGCTTGTTCTTCTATATGCTTGGGTATGTTATCTTTAACAATACTTTCTACCATTTTTTTCAGGATGGACATTAAGCTAACCAATCTCTAATTTCTCTCCCCCCCCCCGGATCCCTTTTTAAAGATTGGTATTATCCTGACCACTTTCCAGTCCTCAGGTATGGAGAAGCATCTGAGGGACAAGTTAGAAATTTTTGTTGGAAGATCAGCAATTTCACCCTTGAGTTATTTGAGAACTTTTGGGTGGATGCTATCAGTTTTTATTTTGTCTATTAAACCTAGAACCTTATTCACTAATACACAAAAAAAACCCTTGCGGTTTAAGAATGTCCCCATAGCCAACAGATATTTCTATCAAACTTTAAAGAGCTGGGAAATTGGCAGCTATAGTGAATGCATCAGGGGAGCAGGAGACCTGACCTCCTCTCTGAGATATTGGACTGCCCTACAAATTTGTCAAAATGCAACCATAGTTTGGATTGGTACAATCCACCTCCTGTGTAGCTTGGAAGAATTTGGTAACATGTGCCTCGGAGCACATGGTGAGTGGTGGCAACACCTGCAATCAGGACTGCAGCTCCAAAGATGGAGAATTACATTTTTTGTATTTTGTTGGTGTTCTTCTTACTTTGCTTCTTTCCTGTGTTACTGATGTTTCTACAGAGAATCTAACCTAGAAAATCATATTTTTCTCATTATTCATCCTTGAAATCTGGTAACAGGGACCAGACAGTCCGAACATATAAAACCGATTCTGGCCCGCTTGCATTGGCTGCCTGTATGTTTCTGAGCTCGATTCAAGGTGCTGCTTTTGACCTATAAAGCCTTACACGGCTTGGGACCACAATACCTGTTGGAACGCCTCTCCCGATACGAACCCACATGTATACTACGTTCAACATCCAAGGCCCTCCTCTGGGTGCCTACTCCAAGGAAAGCTCGGAGGATGGCAACAAGGGAGAGGGCCTTCTCAATGGTGACCCCCAAATTATGGAATGAAATTTGTGATGAGGTGTGCCTGGCGCCAACACTGTTATCTTTTCGGCACCAGGTCAAGACTTTCTTCTTCTCCCAGGCATTTTAGCATGTGTTTTATACTGTTTAAATTTTTAAATTGTGTTTTAAATTGTTTTTATAAGGTCTGTTTTAAATTGTATTTGTTTTAATGTTTTTAGTTACTGTAAACCACCCAGAGAGCTTCGGCTATGGGGCGGTATACAAGCATAATAAAATAAAATAAATAAATAAATAAATAAATAAATAAATAAAAAACTGTTGTCAAATTTATTTTCATTAATTTCAAAGCCTTTTTATTGGTCAATGTCATATGATGGTGAAGACAGCTGTTTATTTTATTTTATTATACCCTAACACAGCCTTTTGTGTTTCAAACTGGAGGTTATGTTCTATTTTGAGTGCATTAACAGTTGAATCTGAAACTGCAGCTTGATATACATTCAGACTGATTACAATATATTGCTGTTGGAAAAAACAAACTTGGCTTGCCCAAGATGCATGTTGTCAGCCTGGTAAGCTTAAACCACTCCACTTAAGGAAGGGCAGGCATGGCCAATTAAAAACACAGAGCACACCACTACCCCACACTGGCTGTCTTATCACACAAGAAGCACTTATTTATTTATTTTATTATTTGATTTATAGCCCACCCTTCCTCCCAGCAGGAGCCCAGGGTGGCACGGGTGTCTTCCTGCTGCAGCCCTTCAGCTTGTCTTCTGATGCCACCACTCCCTGGGAATTGGGAAGCCTGGTCAGCAAGTCACCCCCATGGAGGAGCACAGTTCAGTCTCTTGCCCCACTGGCCAGGTCCACAAGTTCAGTTCAGAACCAGGAGAACATCTGGGCAGAAGATGAGTCAGGTCTCATGAGTCACAGGTGTGTGGAAAGGATGGTGGCTTTTGGTGGCTCATATCTCCAGGATGCTCTTGCAACTCTTCGTTCTCCCTCTCCCCACCCCCTCCCAGCCTTGAAAGCCAGAGAGAGACGCACACACAGACATTTTGAAAAAGGTTCTTGAAGGAGTGATGAAAGAGACCCAAAGATCCTCTCTTCCTCCCCGTTTTGCCCAGAGAATCCAGGAGTTTGGTAGGCCTCAGTGCTGAGTGTGTGTTGGGCCAGCTATTTCCAAAATTACCTCAGAGCAGAATATTTAGGCTTAAAAATAAAGAGGTGGGTTTACTAGAGGCAGTAAAGCACAGTGCTCTTGGCAATCAGGCACCAGAAACTTGAAAACACATTTTGTGAGCAATTACTTTTCTTGCCTGTGATCTTACCTGGGGCCAGCTCAGCCTGCCCTTGATTGGTTGCATTATCAGGCTGCAGCAGACCCAGCTGGCAGAGTATGTGTGTGTGTGTGTGTGTGTGTTGTGTGTGTGTGTGAGAGAGAGAGAGAGAGAGAGTGAGTGAGTGCCTGCCAGGACAAGGACCATGTCGCAGGCATGTCCTCCCTCTGGTGAATCTCTGCCACATTTTTCTAAGGGCAGAGCTGCTGCCCACAGAAAGAAACTGTTTCAAAAACTGCATGAAGTGAACCTTTTCAGGACTGGTATCCTGAGCTTGTGTCACAGTAACAAGTGAGCTGAATGGCAGGGATGTGTCCAGTTGTTTTATCACTCCATCAGACGGAATCAAGAAGGACCTGCTGCTGCCGCCTTTAAATTGTCACCGTTCTTGTTCTATTATTGTGGAAACATTTGTAAGCTGCCTCAACTGTGTTTGAAGAGAGGAGGGTGGATTCAACCCCATGTCAATACTTGTGGGACCAACAGGAAAAACTTGGTTCAGCTGGAACTCTGCACATTCCCCAAGACTGTGTGCATTTAGACTGTGCTCTGAGCATTGAACCTTGGTGCCAATGTGGGGAATCTGACGAAGCAACTATGATATAATAAAAAGCATCTCCCAGAACAGTAGTAATCTAAAGCAAGTCCTGGTTTAGGAACTGTGCAAGAGATTGGCCTTATTCATCAGGAAAGACATGCTCAAGCCTAATCAGTCCATGGGACTTTTGCCTTATTTAATATACCCCTATTCAGCTATTAAATAACTCTAGGAAAGTAAGAATAAGGCATCCTCCAGCAAGCATCTTCCCAGGTAACTGAATTGTCTAAATTTACATCTCCTCGGAAGGGTCACCACCTTTCCTAACAAGGGACATCTCAGTTCTGTGAGTTCTTATTGGCTAGAAACCCCTGTGATCAACCTATCACTCTCTAGTGGGAAAATCATATTGTGACGTCTACAGGTGGCTCACTACCTGTGCCTTTTGTCATTAAAGGTCTCTTCCTTCCAACCCTGTTCTTAACAAAATCACCATTTATGTTAGTGCCAGTGTTCATCAGAAAGTCTCTTTTTATTTATTTATTATTTGATTTATATCCCGCCCTTCTTCCCTGCAGAAGCCCAGGGTAGCAAATAAAAGCACTAACACATCAAAACATCATAAAAACAGACCTTAAAATACATTAAAACAAAACAACTTTAAAAACATTTTTTTAAAAGTTTTAAAAGCATCTTTTAAAAAGGGTTAAAAACATGTTTTTCAAAAAAACATATTAAAAGCAATTCCAACACAGACGCAGACTGGGATAGGTCTCAAAAGACTTGTTGAAAGAGGAAAGTCTTCAAAAGGCACTGAAAAGATAACAGGTGCCTGCCTAATATTTAAGGGGAGGGAGTTCCACAGGGTAGGTGCCACTACACTAAAGTCCGTTTCCTATGTTGTGCAGAACGGACCTCCTGATTAGATGATATCTGCAGGAAGCCCTCACCTGTAGAGCGCACTGATCGTCTGGGTATATAAGGGGTGAGATTGTCTTTCAGATATCCTGGTCCTGAGCTGTATAGGGCTTTGTACACCAAAACTAGAACCTTGAACTTGGCCCAGTAACAAATGGGTAGCCAGTGCAATTCTTTCAGTAGCGGAGTGACATGTTGGCGATACCCTCACTGCTGCATTTTGCACCAGCTGCAGCTTCTGGACCAACCTCAAGGCAGCCCGACATAGAACACATTACAGTAATCCAGCCTGGAGATTACCAGTGTGTGGACAACAGTGGTCAGGCTATCCTTGTCCAGCCGAAGCTGGTAAAAGGCACTCCTAACCATGGAGGTCACCTGGGCCTCTAGCGACAAAGATGGATCCAGGAGCACCCCCAGACTATGGACCTGCTCTTTCAGAGGGAGTACGACCCCATCCAAAGCAGGCAACTGACCAATTATCTGAACTCGGGAACCACCAACCCATAGCACCTCCATCTTGCTAGGATTCAGACTCAGTTTATTGGCCCTCATCCAGCCCACCACCAAGTCCAGGCAGCGGTCAAGGGCTTGAATGGCGTCTCCTGATTCAGATGTTACAGAGAAATAGAGCTGGGTATCATCAGCATACTGCTGACACCTTGCCCCAAATCTCCTGATGACCGCTCCCAAGGGCTTCATATAGATGTTAAGCAGCATGGGGGACAAGTTGGTACCCTGCAGCACCCCACATCACAGCTGCCAAAATACAGTCACCCAATGCTATTCTCTGAGAACAACCTTGGAGACAGGATCGGAACCACTGTAAAACAGTGCCTCCAATACCCATCTCACCAAGTCAGCCCAGAAGGATACCATGGTCAATGGTATCAAAAGCTGCTGAGAGATCAAGTAAGAATAACAGGGTCGCACTCCCCCTGTCCTTCTCCCGATAAAGGTCATCCATCAGAGCGACCAAGGCCGATTCAGTCCCATAAGCAGGCCTGAACCCAGACTTGGATGGGTCAAGATAATCTGTTTCATCCAAGAGTGCTTGCAATTGCTGCGCCACAACCCTCTCAATCACCTTCCCTAAAAAGGGGGTATTTGCAACCGGTCGGTAGTTGTAACAAACCAATGGGTCCAGGGTGGGCTTCTTCAGGAGTGGTCGGATCACCACCTCTTTCAAGGCACCTGGAACCACTCCCTCCTGCAATGATGCATTGACCACACCCTGGATCCACTCGGTCAAAATCCCTCGGCAAGCTTTAATAAGCCAAGAAGGGCGAGGGTCGAGAGGATAAGTTGCTGGCTGCATCATTGCAAGCACCTTGTCTACATCATCAGGCTGCATCAACTGAAACCATTCCCAAGACGTTACAGCAGACGTTGCACTGGACACCTCATTGGGGACTACACTAGATGTGGATGGGGCATCAAGACTGCTACGGAGGTGAGCAACTTTACCCTCAAAGTGCCCAGCAAACAATTCACAGTGGGCCTCCAAAGGGTTTAAGACTCCATTTCCTAGAGTTCATGTCAACAGACCCTGACAATACGGAAAAGCTCCACCGGATTGCTGCTTGAGGATGTGATGGAGGCAGAGAAGTGGACCTTCTTTGCCTCCCTCACCGCCACATAGTAGGCACGATTATGCTGTTTTACTTGTGTCCAATCAGCCTCACAACACATCTTTTGCCACTTGTGCTCTAGCCATCGTCCAGCCTGTTTCATTGCCCTTAGCTCACTGGTGTACCAAGGTGCAAACCGGGCTCCACAATGCCGGAGAGGGCACTTGGGGGCAACCGTGTTAAGAGCCCGACGTGCCTCATTGTTCCACAGCGTGACAAGGGCTTCAACAGGGTCACCTGCTCTATCTACTGGGAACTCCCCCAGGGCATGCAGGAATCCAGTAGATTCCATTAGTCTCCAGGGGCAGACCATCTTAATCTGTCCACCACCCCTGCAGGGAAAGATCGGAGCCATAAGTCTAAACTTCACTAGGAAGTGGTCTGACCATGACAATGGGGTGACATCCACCCCCCAATCTCCAGACCACCCCTTCCTCCATCTGGAGCAAAAACCAAGTCGAGGGTGTGCCCTGCCCTATGTGCTGGGCCAGTAACAAGTTGAGACAGCCCCATGGTCATCATGGAGGCCATGAAGTCCCAAGCCAGACCACTAGAGGCAGCCTCAGCATGGACATTGAAATCACCCAGCATTATTGTTCTGGGCTCCTCCACCACCACAGCCGAGATGACCTCCACCAACTCGGTCAGAGAAGCTGCCGGGCAGCAGGGTGGACGGTACACCAGCAGCAACCCTAGTATTCTGTCTCCTTGGCCCAACACAAGGCGCAGGCCCTCACAGCCAGCTCCAAGACAGAGTGGTTTCCTGACGACAGAGGTGGAAGTTCTGTAGACCACAGCAAGTCCTCCCCCCCCCATCCCTGCAGCCTGTGTTGGTGTTGCACCGAGTATCCAGGTAGGATACTCCAACTCCTCCCAGCTCACCCACCCAGGTCTTGGTAATGCACACCAAATCAGCACCTTTATCCACAATCAAATCATGGATGACAGTGGTCTTATTGTGTACCGATCTGGAGTTAAACAACAACACACACAGGCCAGTGGGCACAGCAGATGAGCAACGAGGAACCAATCCTTGAGAGGAGTGGCAGCAAGGAACAAGGAGCAGATAGCCTTGCCCTCATCTTCTGTGGTAATTCACCACATCCCCATGGCTATATTTCCCTCTACCTGTGATCACTGAAATTGGGGTGGCATTACCCATGTTCCTCCGAACTAAGACTCCTCCTAACACCTAGTATGGGCCCAACACAAGCCCACCAAGAAAAACTGCCGGAGCCAATTATCCCAGTAGGCCTCTGCGAGAATTGGGAACAGTCATACCCATTCAAACTTTTTCACACAGGGCCCATCTACTCCCCCTCCTGCCTCACACCCAGGGAGGGCCAGCCTTCTGCCAGTTACAGACTCTCACTCTGAAGGCATTTGGCGACTTTCTCCTATCATTCAGTTCACTGCACAGGCTCCCACCCTGTGCAGGAACTACACATGCACCAAATGCCCTCCCCACCACCAACCTCCTCTAGACTGGTTTAACAGAAATCAAATTAAAAAAAGAAAAAGTAATAGAAGGGGGGTAGTGCCCTCACCCTTCGGACTCCCTAAGGGGCGACAATTGGTGTCACCCCTTCGCTGGTGACGCCGCCAGCAGCAGACCCGCCACCCAAGGGCAGCTGGGCTTTTATGCCTGCTGACCCAGCCAGCAGCTGATGCAAAAAGCTGCAAGATTGACTGCAGCCTCTCTCTGGAGTCAGGGTCAAGCAGGGGGTCCTAGTCCTTGCAGCACTTACCAGAGACTAGCTGATTTCAATATTGAGGGACAGCACCCCAAAGGAGCGAGCAGCAGCACCCAGATACTCTCTCCCAAGGCAGGTCTTCTTCAGTCCCCTAGTGCCTAATGTCTTCCCTAAAACTGAGCACCTCTCACTCCCTGCTTTGTTCAGTCCTTTGCGGGGCCACTCCACCTCACTCTCCTTCAGGCATGCTCCAATCCTGTGGATGCCTGCGGAAGCCAGGCTTCCTCTTCAGCAGATGCTAAACCTCTCTCCTTGCTTCCTCTCCATCTCCCTGCTTTTCAGCCATGCTTGTTGTTTGCTTCTTGCATTAGTCAGGACCCTTACAGGAAGCACAAGCCAATGTTACCCCAAAAGGAAGCCTTTTTCTACTTCTGGAGCTTCATTGGAATGGCTCTCAGAACCTGAGGTGAGAGTCAGACTTGGCTTGAAGGCCACCCAGGCCTTGCCTGATGGTTACTAAGTAGGAAAGTGTCCTTTTAATAGTCATCTCTGCATTTGGGCAGCCACTTGCTTTCTGAACCCCTGACCTTGCACCTTCTGGCCATAAGTCATTTCTTTTTGCTCTCTTTTCCTTGAGACAGGTGACTATTATTATCCTCTCTCTCATCTCTGCTGCTGTCATTTTCCTCACGAATCTGTCTCTGAACCCCCTTGCATCAGACCAAGCCTCAAGTCAAGCGGCAAAGCCCTTTTGCTCACAGTCTGCCATTTTGTGTGAATAACAATACCGCGGCTTTTGCTCAATTCCCCTAGAAGTGAGCGACGCAACCTTGGCATTTCTGAAGTAACAGTGCCCATAGAAATAACCTCTGTGGGACACAATTCTCTCCCGTAAAGATCCTCAAAGTGATAACTTTGCTGAGCATGTGTGTAAGATGTGGCTCTGCCTGCACATATGCATGAGCATACAAGGAGACCTGGTAGCACACTCACTGGCGAGCTGAGAAATGGGTGCACTGAATGAGTGAGGGCCACATCCTGCCCCAGCCTGGCCAATCCACAGGCCTGCTTGTGGATGAGGGAGCCAAGCTTCCCTCGCTCCCAGATGGAGGGTCTGGGCATTATAATCCCCCCTCCAGGAAGCTACACAAGCCTTTTGAGCAATTAATATTTATATCTTCTCAAGAGACAGAGCAGAGGAGGAGGAGGAGGAGAGCATCTTCAAAACCAACAAAGCAGCCACGGCCTACAGGCACAACAGCACATGCGTGGGATCAGGGGAGTAAACAAGCACCCCCCCCATGATGGAAGCAGGTTTAGAGGAAAGCCAGGCTAATCCTCAAGGCAGCAGCTGAGGAAAGGAAGGAAAGCAGGCCTGGGTGGCGTGGAGTTGGCTTCCCTCCAGGGTTTTAGTGAGGATGCTGGAAATGCACGGGGGGGGGGGTGCAGGGGTATGTTGCAGGAGGCCATTCCAGTCACGCTGCAGCGGCTGGCATAGGTCAGATGACCTCTGGGGGGCGTGCTTTCTTCTTTTTAAGGAACGCTTACTAGAGCTTCAGGTTTGCCCCTGTTGGGCTGGATCCCTTACAGGAGAAAACTCTCAGCCCAGAGAGCTTTGCAGCCAGGAAACAATGGGGCTCATCACATGTGCAAAGCTCTGTCTCAGATCATGCCCTTCGGAACCTTCCTTTGCGTGCCCTGCTGCCTGCTCCCCTCCACCTGGGGGGCTTCCTGACACCCAGCCAGTGCAGGAGGAGCCAGCAGGCCATAGGATGGCAGCGTTCTTCGGGAGGGGTTCAGAGGCTTAATTTCCTGCTTTGCTGTGTGTGCAACTTCCTTGAAATCTCACCAGCACTGTCTGCGTTGTGCTGCACTGCGGAGGAGGCGAAGGGTAGAGACACACTCCCTGTGCTGCCTGCTCCAGTATATCTCTACCTCTCTCGACTGAAAATGGGGGCACACAACAAGGGTAGTCAAACCCCGAGCCTTTTTACTGTAAAATGTGGGCTGTGAACACACTTGTAGCCAGAGCAAAGTTTCCATTAGCCACACCTGAAGGGGGAACGGGTTGATCTGCCGATCAATTGCGAAAACACATTCAGGTTGCTGCCACCAGGTTTTACTGCAAAAAGGGGCAGGTTTGACTAGTGTTGTGTTCCTCTGTTTTGGAGGTGGAAATTCACTGGAACTGGCAGAACAGGGAGTGTATTTCTACCCCTGGTGGGAGCAGCTTGAGTGTGTTGTGTTTTTTTTAAGAATTCAACTTTAAAGACATTTTGCAATTGATTGGCAGATCAACCCATTCCCTCTCCAGGTGTGGCTAATGGAAACACTTCGCTGTAGGGCACTCGTGTGCTCACAGCTTAATTTTCCTTCACCAGGAGCTCCCAAAGTCTGCATCCCTGTCTAGAAAGCAAGGGCAGCAGCAGGCAGGGTGGCAAGGGGGGGGGGACAGCAGCTACATTTGTTATTGATGGGGAATTTTGTCGTTCACTGGACTAGGGGTCCTTGAGGGAATTGAAGACACAGGCTTGCAGGACAAAGGT
The DNA here is from genome assembly GCF_030035675.1 of Rhineura floridana. Taxonomy (NCBI): domain Eukaryota; kingdom Metazoa; phylum Chordata; class Lepidosauria; order Squamata; family Rhineuridae; genus Rhineura; species Rhineura floridana. The sequence goes on from NC_084487.1 coordinate 920,644, forward strand.
AGGCCTTTACTGGATGACAAGGGTACACTTGGTCAGTCTCCCCCTGAGTGAGTGGAGAACTGTGTGAGGCGTCCTTCCCTGGCTCTCCCTGTCAGGTTCCTACCTGCGCGTGGCTACTGCCTGTCACTAGGCACCACCAGGGACTCCACCAGTCCGGACCGCTCTCTCTTATGGTTTCTCTCCCCACTCTAGCACAGATCTCAACAGATCCCCCTGCTAGGCAACCACCAGTAACTTCCCAATACTAGTATTCCAAGAGACTCTGAATACTGGTATTGTTATTCTCTTCACCGCTGCCACCATTTGTTACAGTTCCCCTTCAGCCTTGGTCATTACCTTACCCTCCCTTCTGGTCTGTGAAACCCCAGCCAAGGATCAGGCCTTCGGTAAACCAAATTAAGTATTTATTACAGATAACAAAGCTAACAAGATTAACAAGATTTTTTCTTAAGGCACATAAGCATATGGTTTTACTCAATACTAATCCGAACTCCACCTCCCTCCTGGCAAACAACTCTCTAAACCCCACCAAGCAACCCACTCAGTTCTCTTCTCCCCCCCAGATTCCACTCTCACTCTTCCTTTTATACATTCAGCCATTTTAAACACTCAGCCAATCATCTCGCATTCTACTGCTCATTCACTCCCCCTCCTCTTTCACTCCACTTACCATGTATCTTCTAAACAACCAACGCTTACCATATATACATTAATATAGGAACATCACATTTCCCCCCCCCCTTAAACAACAGCAGAGTATTATTCCTGTTCCAGGATTTATACATCGCGTTAACAAATAAAAGTCTCTATGGGGAAAATGTCTTTCTTTGTTCCTCTGTCTGGTCACGTCACTGCAGTCCCAGCCACTTGCCTGGAAAGTCCATCGGCCAGTACATTGTCCTTGCCTTTGATGAACTGGAAGTCCACTTGATAGTCCTGTAGGGCCCAGGACCACCTCTGCAGCATAGTGTTATGGTTTTTCATAGTCTGCAACCATAACAAGGCCCGATGATCCGTAGTCACTGTGAATCTTCATCCCCACACGTATGGGCGCAACTTGTTCAGTCCCCACACGACCGCTAGGCACTCCTTCTGGACCGACGAATAGTTTTTCTCCCTCGGCGTCAGCTTGCGACTCAGGTACGCCACTGGATGTCTGGTGCCTTCTCTCTCCTGTAGCAAGACAACTCCCAGCGCGAGGTCCGACGCATCTGTAGCCACGATGAATGGTTTCTCATAGTCTGGTGCTATTAATATGGGTCCTTGGCACAAGGCTTGCTTCAGTAGATCAAACGCCTTCTGACATTCATCCGTCCATACCACACGCTCAGAACACTTCTTCTTTGTTAATTCATGCAAGGGGGTTGCTATTTCCCCAAAATTTCTCACAAACTTCCTATAAAATCCAGCCACACCCAGAAATGCCCTTACTTGTTTTTTGGTTAAGGGGATAGGCCACGCTTGTATTGCCTCCACCTTGCTCCATAAGGGGGTGATTTTCCCACTCCCCACCTTATGTTCTAAATAGATTACTTCCTTTAGTCCAAACTGGCATTTCTTAGCTTTTATTGTGAGGCCTGCTTTTCTTAAGGCCTCCAATACTGTTGTCAGGTGTTGGACATGCTCAGGCACCGACTTGCTAAAAATGGCCACGTCATCGATATAGGCCACTGCAAAATCTGACATGCCTTGCAACACAGTATTGATTAGCCTCTGAAATGAACTTGGTGAGTTCCTTAGTCCCATGGATAAGGTCACAAACTCATATAACCCATCTGGTGTACTGAAGGCAGTTTTGGCTCTGGATTGCTCGTCTAGTTCCATTTGCCAAAATCCTTTACAGAGATCTAGTGTAGAGATAATGGTTGCTGCCCCCAATAACTCTAACATTGCATCTACCCTAGGCATAGGATACGCATCTGGGACAGTAATTTTATTGATTAGCCGATAATCAATGCAAAACCCTGTCGTTCCATCTTTTTTCGGAACCAGGACAATACTTGAGGCCCAGGGACTGATGGATTCCCTGATCACTCCTAATTCCAGCATATCTTCCACCTCCTTTTTGATCTCATTCAAAACTTTCCCATTCACACGGTACAGAACAGATCTGATTGGGGCATGATCTCCAGTATCAATGGAATGTATAACTATACTGGTTCAGCCAGGTTTGTTGCTAAAGAGATTCCTATAGGTTTTCAAAACTCTCAGAATCTCTTCTTTTACTTCCTCCTTCACCTCCTCTGACCATTCCACTTGATCTACCCCTCCTTTGTCTTTGCTTTCCTGTACCAAATCTGGAAGTTCAGGCCCACTTCCCTCAGGGAATAAGGTAACTTGCAACACCTGTACATCCCTGGAATGGTAAGGCTTCAACATATTTACATGAACCACTTTGCTTTTGTTTAATTGGTCTGTGGTGATTACATACGTCACTGTGTCAAGCCTTTCTCTGATGGTATATGGTCCTTCCCAGTTAGCCTGTAATTTGTCATGTTTCCTGGGTATGAACGCCATAACCATATCTCCCACATCATACACACGTTCCCTGGCTGTTCTGTCATACCAGTAACGTTGCTTCTGCTGAGCTTGACTCAAATTCTCTTTCACCACTTCCATCATTTGTTTCACTGGTTCACATTCACCCTTTCTCTCAGCAGGCATCCACAGTCTATATAAAATCCCATTCTCACACACAACTTGATTCCTCAGTTTGTCAGTGAAAGGAATCTGTTGGGTCAGAGCTTGTTCCTTTATTTGATTCAAACTGATATCTTTATGCAGCTCTTCCCTGAATTGCTCTGCCTCTTCTCCAGAGACCAGCTGATACAGTTTGTCTCCTTCAGCAGGCCTGCTAGTGGTTGCTATGGTGACCTGAGGCTGGTTAACAGATTGCACCCTGTTTGTTTCAGCCCCCCTTAATATGGCTTCTTTTTCTCTGCCAATTTGCTGTCTGGTCACTACATATATCTTTCCTTGGGCTCCCATTACATCTCTTCCCAGTATTACTGGTTCTTGTTGCTGGGCATTAATGCCTACTTTATATCGGCCCTCTCGGCCTCTCCAAGTCATTTCCACCAGGGCCACAGGCAAACTTTCTGGTTGACCCCTCACTCCTTGGATAGTCACAGTTTCCTGAGGTAATATTACCTCAGATTTTATTAAATCTGGCCTCAGTAATGTCTGAGCGGCACCAGTATCAAGCAATGCCCAATAATTTGCCCCTTGTACTCTCACTTCCTCTCTCAGACTTGAATCAAGGTCTGTTACTTCTGTCCAGTTTATCTGGCAGAACTGAACCTTTTTCGCTGTTTCTAAAGCCTTGGGCTCTGTTTTCACTGCCCTTGTCTGAGCAGGATTACTAATGGGGTTGGCAACCTCACATTGAAAATGTAGGTGCCCCGGTCTACCACATTTGTAGCATAATTTCTCCTCACTTTTAGGGTACACAGATCCACTCTGGGGTGTCCTGTGCCCTTCAGATTTTACTGGAGGACTCACTCTCTGTGGTACCACATCCCTTCTGCCAGCGTTATATGGTCTGGGTTTAAAATCTCTTGATGTTTTCCCCACCCAGCCAGTTCTGTTGGAGGCGAAGTGATCCGCCATCTCTGTGGCCTCCTGCACCGATGTAGGGGAACGGTCTTTGACCAGGAGCCTTATTTCTGGTGGTAACTGATGGTATAATTGATCCAATATCATGAGGTTTTTCACCTCCTCCACAGACTGAGCTTTTGCACTTGTCAGCCATTTCCCAAATATGTCCATCAGTTTTGCCCCCAGCTCCACGAAAGACCTCCCTGTCTGTATCTGGCAGTTTCTGAAAAGCTTTCTAAAATAATCAGGCCCCAGTCTGAATCTTTTAAACACTGCTTCTTTGAATTCAGCATAGGTGACGGGCCTGTCTGAGGGGAAATATTGGTATACCTCAGCCAATTCCCCTTTAATCAGGTTTGATAAATACTGCATGTATTTATCTTCAGGTAGCCCCCACAACTGAGCTGCTTTTTCAAAGGTGCTGAGGTAAATTTGAGGATCTTGACCAGGCTCATAGACAGCAAAGTCCTTTGGAGTAATTTTTATTTTTGCTCCATCTCTGTCTTTCCTTGTCTCCTCAGAGTGAAATTTCTCTCTATCAAATTTTAACTTTTCTACTTGTAATTCGGCATCCACTGCTCGTTGCTTCTCCCTCTCCTCAAACCCCAATCTCAACTTCTCAGTTTCCAGCTCCCTCTGTTTGTCTTTTTCCTCAGCCTCAAAGACCCGCTGTTTGTCTTTTTCCTCAGCCTCCATCCTCATTCTCTGTTTCCACCCTCAATCTCTCAGCTTCCAACTCCCTCTGCTTGTCTTTTTCCTCAGCCTCCCATCTTAACTTCTCTCTCAAGTACTCTATATAAGCGGGATTGCTGAAATATCCTTCTGGGGTCTCTTCTCTGACAGGTTGTTTTTGCTGGGCAGTAGCAAATCCTATAAGTGCTACCCTCAATTCATCTACCCGTTTACCCTCATGAGGTAAATTGAATGTTATGCACTTCTCCACCAGCTCCTCTCTTTTCATTTTTATGTATTCAGCCATGGTGTTTGAGTTCACTCACTCTTTGCCACACACTCTTTGCCAGTCACTCTCACAAGTAATCTTGTTTTGTTATTTCTGTTTGCCACACAACTATTAGGGATTGTCTAGTATTCGAATCTCACTGCTACAGCCAACACCTGTGACGTAGTCTCCTTTGTCACCACGTGTCTTTGGGACTCTCTTTGGTTCGTATCTGGATTCTCTGTTGTTCGTATCCCACCGCTACTGCCACCACATGTGACGCTCCTTCCCTGGCTCTCCCTGTCAGGTTCCTACCTGCGCGTGGCTACTGCCTGTCACTAGGCACCACCAGGGACTCCACCAGTCCGGACCGCTCTCTCTTATGGTTTCTCTCCCCGCTCTAGCACAGATCTCAACAGATCCCCCTGCTAGGCAACCACCAGTAACTTCCCAATACTAGTATTCCAAGAGACTCTGAATACTGGTATTGTTATTCTCTTCACCGCTGCCACCATTTGTTACAGTTCCCCTTCAGCCTTGGTCATTACCTTACCCTCCCTTCTGGTCTGTGAAACCCCAGCCAAGGATCAGGCCTTCGGTAAACCAAATTAAGTCTTTATTACAGATAACAAAGCTAACAAGATTAACAAGATTTCTTCTTAAGGCACATAAGCATATGGTTTTACTCAATACTAATCCGAACTCCACCTCCCTCCTGGCAAACAACTCTCTAAACCCCACCAAGCAATCCACTCTTTCTCTTCTCCCCCCCCCCCCGATTCCACTCTCACTCTTCCTTTTATACATTCAGCCATTTTAAACACTCAGCCAATCATCTCGCATTCTACTGCCCATTCACTCCCCCTCCTCTTTCACTCCACTTACCATGTATCTTCTAAACAACTAACACTTACCATATATACATTAATATAGGAACATCACAAACTGAAACATGGTACTGCTTGCCTGGAGTTTTTATACACCTCAGGACAAACAAATTAGCATTAACGACTCAGGAGTTTACACATTATTATTGTTGTTGTTGTTAATATTATTATCTTTATTTTTATCCTGCTCTTTTTCCAAGGACTCAAGGCGGCTTCCAAATATAAAAATACATATAACTCACAAGCATACAAAAAATCTACATTAAAATACAATTAAACTATGCACAATAATAAAACCATTTAAATATACAGTTGGAGTAATTCAAACTCAATTTAAGATGGTATAGATAAAACAGTAAAACAATACAACACCCTCTTCAATCCTATCCTGAGGAACCAACAGTTCCAAAAGCCTTTCGGAATAAGTACTTCTTTACTCAGCGCATAGTTAAACTATGGAATTTGCTCCCACAAGATGCAGTAATGGCCACCAGCTTGGACGGCTTTAAAAGAAGATTAGACAAATTCATGGAGGACAGGGCTATCAATGGCTACTAGCCATGATGGGTGTGCTCTGCCACCCTAGTCAGAGGCAGCATGCTTCTGAAAACCAGTTGCCGGAAGCCTCAGGAGGGGAGAGTGTTCTTGCACTCGGGTCCTGCTTGCAGGCTTCCCCCGGGCACCTGGTTGGCCACTGTGAGAACAGGATGCTGGACTAGATGGGCCACTGGCCTGATCCAGCAGGCTCTTCTTATGTTCTTATGTTCTTAAAAAAGTTTTCACCTGCTGATGGAAGGACTGCAGGGAGGGAGCCATTCTTGCCTCCCTAGGGAGGGAATTCCAAAGCCTAGGGGCAGCCACCAAAAATGCCCTATCTCGCGTCCCCACCAGTTGTGCTTGTGAGGGTGTTGGGACTGAGAGAAGAGCCTCTCCTGCAGATCTCAAAGCCCAGGCAGGTTCATATAGGGAGATACGGTCTGAAAGATAGCCTGGACCCAAGCCGTATAGGGCTTTATAGGTCATAACCAGCACTTTGAATTGTGACCGGAAACAAACTGGCAGTCAGCGGAGCTGTTGTAACAGGGGAGTTGTATGATCCCTGTAACCAGTCCCAGTATTGCGTTAGTATTACATAGGCATTGCATAGTCTACATTATGTTCTAGTCAATTTAGCAATGTTTAAAACTTCACATCCCAGTACATTTTCACCATGAGCTGAGTACTCTCCAAGGTCGTTCTCAGAGAATAGCATTGGGTGACTGTCTTTCGGCCCCCTGGCAGCTGTGCTGTGAGGTGCCTCAGGGTACCATCTTGTCCCCCATGCTGTTTAACATCTATATGAAGCCCTTGGGAGCAGTCATCAGGAGATTTGGGGTGAGGTGTCAGCAGTGCCGGATTTAGGCATAAGCTAAACAAGCTACAGCTTAGGGCCTCACAATCCGCAGGGGCCTCAAAAAATTTCAGAATTTTTTGGGGGGGGCTTTTAAAATTTTATGTGTACTGAATATATATATATATATATATATATATATATATATATATATATATGAACGTAATTGTGATTAACCAGAGGTTTTTATTATATTAACAAAAGGTTTCAGCTTCCGCCTTCATCAGCTGCCAACATACAAATGCTGTTACCAAGGTGGCAGTTATAGAGCTTTGAGGATGGAATGCTCAGAGGGGCTTCCTTGGCAGAAGCTAAGTGGTGGTGGTACTGTCCTCCAGGTTCAGGCCATGTGGTGCCAATGTGTCCAGGGAGTAAATCCAAAAGTTCTCCCTTTTGGTCAATGCCGCTGGATCTGCTGGCATCTCTATCGCTGTAATGGAAAAGTCCAACAGGCTGTGACCCTCGATGTTAAAATGCTTTGCAACTGGTTGCTCCACTTTTTTTGTCAAAATTGCTGACTTGTGGTTCCTGAAGCGCATGCATAGGTCAGTTGTGGTCTTTCCTACGTATTGGATATGACATCCTGGTCTTTTGCACTCGATGATGTAAACTATATTGCAGGACCTGCAGGTGATGTTCTGTTTGATGTAATATGTCCTGCCTGTCCTAGTGCTTGTAAAAGTGGCTGTCTCCCTGAGGTACACACAGGTGATACAGCGTTTGGAGTGACAAGGATGAGACCCTGGATTGGTGATAGGTGGCTTAATCACAGCTCTCACCAACAGTCTGCGCAAATTAGGAGGTTGGCGAAATGCTATAACAGGAGGCCTGCTGATGGCTCTAGTAAGATGTTCAGAGTTTGCCAGCAATGGGTAGCTCTCCCTGATTGCTTGGTGATAGTTAGGAGATGCTGGATGGAAATCTACCACAAATAGAATCCGTTGCTCTCTGCTCTTTGACACCTCAGTATGATGAAGGAGGTTTTCTCTGGACAGAATGGAGGCTCGGTGGATGTTGCAATTGATAATATGTGGAGAATATCGTCTTCGAAGAAGGTGTTCTTTAAGTTCACTGATCCTTCTCTGGTATTTATCTTCAGTGTTGCAAATAAGTTTGATTCTCAGAGCTAAGCTATACACAATGTTCTTCTTTATATGCCTAGGATGGCAGGATTTCCAGTTTAAATAGGTTTGGGCATCAGTAGGTTTGCTGTAGAGATCAGTGGCTATTTTGTTGTTTTCAATGGTAAGAAGGACATCCAGAAAAGGGATGTGCGGATTGTCATTAGTACATAAGAACATAAGAAGAGCCTGCTGGATCAGGCCAGTGGCCCATCTAGTCCAGCATCCTGTTCTCACAGTGGCCAACCAGGTGCCTGGGGGAAGCCCGCAAGCAGGACCCGAGTGCAAGAACACTCTCCCCTCCTGAGGCTTCCGGCAACTGGTTTTCAGAAGCATGCTGCCTCTGACTAGGGTGGCAGAGCACAGCCATCATGGCTAGTAGCCATTGATAGCCCTGTCCTCCATGAATTTGTCTAATCTTCTTTTAAAGCCGTCCAAGCTGGTGGCCATTACTGCATCTTGTGGGAGCAAATTCCATAGTTTAACTATGCGCTGAGTAAAGAAGTACTTCCTTTTGTCTGTCCTGAATCTTCCAACATTCAGCTTCTTTGAATGTCCACGAGTTCTAGTATTATGAGAGAGGGAGAAGAACTTTTCTCTATCCACTTTCTCAATGCCATGCATAATTTTATACACTTCTATCATGTCTCCTCTGACCCGCCTTTTCTCTAAACTAAAAAGCCCCAAATGCTGCAACTATTACTATTAAATGCAACTATTACTATTAAATAGTTAATAGTTAAATTAACTAATCCCCTAATAGAGGGATGGATAGAGTTGATGTAATTTTTAAATTGTTCCAAACTCTCTTTACCATTCGTCCAGATCATAAAGATGTCGTCAATGTATCGCCACCATATAAGTGGTTTGTTGAGTGCCTTTTTGAGGATCTCCTGTTCCAGTTTACCCATAAAGAGATTTGCATATGATGAAGCCATGCGAGTCCCCATAGCTGTGCCTTGTAGTTGCAGGTCGCGTTCTCCATTGAATGTAAAGTTGTTACAAGTCAGGACTAGTGTTGCTAAAGTTGTGAGAACCTCTGTTGGAGGACTGTTCATATCTCTGGTGTTAAGGAACTCATTTAAAGCCTGAATCCCATCATTATGTGGTATATTGGTGTAAAGAGATGTGACATCTAAAGTAGCTAGTATAGTATTGTTGTGGAATTGATACTGCTTGTTTAAAGACTCAATTTTAAGCAAAAAGTCCTTGGTGTCTTTGATATACGATGGGAGGTTTTGCACCATGTTTTGTAAATTTAAATCAATGTACAGAGAAATCCTTTCAGTAGCTGTGTTGTTACCTGAGACAATTGGGCGACCAGGATTGTTGGCTTTGTGGATTTTAGGCAGCATGTAAAACCTTCCAGGGGTGGGATTTGGATTAACAAGGAGATCAGCAGTTTCCTCTTTAAGAAGTTTCCTTCTTGTAAGGTTTTGTATAGATGTAATGATACAAGTATTGAGATCTGTGGTGATGTCTTTGTCAAGAAATCTATATGTTGTTTCATACTTTAGTTGTCTTTGACCTTCTGCTATATAGTCTGTAGTGTTACATATATATATATATATGGTGTAATTTTTAAACAAAGGGCCTCCAAGCTTTATATAGCTTAGGGCCTCACCAAGTCTAAATCCGGCACTGGGTGTCAGCAGTATACTGATGATACCCAGCTCTATTTCTCCATAACATCTGAATTGGGAGGGGCCGTGCAAGCCCTTGACCTCTGCCTGGACTCTGTGGTGGGCTGGATGAGGGCCAATAAACTGAGTCTGAATCCTAGCAAGATGGAGGCTCTGTGGGTTGGTGGTTCCCAAGTTCGGATAATTGGTCAGTTGCTTGCTTTGGATGGGGTCGTACTCCCTCTGAAAGAGCAGGTCCGTTCTCTGGGGGTGCTCCTGGACCCATCTTTGTCGCTAGAGGCCCAGGTGACCTCCGTGGGTAGGAGTGCCTTTTACCAGCTTCGGCTCGTGAGACAGCTGTGGCCGTTTCTAGACCGGGATAGCCTGACCGCTGTTGCCCACCCTCTAGGCTGGATTACTGTAATGCGCTCTATGTGGGGCTGCCCTTGAGGTTGGTCCGGAAGCTGCAGCTGGTGCAAAATGAGGCGGCGAGACTGCTCACTGGAGCAGGGTATCGCCAACATGTTACTCTGCTGCTGAAAGAAATGCACTGGCTGCCCATTAGATACTGGGCCAAGTTCAAGGTTCTGGTCTTGGTGTACAAAGCCCTATGCAGCTCGGGACCAGGATACCTGAAAGACCGTCTTATCCCTTATATACCCAGTTGATCACTGCGCTCTGCAGGTGAGGGCCTCCTGCAGATATCATATTATCAGGAGGTTCGTTCTGCACAATATAGGAAATGGGCCTTTAGTGTGGCAGGACCTACCATGTGGAATTCCCTCCCTTTGAATATTAGGCAGGCACCATCTCTGCTATCTTTTCAGCGCCTTTTGAAGACTTCCTCTTTCAACAAGCCTTTTAAGTGGAGACCTATCCCAGTCTGCATCTGTGTAAGAATTGTTTTATATGTTTTTAATAATGTTTTTAACCCTTTTTTAAAGTTGTTTTTTTTAATGTTTTTAATGCTGTTTTGTTTTAATGTATTTTAAGATCTGTTTTTATGATGTTTTAAAGTGTTTTAGTGCTCTGTTTGCCACCCTGGGCTCCTGCTGGGAGGAAGGGTGGGATACTAAATAAATAAATAAATAAATAAATACTCCAGCTAATGAGCTAAGCATTTTAGTTGATGCAATCCTTCCTACATTTTGGAGAGTACAGAGATGTTCAGTGCCTGCTCAGTAGTATCTTATCTGGTAGAGTTCTAGCTGTTCCATACAAACCAGCACAGTCAGGGAAGACAGCTCCAAGAAGAAAAGGCTTCTAGCTGGCTACTAAACTTATTAAAATATTATAAACCTTTATAGCTTTATAAAAGAATATATTTTGCTTATTGTTTGAAAATAAAAATTCCCCATCATCTCGGCATTTCTTCAGTACTTCTTTTATTTTGCCCCTCTTAACATCCCTCCCTTGCCGTCGCTTCAGGAGGAGTCCACTGTAACCGAAAGCCTGCATCCTTGTAGTGCTTTGAGTACTAGCTGATATTCTTTCGTGTGGCTCCTAAGGATTCAGGATGGGAGATGGCCTTCATGGTCATCTCCCAAATTTTCCCAACTCTGGAGAATTCTGTGGGGAAATGTTTTACACTGGCAGGCGTGTGTTTGATGTGCCGCTCATATCCTTGTTTGATCATCTTAATGCACCCAGAGAATCTGCTAAGAAAGAGCATCTCTCTGCAAAGGGCAATGGGCCCAAAATGTAGCCACTTACTGTCATTTTGGTGGCTCGTGACAAGGGAACAAGGGGGAGATAAGCATCAGGACCACAATGTACCCATCTCTCTCTCTCCTCTCTCTCCCTGCTTTCAGAATTCTGCCCCTGGAAAACAGATGTTTAAACTGAGGTGAAGGGCCCCCCAGCTTTTTACCTTCCAGAATTGTAGGGGGCAGGCAGAGGGAGCGTTGTCCTGAAGCTTTGCATGTGAGCAGAGAAGGAAGTGAACTCCTGGCTTCTGACCTCACTCCTTCAGCATTTGAACATAAGAAGAGCCTGGCTGCTGCATCAGACCAAAGAGCTATCTGAGCCTATCCCTTTCCTCAGCGGCCTGCCACGTGCCTCTGGGAAGCCCACAAGCTGAACGTAAGTGCAATTGTTACTCCTCTCCTATTACAAGGATTGAATCCTTTCCCTTCCTACATTAAACATGATCTTTGTCTTGCAGGGGGTGAGCATGGGGACTCGGGTGTTGCCACCATGTCTTTGAAGGAGCCATGTATCCTTCTTCCAAGGTTCTGAGTTGGGGAATCTGTCGGGAATGCTTTGATTTGGATTCCTGCATTGCCCAGGGGGTTGGACTTGATGGCCTTATAGTCCCCTTCCAACTCTACGATTCTATGATTCTGTGCATGGTCAAGATGCAAGACCTTGTATAGCCATGGGGTGGGGATGGGGTGGAGGAAGCAGGCATCAGGGGGTGCCACGGTGTCCTGTGGGGAACAAGGGATCTCCCACCCCCAAGCCACAGTAGGATTTGAGTTTCAGGTATTTTGTGCCCCCTCCAGTTTATTTCTGAGGGTCTTTTGGAAGGCGTGTTTCTGGTTGTAGCGTGCTTGATGCTATTCTTTCTTGAAGGTGTGGGGGGTAGGGCTCTACCCTAACCCAACCCTCTCCCCAGCTGGCTTCTACCTTCTCAGGGGGAGCTCCCACAGTCGGCTGCTCCGTTCAGGGCTTTGCAAACTCCCTGGGATGAGCTGGGACTTCAGTCTGGGACTTCCAGCAACCTTTCCATGGGCCTACTTGCTTGTCCTTCCTCCACGCTGGGATTCTTTGTTGTGACTCTCCCACAGTGTCTTTTGGGTGTGTGCATGTACGTGTGCCTCTTCCGACTGTTTTGTCGTTTCTGCTCCTGCTGCAACCCGGAGAAGGTAGATTGGGCTGAGGCTGGGCTGGGGAGCTCAAGGAAGCACTTGCTCCTCTTCCATCTGCACGCACGTCCCTGAAGTGTGTTTAAATCCCATCCAAACGCAAACACACACTTCACATGTCGAGAGAGGCACTAAACTCCCAAGAGCAGCTGGAGGGAGTTGCAGAGGGACTCACTGGATCCCAGGCTGATGGCACAAGATCTCTCAGGATCTTCAGCTCCATTTGACTGTGAACAGGAAGGTGAGCAGGAAGGTAGGGCTGCAGTCTACGAATGAGGTGTAATTGATACCAAGCTGCCCGGCTCACTGCCGAAATCTGAGCCTCCATGGACAGCTTGGAATCAAGAACAACCCCAAGGCTGCGGACCTGGTCCTTCAGGGGCAATTTCACCCCGTCGAACACCAGGTCAACATCTCCCAGCCTTCCCTTGTCTCCCACGAGTAGCACCTCAGTCTTATCAGGATTCAACTTCAGCCTGTTCCTTCCCATCCATCCACTCACGGATTCCAGGCACTTGGACATGGTCTCCACAGCAGACTCTGGTGAAGATTTAAACGAGAGATAGAGCTGAGTGTCATCCGCATATTGGTGACACTGCAGCCCAAATCTCCTGATGATTGTCCCCAGCGGCTTCATATAGATATTAAATAGCATGGGAGAGAGGATAGAGCCCTGTGGCACACCACAATTGAGAGGCCAAGGATCTGAAACCTCCTCCCCCAATGCTACCTGTTGATGCCTGTCGGAAAGAAAGGAATGGAACCACCATAGTACAGTGCCTCCTATTCCCGATTCCTCCAGGCAATGTAAAAGGATACTGTGGTCGACAGTATCAAAAGCCGCTGAGAGATCGAGGAGGACAAGAAAGGTGAATTCTCCCCTATCTAATGCCCTCCTCATATCATCAACCAGAGCGACCAATGCTGTTTCAGTTCCATGTCCAGTCCTGAAACCCGATTGGTATGGATCCAAATAATCCGTTTCATCCAAGTGTGTCGACAACTGATTAGCCACCACTCGCTCAATGATCTTGCCCAGGAATGGTAGATTCGAAATTGGGCGAAAGTTATTCAAAACTTGGGGATCCAAGGAGGACTTCTTTAAGATGGGATTTACAATTGCCTCCTTGAGTGCTAATGGCATTACACCCTCCTCCAAGGATGCATTGACCACCGCCTTAATCCCCTCGCCCAATTTCTCTTTGCAGCTCACAAGGAGCCACGATGGACAAGGATCAGTTAGACAGGTGGTAGGCTTCACAGTCGAGAGTACCTTGTCCACATCCTCAGAAGGAAGAGGTCGAAACCGATCCCATTTGACCGGATTGCAACTGGCCAACTCTGTTTCATTTACTGTGTCCACGGCGTACGGAATTGAGCTCCGTAAATGTTCGATTTTGTCGGCAAAGTGCTTTGCTAATTTGTCACAGGAGGCCTTAGACTGTTCCAAGGGTTCCTGAGCAACTGGACCGACCAGGCTTCGGACCACTTGGAACAACCTCCTGGGACAGCACTCTGCGGACGCAATAGAGGCAGCAAAGAACTTCTTCTTTTCTGCCTTTATTGCCACTTGGTAGGCAGTTACTGCTCCTCTAACCAGTGTCCGGACATCTTCGGAACGGGATTTCCGCCACCGGCGTTCTAGTCGTCTCACCTCCTGTCTCAGATTTCGCAACCGTGGAGTATACCAAGGTGCTAACTGAGTTCTGTTCAGGGGGAGAGGATGTTTCGGCGCCACGCGGTCCAGAGCCCTGGTGATCCCCTCATTCCACTCCATCACCAGGGTATCGACCGTGCGGCCTTCAGCAGGTTCCAATTCCCCAAGCGCAGTCAGGAATCCTTCTGGATCCATTAGGCGTCTGGGGCGGACCATTCTAATAGGTCCTTTTCCCCTAAGGAGGGTGTGTGGTATCGAGAAGTCTATATTTACCAGATAGTGGTCTGTAAAATAAGAAGAGCTACTTTATTTATAGAAATACATAGTAGATAGGAAGGCATACCTAGTTCTAACTCACTAAGTTGGGGGCGCAATGGCCAGCCTCTGTCACTTGCCCCATGCCAGAGGAAAGACAGAAATGACTCCACTCCCTCAGCTAGATGGAGAAAAAAAAAGGACAGAGGGGCTAGAGGTCAGATCAGCTCCCTGAGAGGGTTAGCTTACAAGAGAAGGTAGAGGAGCATCAGGTAAAGATGGCTGCCTAGCCAGCCAGAGGACTGACTCTCTGTCTCCCCACAGGCATGCAAGGAGAACCCAGCAGGAGTTGCTCTTGCCACACCTCTGACAGAAGGGGGTCTAGCTGGAAGGGGGTTGTGGGGCCAAGGCGGAGCTGTGTGGGCCCGGGACTGAGGGCAGTGGAACTGCAAGGTCCTTGGCCTCTTTTAGCAGCTGACTGGCCGGTGCCATCTGTCCTGGACTCAGCTCCAGCCCACGTGCCGTGGCAGAGCAAGGCACGCAGGCTGCAGCGGTGGCTGTGATGGTGATAGTCAGATGCTTTTAAATGGATGGCTCCATTGCCATTGCTGCTTGCCAGTAGGGCTGCCATGTGGCTGGACAGAGTGCCCAGCAGCACTCCCTCCTGCTTGCCTGTCAGAGGTACAGGAGGGCACCCTAGGGAAAAAGTAGAGGGCAGTGAAGGCAGATGCCGGTGCAGCATTAATATTCCAACTGGAGATTTGTTTTCCCCTTTAAAATCATCATCCCCACAAAGGTAATAACTTGAAAAAGTCTAATTAAGAAAGCCAGGCGCCTGCAGCACTCAGTACTGAGCAGAGATGCCAGCTATTTGCATTTCTCTGGGAGTATAATTGAGCTGTAACCAAGCCCTAATAAGGCTGCACTCCTCCAGCGCTGGAAATGGATTCCAGTGTTGACTTCCACGGGTGGAACGAGAGTGGCAGGAGGAGGCAGCATTTTCCTGCCTTGCCCTGATCTAAGGGAGACATTCCACAATGAAATGCCCCCAAGGAGGCTGGAGCCCAACTCTCAGGTGGTTCTGGGTGTCACTGGTGCCCTTTAAGATATGTGTGGTCTGTGGGTGGATGTGCGTTTTATTGTGCTTCTTTATTAGCCTTGAGCATCTACATGAAAAGGCGGGAAATAAATGTTACGAATAAAATAAATATTTATATAGTTATTTGCATCCCATATCTTCAGCCTCAAGAGTCTCCCGAGTGTCTTACAAATGCACAAAAATGATAAAAACTTAAATCGTAATATATCATATACAAAACAATTTCATCAAAACAATAATGAAAAAGCACAGCTGCAAAAACCAGCAGCACCAACTACAACTAAACCGGCAGAGTACTAAGCAATATTGCAAGAAGTGCGCTCAGATAAGCAACATGTCACTCTCCATCTGAACATGCTAAGAGAGGGAGAAAGCCCATCCTTCCAGAGCAAAGATTCCTGAATCTGGGCACCACCACTGCAAAGGCTCTGTCACTGGAAAAGGAGGGAAAAGCTTCAGCATGTGGATGATGCCTCCTCGCTCTGAATCTGCAGACAAACCCATTGAGTGAATTCAGGCAGATGTTAAATTGCAATGAAGTTAGAATGGACCCCTCTGGCACCCAACGGCACAAGCCCCACGGGGCAGAGCAGGCATTCTCCAGCACATCCGTCTAACTTACGGCAGAACCCCTGAGGCACAGGGAATGCCTCCAACTCTCATTTGAGGCAGGCACAGCTGTTGATTCAGAAAGCTGCTGATCCAGGAGAATCAACTAGGTCATAGTCTCCTAGGGTTGTCCATGAGGGGACTTTTGGTCCTCAAAACAGGCTGGAAGCTAACTGGGCTGATCTAGACAAACAGGGGGCCTTACTCTTTTGCAAGAGGGATTTAAGCACATACTGAACCACCTTTCTCCACTTCTGTGCTCGCCATCAGCTCTGCTGCTTCATCACTGCAAACTCCCTGGAATGCCAGCAAACTGACTGGTCTCTTGTCACTGGGAGAGGGCATCTATGAGGAACTGAGTCTGGGGCCTGGGCCACATCTGCTTTGCTGAGATCATCCAGGGCTTTGACAGGAGGGCCAGCGGTTGTGTCAGCAGGAATCTCCCAGGGGCTTTCAGGAAGCCATTAGGATCCATCAGCCTCCAGGATGGGTGGTGGTGGTGGTGGACCACCAGCCCAACTGGTCTTCCAGCCTGCAATACAAGTTTTCCTGCCAATTGCACTTACGTGGGTGACACCACAGCTGTTGCTTTTATATGGAATTAGATTTCCAAGCCTGGACTAAATCCTGAAATCCTAAAATGCTAGTAATTAAGTGGGGGGGGGAGGAGAAGAAATTACACCATGGCAATCAAAATATGGATGGCACACAGCATCCCCCAAAGACCACAAGTGGAAAAAGTCTGTTTTTTCTCATTATGGGGAAAGGCAGATTGTGATCTGAAATGCCAAGGAGTCTTTGGCAGCACACACTTCCCTGCCCCACCCGCAACGGAAACGGCTCACTTGCTCTGTGGCATAGGAGCCCCTTGCTCACTGGGCATGAGGGCACGCTCCCCTCCCGCCCACGTGCTGGCAGGCAGGATGCAAATGGTGAGGGCATCCTGGCATGGCTTTGCGCCCCACCCTTGCCCGGCTGCCACCTGGCCTCCACCCAGCCACGTGCTGCCCATCACACCATCCCCACATCCAGGGCAGCCCCTTTAGGCTTCCACGGTGCCTCCTGAGGGGGGCTGGAGGGTACAGCAGCCACACCCGGCCCCTGGCCTCCAAGAGACCTGCCAAGATCCAGATGCAGGAGGGAAATGAAAGGCAGGCCAGGCCGAGTCCATTTCATTTTCCATTATGAGTTCAGGAAGGAAATGACCCCTCTACAGAACTTTCAAAGAGATTGTTTTCAAATCCCATTAGCTCCCTGAAAAATAATGTGTCGGGCCTGATTTGTGGCAGCGGCGGCAGCTCACAACCGCTCTCCAGAGCAGCTGAGCTGCCCGGAAAGGACACAACTGCAGCCGCAGCTGCTGCCCTGGGCTGGAGGCAGGGAGACTCTGTGTAGACGCACGGAGAAGGGCTGCGGCCACGCAAGGCAAGGGGTGGGATGGAAAAGGGAGGGAGCTCCCAAGGGGAATCTCTGGAACCCTTGGGAGGGGGTCCAAAGTAGGGTGTCTGCCTACCTGTGTGTGGATGATGGGGGTATTGCAGCCCATCAAGAACACAAGGGGGAGAGGGCAGCCTGGGGTGGGGTGGGGAGTGGAGGGGGCAGGCCTGGCCCCAGATCTCTCTCTCATTCAGTCTCATGTGCTGCAGAGTGTGAGGCCACCAGTGGCAAAGGAGCAATGCTGTGTGTGCTCACGCATTCCCTCCTCTCCCAGCTGGTGGGCTGCTTCAGGCACAGTGGCTCTTTGTGTACCTCAGCAGGCTGGTTTACTTCATTGTTTCAAAGTCTCAGGCCCTGACATTGTCCAATGCCCCCCCCCCCAGTCGTACAGCATAGCCCTGTGCTTACCAGCCATTAAAAAAGAAACCAACCTCATTGCACATTCTTCATGCCTGCCCCCTCCTTGAGGTCCTGGAGATGGTTGTGGGCAGCAGGAGGTGCCCATGGCTTGAGTGGGGTGAGGCTGGAAGGGCACGGCCTGGCCAGGCCTCCCACCCCCCTGTTTTCTGAAAAGAACCATGAAGCCCAGCTCTGCAAATGAGGCCAGGCAGGGGAGGGCCTAGTGCTCCCTCCAGGGGCTTCTGGACACTTGCCAGCTGCAATTATTGCTAGAAACCTCAAGCACAAACAAGGCAGGTACAATGATCCAAGGTATGGTGTCCATGTGGGGGTATTTCTGAAGTGTAACGCACCACCTCTTCTCACGTATTTTTCTCATCTGGCTGCTAACTGGCGTCCAACCCAGCCTCCTACGGCTCCAAATTCGGGGCAGCCCCTCTCAGCTTGACCGAGTTCTCAAGTCATAAGCTGGAAGTGGAAGGGTCATGTTGATAAGGGATGTCCTTGAGAATAAGCATTACTAGATCAAGGTAGGTATAACAAAGTTTTATTGCTGCAGCAAGGCGCTAGGGAGTCAAGCTCAGCCAACAGCGCGCCAAAATGCAAAGAACAGAGAATACTTATACACTTTGCCTGGGCTCTGTCTCTGCATCCCATAATTCCAGTCACAAACAGTTACAAAAGAACATTGCCTTATAAGGCCAGGAATACAGCAAAACAACAAGTGCATACGTGTCAAGATGGCGTGACTGCAATGAAAGTAACATTTGGAAGGTACAACAGACTAAGGGGGTTGTTTATCCTTATCAATGTCCTGAACAGGCTCATGTCTAGTTTATAGGAGGCTGGGCCCAATGTCCTGTAGGACCCTGCAGAGAGTTGCGTAGCGGAACGGAGAGTTTTGAGCGAGCTTACGTGTGTGTGTTTGAATCCTTACTAAAGATTCTACCTTCCCTGCAAATTAGTCAGACAGAGACTTTAAGCTTAAAAATAAGAAATAACTACTTTATTCTGGAAGTACATGCTTGATAGGAAAGAGTCCTATATCTAGCTAACTAGCTAAGTTGGAGCAACGAGCACTGCGCCCAGTACTCGCCCTCATGCTGGATGAGAGGGAGAGACAAAGGAAAGATGTCTGCTCCCCTCTCGAGAAAGAAGACGACTGGGAAGGAGGGAAGGAACTGGGGTCAACATCCTCTGCATAGCAGTCTAGCAGGAAGGAAGAGACAGCAGGAGATCAAAAGGATTGGGATAGCCTAGCAACCAAGAGGTCTCCTCTCTAGCTACGCCTTTAGCCCCATGCAGCCTCAACCCACAAGTTGGAGTCGAACCTCATACATTCCAACATAATTAGAGTTTCCAGGTGAACAGAACATGTTGATCTCTTAGTCATTCTGCAGCAATGGATTCAAAAACCTCTTGCCTTAATCCCTCTGGCAAGGTGTGAGTCTGTTGTGGATGATTCAGGTGGAGATAGGAATACTTTTGGGCACTTTTTGAAGACAACATATCTGCAAACAGGATTGTGCATCTACCTTCCATATAGACGTATTCACAGTTTTGAAGAATCCAGAGGATCTGACCTCCTCAAAGACATCCATCAGTAAATGTAGAGATGAAATCCAAGCAGTGACTGGCTGGGGGGCCCAGGCAGCAGCAACACCCCACCCTCCCCCATGGCTGCCCTTACAGACACTGGGGGCACGATGAAGACAGCTGCTATATCCTGCTGCCAGCACATTAAAAGACTCCGGGAACTAAAGGCCAGGAAGCTATTAAAGCAAGCAATAAAACGATTAATTTGTGAGGGCCCGGAGGAAATGGGCTGATTGCCAACCATCTACCTGAGCTTATTAAGAGCAAGCCTGTGTGGTTGCTTTGTTGATATAGCAGCTGGCTTAGTTGACAAGGTCAGCGCAATATATTATATTGTTGGGTTAAGAAAATGAAGGTTGATATAAACATGATATTGGTTTATTTCCCCCTGACCTGACCCCACACTCCAGGTGGCTGGGTAAATAAAAGCCTGAATAAACTGGAGATGACTCCCTTCCTTCCTTATGCATTCAATATCAATACCCTATAGATTGTATCATATTGCTGACCCTGAGCACAAAGAAAGCTAATGTTTCTTTTAACATGTCTATAGATTTCTACACGTATCTGTTTGTAAATGCAGAAATGTAACCAAATGTAGAAATGTAACCTGAGTGTATTCTTAGTTTAATTTATTTATTTTATTTATTGTACTTTTAGACCGCCCTATAGCGACAAGCTCTCAGGGCGGTGTACAGCAGAATAAAACCACATTAAAATACAAGTGAGTGTGGGTACAATATAACAATAAAAACATTTTAAAAACACGGTTGAGACCAAAATTAAAATAAAATTAAAATTAAAATGCCTGGGCAAAGAGGTAGGTCTTTACCTGGCGCTGAAAAGTTAACAAAGAAGGCGCCAGGCGTATCTCGTCAGGGAGGGCGTTCCATAATTCGGGGGCCACCACTGAGAAGGCCCTAGATCTAGTTATTGCTTTCCGGGCCTCCCTATGAGTTGGGACCCGGAGAAGGGCCTTCAACGTCGAGCGTAGCGACCGGGTAGGTACATAGCGGGAGAGGCGTTCCGCCAGGTATTGCGGTCCGATGCCGTTAAGGGCTTTATAGGTAAGAACCAACACTTTGAATCTGGCCTGGAAACATATTGGTAGCCAGTGCAGTTGGGCCAGGACAGGTGTTATATGGTCAGATTTTTTAGTCCAAGTAAGAACTCTGGCCGCAGCATTCTGCACCAGCTGAAGTTTCTGAACCGTCTTCAAAGGTAGCCCTACGTAGAGTGCATTACAGTAGTCCAATCTAGAGGTTACCAGAGCATGGATAACTGTGGCGGGTTCTCCCTGTCCAGATAGGGTCATAGTTGGGCTACCAGCCGAAGCTGGTAGAACGCATTCCGTGCCACCGAGGCTACCTGAGCCTCCAGTGACAGGAGCGGATCTAATAAGACCCCCAAACTACGGACCTGCTCCTTTAGGGGGAGTGTAACCCCATCTAGGGCAGGTCGAACATCAACCATCTGGGCAGAGAGCCCCCCCACCAGCAGCATCTCAGTCTTGTCAGGATTGAGTCTCAGTTTATTAGATCTCATCCAGTCCATTATCGCAGCCAGGCAGCGGTTTAGTACATCGACAGCGTCACCTGAGGAAGATGAAAAGGAGAAGTAGAGTTGTGTATCATCAGCATATTGCTGAAAACGCACTCCAAAACTCCTGATGACCTCACCCAGCGGCTTCATATAAATGTTAAAGAGCATGGGGGACAGAACTGAGCCCTGTGGGACCCCATATTGGAGTACCCAGGGACTCGAGTAATGCTCCCCAAGCACCACCTTCTGGAGACGATTCTCGAGGTAGGAGCACAGCCACTGCCAAGCAGTGCCTCCAACTCCCAAGTCCGCAAGTCGCCCCAGAAGGATACCATGGTCGATGGTATCAAAAGCCGCTGAGAGATCAAGGAGAACCAACAGAGTTACACTCCCTCTGTCTTTCTCCCGACAGAGGTCATCATACAGGGCGACCAAGTCTGTTTCTGTACCAAACCCCGGCCGAAAGCCCGATTGAAACGATCCCACTTGTAACCGAACCTCCCCTGCTCCTATCTATCCTTTGTTCCTCTGACTCTGAGTGCTTATCTCAAGGTCGTAGAAACTATGCAAGCCTCTGTCTGAAAGAAGGCAAGGTGCTCCTGGCTTTGTTATCCTAAGCACCCCTCTTTCCATATCTTAGATATTACTGTGTCTAGCAATGTTTTCTATTCTTTATGACTTCCGCTCCCCACTTTTGTAACCATTGGGGAAACTATATAACTCTTGTGTGTATCAATAAACGGGGTTCCCACTTCTGAAAGGCCACTTGCTGGCAGGTCTTGGGACCCCTTTGCAAAGGTAATATTGTGTGTTATTTCCTGGCCTCTGGCAATAGGTTCTTGCTCTCAACTCCGCACCTTCCCGGGTGGATGTGAGCTGAGTAGACAGTGACGGCTTGCATGTTGGGTTTGGACCTAACAATATCAACGAGGAGACTTCAGCCAGGCTCGATCTCCTCCCACATGTCGTCCTTCCAAGAAAGCTTGAGAAAATGTGGACTGGAAGAGACCATTCTGAGATACGGATGCATATGTCTGAAAGGCTTTGTTTTCTCAAAGAATAACTGTGGATGCTGCCAAGGAGCGAGGAGTATCCGAGGGAGTTTGGCAGAGGGTCAGCATCGCATTCGCTATTCCCCACTTGCCCTTCTTGATGAATTGGATAAAGGGAAGGACGGTGCATCGATTCTGCTTGTGGATGACACAAAACTGAAAGGGTGCATGCATTTCCAAGGGCAGGCTTAAAAATTGCACGTTTGTTGATTTATTTCTAAAATGTATCTTCACTCTCTTTCAGAAGAACTGAAACAGGCTAACAACAACAAATCATTAAAACAATAAGCATCGGATATCAAGGAAATAAACTAGAAAGCAGACAGCAGTAAATAATACAATCACACACACGCATTGCTCTATGAAAACAAAACAGCAAGACACAAATCCGTTAAAAAGGGAGTGGGAAGAGCACAGCCCCACTGAAGCAGCATCTCTCTCTCCTGCTGAAAAAATGCATTCCATATGCCGCTGTGACCTGACCGTTTTCTGAGACAGAGGAACAGAAATAGCCCATCCTCGAGACTTGTATCAGGAGCAGTAAACAGCCCTGAGCAGCAGAAGGGATGGACTTCGCACATAGAATCACAGAATAGTAGGGTTGGAAGTGGCCTCTAAGGCCATCGAGTCCAACCCCCTGCTCAATGCAGGAGTCCAAATCAAAGCTTTCCCGACAGATGGCTGTCCAGCTGCCTCTTGAAGGCCTCCAGTGTCGGAAGGCCTCCAGTGTCGGAGAGCCCACTACCTCTCTAGGTAATTGGTTCTATTGTTGTATGGCTCTAACAGTGAGGAAGTTTTTCCTGATGTCCAGTCGAAATCTGGCTTCCTGCAACTTGAGCCCATTATTCTGTGTCCTGCACTCTGCGATGATCGAGAAGAGATCCCGGCCCTCCTCTGTGTGGCAACCTTTCATGTACTTGAAGAGTGCTATCCTATCTCCCCTCAGTCCAAGGCTGCTGTGGCCATGATTTATTAGAGACCGTTCCATCACTTCTTTCTACATTCAGAACATACCATATCTAACCCCCAACTGATCTAATGTTATACTGAGCCAGCGAAGGCTGCTCTGGTAATAAAGAAGTGCCCTGCCCAGTATGGGACATTATGGAAACTACTAACTGAGATGGTCCACCTGTGAACCATCACATCTGTTGTTCCTTTGCATTCATTTCAACAGCAGCTCACGTTTGCAGGTGACTGGCACTCAGCAGCCTCGCACAGCATGGCAATATTTCAGTGATTGCTTTGTAGGTGTGAGAAGTTTCACCTAGTCAGAGATTTCCTCGCTGCTTTCAAAACACTGAGGAGGTTTGGTTGCATAAATTACCAGGTGTCCATTAGTGAGTTCCTCCTAGCTGGAGCTTCTCTGGCTGCTTCCCAAGCATTCAGGGGGTCACCTTACTCTGCACCTGGTATCATGGCACATGAGAGAGAGAGAGCGAGAGAGAGAGAGAGAGAGAGACCAATCATCCAATGAGTTCTGAGCAACAGGATCCCAAGGAAAGCTCTTAAGACGACAAACTATGTTCATCTCACAGTGTAGTGGCAAACCCAGAAGTGCAGGGTCCCTTCATAAAAGTCACAGCCATGCCCCCTTATAAGATTATACAATCTTTGAAGATTATATAATAATCTTGAATGCTGCTTTCTGCTTCCCTGACACTATTTGACTGTCCTTTCTCACTGCCAGATATATTGCTTGAATTACTGACGGCAGTGTCTACACATTTGTCTCCTACTCCCACCAGACTGCTGGATGATGACGATGGGATGCTGTCATCAGGATTCACTGCCTCTTCTTCTGCAGTTACGGAATCCTTACTCTCCATACTTTTGAAGTAGGAACTAATAAAGGCTTTCTTGTCATTGACACTTGTTGGGACTCTTGTCAGTGGCTAACACACTCCCCTTTCATGCTGGTTGGCTCATAGGATGCTGAAGCCCCTTGCTGGATCGTCACATTGTAGTGGTGAGTGGAAGACATAGGGGCCCTGGTGGGACCTGGCTCCCCAAAGAAGTATGTGGTCCAAGACACCCCCCCCAGACCCTGGATGACTACATCCCTTTTAATGCCAAGGAAAAATGCTTGAGAGGGTGATGGGTGGGAATAAGGTGGCAGGTTTGAATATTTATATGCCGTCACATGGAATAGAAAGGGGGACCAGCGTTTTCTCCAACAAAGGACACGGCCACAGCCAACCTTTTAAACTGCAAGGACACAGACAAAAGCTAAACAAATGTCCCAGGAACCTACTCACCAACGGCAACTGAGCAATGGAATGAGTGAGCTGCCTAATTTGGCTATGGAAGCTCTTCCTTGCATGAACCCAGATGAGCTTGCAGGGCTTCTTTTGTTTGTGGATTTCTAAAAGGGACTTCCTCATAGAATCCCACATCATGAAATCCACATAGGACACAGCAGCCATTGTAGCTGGTCTACAGCACACTGGTCTTCTTCCACAGTGAAGCATCAACAGAATATAACTTTCTGATGTCACTCTCAGTAAAGTTTGTTTTATAACTTTCGCCCAGTCTCAAATTTGCCATTCTTAGGCAAGGCGGTTGAGCAGGTGGTGGCAAAGCAGTTGCAAGCGCACTTGGAGGAAGCGGATTATCTGGATCCATTTCAATCGGGCTTCAGGCCTGGACATGGGACTGAAACAGCCTTGGTCGCCTTGGTAGATGATATGAGAAGGGCGTGGGATAGGGGCGAATGCACCTTCCTTGTCCTTGATCTCTCAGTGGCTTTCGATACCGTTGACCACGTTATCCTCCTGGACCGCCTGAAGAGGTTAGGCATGGGGGGCACTGTATTGCAGTGGTTCCATTCCTTCCTCTCTGGTAGGTACCAAAGAGTGGCATTGGAGGATGAGGTCTCAGATCCTTGGCCTCTCACTTGTGGGTTGCCACAGGGTTCCATCCTCTCCCCGATGCTGTTCAACATCTATATAAAGCCGCTGGGGGCAATCATCAGGAGATTTGGGCTGCAATGTCATCAGTATGCGGATGACACGCAGCTCTATCTCTCATTTAAATCTTCACCGAGGTTGGCTGTAGAAACCCTGTCCAAGTGCCGTGGAGTCGGTGAGTGGCTGGATGGGAAGGAATAAGCTGAAGCTGAACCCTGACAAAACCGAGGTACTGTTTGTAGGAGACAAGGGAAGGCTGGGGGATGTGGACCTGGTGCTCAATGGGGTACGGTTGCCCCTGAAAGACCAGGTCCACAGCCTGGGGGTCATTCTTGACTCCCAGCTGTCCATGGAGGCTCAAGTCTCGGCTGTGATCCAGGCGGCGCTGTATCAACTCCATCTGATACGGAGGCTGCGCCCCTACCTTCCCAACCATCTGCTCCCACCGGTGGTACATGCCCTGGTCACCTCTCGCCTAGACTACAGTAATGCGCGCTACGTGGGGTTACCCTTGAAAACGGTCCAGAAGCTGCAACTGGTACAGAATGCGGCGGCTCATCTGATTAAAGGCAGCCGCCGGCAAGATCACATCACTCCAGTGCTGAAGGAGTTGCACTGGCTACCGGTTGTTTACCGGGCCCAATTCAAGGTGTTGGTTCTGACTTTTAAAACCCTACATGCTTTCAGCCCAGCCTATCTGAGGGAATGCCACCAGCCTCATCAGGGATGCCGCTCAACAAGATCAGCCTCAGAAGACCTTCTCTCGATCCCACCGGTTAAAACAGCTAGACTGGTGAGGACTAGGGAGAGGGCTTTTTCAATAGTGGCCCCCACCCTGTGGAACTCTCTCCCAAATGATCTCCGCCATGCCCCTTCTATGATGAGCTTCCGCCGGGCCTTGAAGACCTGGCTCTTCGGACAGGCTTTTAGGGTGGGTTAGGTTTCTTACTGTTATGGTTTTAAATTTTAACGTTTCAATGTATTGTTTTATCTTGTACGTCGCCCAGAGTGGCTGGACAACCAGCCAGATGGGCGACTAACAAATTTAATAAATAAATAAAAATAAATAAAAATAACCAAACCGTTTTGTGTCTGAGTTTTCATTGTGACTACTGCACTTTTAAAGAATGCTTGGGTAGTTTGTTTTATAGTGCTGTGGACTACGGACTAGCACAACAAGCATTATCCTTATCATTGCCACGCTGGGCTCCTGCTGGGAGGAAGGGCGGGATATAAATCAAACAATACTAATACTAATACTAATTGCTTCTCAACAGAACAGGAAGCACCGCAATGGCCCCCTTGTTCCTTGGAGGCTCTTTGTCTGGGGATGCTTTCCAGGGGAGAAGACAGGGATCAAGTATCCAAAAGGGAGCATGCCAGTCTCTGCCCCCCAAAGCCAGTCACATGGATGCTCAAGCCCCATGGCTCTGCTCTCTCGTTCTCTCTCTCTCTCTCACACACACACACACACACCCCAGCCGGACCCCAGAGGGGAGACATTTGATTGCATTCAGCTGGTGCTGGGGAAAGAAAGACCCCTCACTCAGGGACATAAGAAGCTGGCGTACATAGATTAAGGGCCACTGGGGTCCATCTAGCTCAGTACTGCCCGCACTGGCTGGCAGTGGCCTTCCATGGGTTCAGGCAGGGGATATTCCCTGCCTTACCCGAAGATGCCACTGGGGAGTGAACCAGGGGCCTTCTGCATGCAAGCCAGGTGCTCTTCCAGTGAGCTACGGCCCATCTCCTGACGAAGGCTGTTAAGCACAGGCAGCCTGGTACCTTGGAGAGACTTTTCTAATATTATCTCTATTGATCTGTAGGGCTTTAAAAAAGATTAAGTAATTTAAAAAAAAGAAAAAAGCTCTGGCTGACTTTTTAATATCAGGTCAGGCATAATCCCTTCTGCCTTCAGGTGCTGTTTGCCTTGGATTGCACATGTCGTACACAGATTGCTACAGCTCCAGCAGGGAGCCTTTGGTGGGACAGAATCGTGGCCTAATAGGGGACCACGACTAGGGTTGCCATATTGCCCGGTTAGCCAGGTTTTACCTGGATTCTTTGCATGCCACCCGGCGCCCATTTAGCCCCTTAGGTGGCCCGGATTCTCAGCTTTAATTTTTTAAAAAAATAAAGTTTCTAGGTGGTCCGGTTCTCGAGATATACATAAAAACGTCAGCCGCCCCCCCGACTGTTAAATCTTTCTTTAAACAGTACTGTACTGTATAGCACTTCGTAGCTTTAACCCCCCCCCCTTTCAGGATTGCAGCCAATCAGTGAAGCCAGGGTTGCATTTGGTTGACCTGAGGCAGTGTCTAGAAAACCTCATTGCAATGCCAGAAAACGGTGGTTCCCCCCCCCCCGTTTATCTGAAAATCTCATAAATTGGGTAAGTATATACATTTCAGTTTTTTTTCCTCTTGTGTGCAAGAGTCAGATCCTGGGCAGTGTTTTGAAAACCTTCCCAATACTTGCTTTTGTAAAAGCAATGCTAATCCCATATGCCCAGAGTAAATCTCATTGAATTCAATAGGACTTACTTTTGAGTAGACATGGTTATGAATGTGCTGAAAATCAATGGGACTTTGGAGTGAATGTAAAAAAGAATTGTGTTTGTGTTCTAACTCTTTCTGTCCTTCTCTCCAGTCCTATTTTAAAGCAAGTAGGCAGGGCTTACTTAGGTATTACAGTTTTTATTCTGTAGGAAACTAATACTGTTTTTTAAAAACTAATACTGATTTTTCTGCAATGACCAACTGGTTTGACAATAAACTATTATATGGGCTGTATGTATTTATACATTTGCAGTGTGTGCGTGTGTGTGTGCGTGTGTGTACGGAGTGTTTCCAACAACCCTGTGAGGTAGGGTTGGAAACCAAGGCAGCTTAAAAAAAGAATTAAAGCCATTTAAAATCCAATAACCATAAAAACAAGTATAAACAGTTGCAAAACAGCGTAAAGTGGCATGATTTGGAATTTTGGGTTGTGTGAATGAAGTTGCTTATCACTTAAGGTTGCAGTTCTGTCTCTGTTTGAGTAAGTCCCACTGAATACACTGGGACTTGCTTCTGAATAAATAAACCTAGGATTGCACTATAAATATCTTTACAGTTTGTATAAATAATAAATATATTTGATAGTCATGCTTATATAAATATTTCTTCATTTATCATATTTTTGGTTTTTGGTTAGGAATCCTGACTGGTTGTGAGATGCTTAGTTTTCTGCCTTACTGATAGGAATCTTGTTGTGGTTGGTATGGTGTTGCATTTAAGAAATCATGGTACGAAATGGCCTGAATCAGTATAAGGCAGATTCCTTGGTTCCTAAAAGTGGGAAGAGACTCAAGGGCCAAAGTGACTCCAACATTTATTTATGTATTTTTATTTACAACTTTTATATACCACTTTATTGTAAAAAATCTCAAAGTGGTTTACAGAAAGAATTAAACCAATAAAATTATTGGCAAAAGCGTTAAGGACAGATACTTAAAAACATTCAAAATAATAAAACGAACAATGAGTTAAAAACACATTTTAAAATACAATAGCTTCCACATGCCTGGAGAGGCTTGCCTCAAGAAAACTGATTTTAGCAGGTGCTGAAAAGAGGCATCTGCCTAATGTCAATAGGCAAGGAGTTCCAAAGTGTAGGTGCTGCCACTTTACAGGACTGATTTCTTACAAGAGCAGAACAAGTACTGTACTATGTGGCACCCATAACATGGAAAGCACAGCTTGAACTTGGCCTGGTAACAAATCAGCAACCAATGCAGATTTCAGAGCAGAGGTATTATGTGCTGATAGGATCTCACTCATGTCAGCAATTGTGCTGCAGCATTCTGCATTAACTGCAGTCCCCATGTCAGGTTGTGCTGCATGGGGATTTCTGTGACCTTGGCTGACTGTTTGCTAGGATTTTTTTAGTTTGAGTTTTTGGTTATGAATCCTGACTGGTTGTGGGATGCCGAGTTTTCTGCCTTACTCATAGGAATCTTGTTGTGGTTGGTGTGGTATTACATTTAGGAAAGTGTCACTGTCTTTTGTGTTTTTTTTTCCTATTTGCATTTCACTTATCTTTAACCTCACTCCGTTACAGCCACAGAAGCAACAGCAGCATATGCAAGGTAATTAACTCCCATTAATGATAAGAGCAAGAATTTATAATTATTATTTCAATTAAAACAAGAGGATTATCAATACTTTGAAGAGGACCAGATATTTATTTTCTTTCTGAGCCCAGGACTGGGTCTTTCATGATGCCTGGGGGGGGGAGGGGAGCAGGAGAGTAGTCGATAAGATAGACATCCTGGCATTAGTAATCTAATTAGCAAGGTATGTGTGGGGTTGTTGTACACTTCCAGGCCCAGTTTCATTTTGAGTATGGAGGTGGATCCTGTGTAGATGTGGTTGATCAAAGGGAGAAGAAATTTTGAGTTAAGCAAAGCTCTGCTTTTATAAAACCTAAGAAACATACAGATACTTTGAATGTCTGAGTGCCTGCACCAGTGGAATACTGGAGGAACTTGTAAAACTTGCTGCAACAGTATTTAGAACTGAGCATGTGGTGTGAAAGACTCCTTTTCCTAACATTTTGGCTTCTTGTTTTTCTCCACCCACCACATCTTTGAAATATATCGTATATGGTTAACCGTACTGCTGCCCTGACTTACTTTATGTTTGTTGCTATTTTGTGTTTTTATTATGTTTTTATATTGATTGTGTATTTTTATTGTTTTTATTATATTTGTAAGCTGTGCTGAGCTCTGTTTTTAACAGCAGAAGGGCAGGATATAAATCCTCTTAATCAATCAATCAACATTCCATAGTGTTGGAAACTAGAGTCTAGGCATTTAAGGCTGAAAATGTTAAGTTTTATTAAAAAAAGATTTCTCACATCTTTCCCCAGTTTTTGGTGGTATTCCTAGGCACAAAAACAAAACAACTGGACAATCCAAATATTAATATGCAAATAATTTGCATAATATGCAAATTAGCCTGCCCGGATTTGTGGAACTGGAATATGGCAACCCTAACCACGACTGACAGTGGCACAGCCATTAAATTTAAACTGCAGGAGCTCATCATCATGACAGTCTCCTTAGCCACGCCCCCAAGGAGAGTCCGAAAATGCAGGCAGCTGGGTTAATCCAGTAAATAAGTACACACACACACACACCAAACCTAGCAGTACATACCCAGTTTATCAGGATCAGCTGACAGTCATAGAACAATAAGGTCATATTCATTCTCTAATGTGTCACAAAAATATTACAGCTTGAAAGCCTCGTCATCGCCTCCTTCACTTACTAGAGCAAGATGGTGGTGTCGCTCCTCCTCTCAAAAAAAGTCCTCTCAAAAAACCCTCCCGTGTTGTCGTCCCCCCATTACACCCCTGGAGGCCCCGTAGAGCCCCGGAAAAGGACATGCAGGAAGACCCTGTCTCCAGCAGGAGGAGGTTTCTCCCCAGAGCCAATTCTCTGTGCAGGAATATGTGACCTGTGAATCCAAAAGGAGACATCTCGAGTGTGTTTATCTTGCTATTGAGTGTCCACAGGGAAGTAGTGGAGCAGGGAAGTGGGTGGGAGGATTCCAGGCCTAGAGGCAGTTTTGTGCCTCAGAATCTCATTTTAGGAATGGACCATGGGGATCAGAGGTGGGAAGATTTTTTAAAAAATATTGTGCAAATGTGTGATATTCTGGTCCATGTTGTTGGCCAGTCTGTGAGGGACAAAACTGCTGCTCACAGGCTGGGAGGGGGGTGTCACTATATCTCACTGTAGCCTACCTTGCAGCAGGAGAGGGGTTAAGATGAGATCTGGTTATAAAGCACTCTCTACCATGAAAGGACCACATTCAGCATCTAGTTTTTAATAAAGGTTGTTGACTCAGGCTTGTCTCCCTGGGTGGGAGAGCAGGGAGGAGTTGCTCTCTCCCAGCTCTGCCCACCTGGGTACTCGGTGCAGCACTGTGGTAGATCTGAGGGCCGGGGAGGTGGGGTTGCTGTAGTCTATAGGAGTTCTTTCTCACCAAGCACCCTGTCCAGACGGCGACTGGTTTGGAATGTCTTCATCTTGTGCTGGGCCAAGGAGACAGACTGGGAATACTGTTGGTGTACCGCCCACCTTGCTGCCCAACAGCTTCCCTAACTGAGCTGACAGAGATAGTCTCGGAGGTATTGTTGAGGTCCCCCAGACTCGTGGTACTGGGGGATTTCAACATCCATGCCGAGGCTGTCTTGCTTGGGGCGGCTCAGGACTTCATGGCCTCCATGACAACCATGGGGCTGTCTCAAATTGTTACTGGCCCGACACATGTATCGGGACATACTCTTGATCTGATCTTCGCCACTGGTCATGGAGATGGTGATCTGAGGGTGGGGTATTTTTCATCTACTCCATTGTCATGGACAGATCATCGCTTGCTGAGTTTTAGACTCACGACAGCCCTTTCCCTCTGCAGAGGTGGGGGACCTATTAAGTTGGTCCGCTCCCGGAGGCTTATGGATCCTGTAGCTTTCCAGAGGGCTCTGGGAGTTTTTCCGGCTGATAGTACTGGTGCTCCTGTCGAGGCCATGGTTGACCTGTGGAATACGGAGATGACCCGGGCCATCGACATGATCGCTCCCGCGCGCCCCCTTCGCTGCCGAACTCATACAGCACCGTGGTATACCCCAGAGCTGAGAGTGATGAAGCAAGAGAGAAGGAGGCTAGAGTGCAGGTGGAGGCGAACTCCTGACGGATGTAATCATTCCCTGGTAAGTGCTTCCACTAAGTTGTACATAAAAGCGGTTAGGGCGGCGAAAAAGTCTTATTTTGCTACCACCATTAGATCATCCCTTTGCCGCCCAGCGGAGCTTTTTAGAGTGGTACGAGGGCTCTTACATTCTGGCCCTCATGATACTAAGGAAACATCGGAAGCCCGCTGCAACGAATTTGCGGAGCACTTCCAGGACAAGATTGCATGCATCCGTCGGGACTTAGACTCTGATGTTATGACAGATGAATCCATTGAAGTGTCCAGAGCGCGGCCTTGTCCTTTATTATTGGATGAATTTCAGTTGGTGCAGCTTGAGGAAGTGGACAAGGTGCTTGGAATGGTGCGGGCGACCACCTCTGCTCTGGACCCTTGCCCATCTTGGCTGGTGAAGACTGGCAGGACTGTAACCGCCGGCTGGGCCAAGGAGGTAACAAATGCCTCCTTGAGAGAGGGAGTAGTCCCTGGCAGTCTCAAGGAGGCAGTAATAAGACCTCTTTTAAAGAAACCTTCTTTGGACCCAGATGTTTTGAACAACTATAGACCGGTGGCAAATGTCCCTTTTTTGGGCAAGGTTTTGGAGCGGGTGGTTGCTGGCCAGCTCCAGGCGCTCTTGGATGAAACCGATTATCTGGATCTGTTTCAATCCGGTTTTAGGTCCGGTTTTGGCACTGAAACAGCCTTGGTCGCCCTGTATGATGACCTTTGTCAGGAGAGGGACAGGGGGAGTGTGACTCTGTTGATTCTCCTTGATCTCTCAGCATCGTTTGATACCATCGACCATGGTATCCTTCTGGGGAGGCTCGCGGAGTTGGGAGTTGGGGGCACTGCTTCGCAGTGGCTCTGCTCCTACTTAGCGGATCGTCGCCAGAAGGTAGTGCTTGGGGAACATCGCTCGACACCCTGGACTCTCCATTGTGGAGTCCCTCAGGGTGTCGAGCGATGTTCCCCATGCTCTTTAACATCTACATGCAGCCTCTGGGTGCGGTCATCAGGAGTTTTGGAGTGCGTTGCCATCAGTACGCTGATGACACGCAGCTCTACTTCTCCTTTTCACCTTCTTCAGGTGAGGCTGTTGATGTGCTGAACCGTTGCCTGACCGCAATAATGGACTGGATGAGAGTTAATAAACTGAAACTCAATCCTGACAAGACTGAGACACTGTTGGTGAGCTCTTTCCCTGCTCAGATGGTGGATGTTTATCCTGTTCTAGATGGGGTTACACTCCCCTTGAAGGAACAGGTTCGTAGTTTGGGGGTCCTTTTTGACCCTTCCTTGTCGCTCGAGGCTCAAGTGGCCTCGGTGGCACGGAATGCGTTTTACCACCTTCGCTTAGTCGCCCAACTACGCCCCTATCTGGACAGTGATGATCTCGCCTCTGTTGTCCACACTCTGGTAACTTCTAGATTGGATTACTGTAATGCGCTCTACGTAGGGCTGCCCTTGAAGACTGTTCGGAAACTTCAGCTAGTGCAAAATGCGGCAGCCAGGCTGTTGACAAGGACCAATCGGTCTGCGCATATAACACCTGTCCTGGCTCGCTTGCATTGGCTACCTATTTGTTTCCGAGCTAGATTCAAGGTGTTGGTGTTGACCTATAAAGCCTTACACGGTGTGGGACCGCAATACCTTGTGGAACGCCTCTCCCACTATGAACCTACCCACTCACTTCGTTCAGTATCTAAGACCCTCCTCCGGGTACCAACTCACCAGGATGCCCGGAGGACTGTTACTAGAACTAGGGCCTTTTCTGTGGTGGCCCCCGAATTATGGAACAGCTTACCGGAGGAAATACGCCTGGCGCCTACAGTTCTTTCTTTTAGGCGCCAGGTTAAGACCTGGCTGTACTCCCAGGCATTTTAATGTTCAATGTTTTATGTTTAATGTTTTAGTTTAATGTGTTCCTTTCTGTTACTGATTTTATTCTATATTGTATTTTAATCTCGTTTTGTACACCGCCCAGAGAGCTATTAGCTATGGGCGGTCTAGAAATGAAATGAAATAAATAAATAAATAAAATAATACATTTGGGGGGATGGTGGAAGAAGAGAAAAACTTTATCATGCAACCATTAGACTCTTAGGCATCCCAAACCATTAGACTCTTAGGCATTAGATGCTTAGACATCCCAAAACCCTCTCCTCCTCGCCCAGCCAATCCTGCCCCAGTGGGATTACCAAGGACCAGGCTGAGCACCCCTGGGCTGCAAGAGGCAGAACCAGTGTCCAGCAGGGCATTTCAGCCCTTACTAGGGCAGCTCACTGGATGGATCAGGTGAGAGCAGCAAGGGCTTGTTACACGTTTAACCCAACAGGCTTCACTGGCTGGATTTCTCCAAGAGTCCCAAATGTGGCTCAGCCATGCTTCATCACTCCCTGAATTAGCTGGGAGGAGGAGGCAAGCCAGTTCCCCGACAGGGCAGGCAGCAGCAGCAGCACCTTTGCTGGGTAGCGCTAGTGGTTGCATCTCTACCAGGGGACGTCTTTCATACGCTTGCTTGCTTGCTTGCGTTTTGTGACCCTCTCTGCTGACAATCCCCCCACACTTCTCCATGGGGAGGAGCTACAGGCTGTCTTCGTTCTCTTTCATTAGATCGTGCCACGTTCCATCGTTACATGCTGCTAATTTTGCTGGAGTGTGTAAAACCAGGAGGGGGCATTAAAAAGGCATCTTTGCCGGGGAATGCAGAATAGGCTGGCACATGCTTCTTTATCATTTAATTGGCCAAACTGACTCCATCTTGGCTGTAAGCTTCTGTGTCACTTCCTTACTTGCTACAGACTAGGCAGGAGCTGTCAGACTTTCCACCCCCAGAGCCCACTTGAGATGGCTAGGAATTACTGAGGGGGCATAGTGTAAGAATCCCCATTGAGCCATAAAGTTCACCTTGGACCAGTCACCAACTCTCATCCTAACCTACCTCACAGGGTTACTGTGAGGATAAAATGGAGCAGAGAAGAGGAGAACCATGTATGCCACCTGAACTCCTTGCAGGATCGGGAGGGCATAAATGTGACAAATGAACAGATAAGACGGCGGTGGAGGGGCAAAGCTAATCACAGAATGGTGCACAATCAGGTGGCAATTACTGACATTGTTTCCTGTTGATTTCTAATCACAATAAGAGTTGCTAAATTATTTGCTGCAGACCTTTATTTGTGGCAAGGCGTACCATAGTGCAGCTTTTCTCAAGCCAAGTGGAAACGTTGACTCTGGAAGTACTGTGACTCAATCTCCGCATTTTCTGCAGAATTTGTTGATTCGGTGGAGAAGGCAATTTTTAAAATATATTTCCCCCTTCCCTCCTCCTTACGCCTCTCAAAGTATTTTTCACTTGTCTCCTGTAATTTCGGCTCCGTTCTCCTTCCACACTTAATTCATATGTCTCCCACATGGCCAGTTTGATCCTTTTTCATTCACTTCTGCAGCAGCATTTTGCTCTTTCCCCCTTCCTTTCTATTCCCTGTTGTTGTTGTTAACACGAACCTTTTATCTCTTTCTAATTTCTGACCCTTTTCCCCTCAGAGGAGGAGGATGTCCTTTCTCTCTCTTCCCCCCCCCCCCATATTATCTCCTGGCCATCTTCTAGCATTTAAAGCCCTATACATCTTTGGGGCCAAATTTTGACCGTGAGAACAAAGCCTGGATTGTGTGGGAACTATACTCCAGCTCTGTGTGACCCAAACACCTCTGAACATGTGCAGAGAACACATTTCCCACCAAACGGAAGCCACAGCTGGCATCCTGGGGAGTGGGGCGCTCTACAGCAGAGATCTTTCCTCCCAAGCAGGCTTCAGCACAGCACCCCCTCCACAAACATTGTGGGGCTGGAGTCTGCACTGGGCTGCTGATACGTCCGCCACAGCTGGCTGCAGCTGAGCTCAGCGAGGACATTTTTGCCACCGCGGCTGTGTGCTTTGCTCCATGGCTGCCTGAGGCGACAGCCACTTCCCCCCCAACCTTTGCTGCAGTGCAATGAAATATTTCACCAGCAAAAGAGCAAGCAGAAACCTCTTTTGTTGCCTGATGGGGTGGGGGTAGGGTTGCACAACTCTTCCTGCAGAGCCATGTTAACAAGGCCGCATGGCCTGATCTATGCAGCCCCCGAGAGCTGGCAGCAGTAAACAGGGCAGTAAATCGCAGGCAAAGCAGGGAGCAGGAGGCTGATCGATGGCCTTGTCCCTCTCACCAGGGCCTGGCTTTGCACTGCTCAGTTACCAGGGACAGGCAGGGCTGTTTGCTTTGCATGTCTGGGCCATGGGGGCAGGTTCATGGTTCAGCAGGCATCTGAGAGGAGAGCGACCTCCCTCCGACTGCCAGGCAGGCGGTGTCTCTCCTAGGTAGTCCCTTCTCCTCCACATGCACATCCTGTGCCCCCAAATCCCACAGAACCCAGGCAAGTGCCACCTCCCTGAAGTGCTCCTCACACAGAGCGTAGGGCAGGTGTATGACTGTCGGAGCCGTGACCACCCCACACACCTCAAAATCCACTGACAGAAGGGATTTTGCATTGCAAACAGCGATGAAGCATTGGTAGGAAGAGATTGCCAAAAGGGCAATCTCTCTGCTCGGAGGCAGGAGAGAGCAAGCTGTCAGATGCTGCGATTAACAAGAGAGAAGGGTATTCCCAGCATGCTTTGCTTGTAAACCGCCCCAAGGCAGCTGGCTCACCACTTTAGACAGCATGATGAGGAAGATGGACCTTTGGTTGGAGCTATCACTGCAGCCCCTGGCTGCTACTCTGTCTCCTTGCAAGTAAGTGCGGTTTCCATCCATCAGACACGGATAAGGCTCCAGGCGGCTTTTGCAAATTCCCCTCTCCTTTCCCCATTCTGAGAGTGGTTGAAGCATGTGGAGGGAACTCCCCTTCACCCCTTTGTGGCAGCAGAGGTGGTGCGTCTGATTTGCCAACATTTTGCTGAGCGCCTCACAAGTCGTCCCTCCCCCCAGTCTGCGGCTGGTTCAAGTGTGTGCGTTTGCATGAAGGGAATGCCCACCCCAGCCCCTTCCACTGCATGTAAGGCTGGGCTGGACAAGGGAGGGTTCTCGGGGCCGGTTGGCACATGCATGCTCAGGGCTTGATGGCTCCCACGTCCAATGATTGCCAGCAAGTGTGAATGAGCTGGCACAGGTAGGACACTAATGACACCATTTGTTGTGCTGCTACCTCTTGCTCAGCTCTTGCCTGCAGTTCACACCTTCATCTGCAACTCAGCAAGTGTAGAGATATCAAGTGAGGCACATGCACATGAGTGGGCCAACCCTTGGCATCTGCAGCACCAAGTGAAAGGCACAGAGAGGGCCTGGTTTTGGTCTTCAAGGCACCTGAGACTGCACAGAATTCAGATTTCTGCTTACTCTTTGTGTTGTGGACAAGAAGGCCTAAGCCACTGTCTATATAGGATGTGGTTCAATCGCAGCCCACCCCTCCTGAGAGGACTAGTGGGCCTTGGCCATGCAAATGGACTTGCCTGTCTTACCAGGCAGGTGTGTTCAGTGGGCTGCAGCTACAGTAGCCATCCTGCCAGATCAAAGCCTTGTGTTTGCATCATGCCTCCTGGCAAAGGCTTATTGCAGATTGCCTTACAGAGCAGAACTAGCCCAGCTCCCACTGCTGCGGAATACACAGAGAAACACTTTCAACTTATGGTTGTCATCACAACCAACCAAGAATGCTGAAGCTTACCCTCCCTGTAAGCCACCTGACAATCAAAAATTAAATCAGAATGAGAACATAAAAGAGCTTTGTATATAACATTTCTCCCAAGGCTAAACAGACATTTAAACATAGAAACAACAAGCAACTCTAAAGATGTTTCAATGACTAGACCATCAGCAGAAACCACAATGTACAAAATGGGAAAGAGCAAAGCAATCAATTCACAGTAACAAGTCGAGCTACAAGGCTTACAATAGGCAGAATATCTCTTGTGTCAACTTAGACGCCCTCTTAGGAACATACAATTTACTGCTTTAGGGTTCAGAGGGTCTCCCAAAGTCTAAAGCTAGCAAAGGAAATGTTATAGGGACACCAAAGGGATGCCCAGCTGTCTTTCCATCATCCATCCCAAAATTTGTCCTGTCCTCTCCTGTTCCTTGGCCCAGAAGTCCAATTAACCCAAACCACAATCCAGTGCCCTCAGATCACCTACAGTCACATTGTGTGGGTTTTCTATCTATTGTTAGGTCAGAACCAGAACAAAGCAAAGGCCCAGCCCAAAGGAAATGTTTTCAAAGGCAGAGGGAGAAAGTCATGTATGGAGATGGCCAGAAAATCATGGGACCAAGGGAGTGAGGGGGCAGGACAGTCGTTGATGATGGTGAGAGGACACAAGGCGACAGGCTCACACAGAGACCAGGCAATCAGCTGTGAAATTACACACACACTGCAGTATTGATTGCAAAAAAGGCTCTGAACCCAGGAGGGCTGGGAAATTGCCCTTTAAAAAAAAAAAGGAAGCCTAAGAGTGCTGGAATTCTAATAGTGGCTGGCAAAGGGCACAGTCTTCCCCAGCCAGGTTTTCATTTAGAGCAAGCCTGATCTATTTGTACTTAACCAGTTTCGATCATTGTGGCCTGAGGATGTGGACAAGCTACTTGAAGAAGGGTGGCCCACCACCTGCCCCCTTGACCCTCGCCTGCCTTGGCTTCTTAGATCTAGCTGCGGGGGGCTGTCCAGGGGGTGATCACTGGAAAAGGGGGAAATACCATCTGCCTTG
Organism: Rhineura floridana; assembly: GCF_030035675.1. Taxonomy (NCBI): domain Eukaryota; kingdom Metazoa; phylum Chordata; class Lepidosauria; order Squamata; family Rhineuridae; genus Rhineura; species Rhineura floridana. The sequence continues at coordinate 959,100 of NC_084487.1, forward strand.
AAGGAGGCAGTGGTGCATCCCCTCCCTGGTCCCAGAAAAGACAAACAACTATCGCCCAGTGGCAAATATCCCCTTGTTCAGCAAGGTGCTGGGTGGTGGTGGTCCAGCTTCAAGCATGCTTGGAGGAAACTGATTACTTGGATCCATTCCAGTCTGGCTTCAGGCCTGGCTGTGGCACTGAAACTGCCTTGGTCGCCCTGGTTGATGACATCTGTCAGGAAAGAAATGGGGAGGGAGACCCTGCTTGTTTTTCTTGATCTCTCAGCGGCTTTTGATGCTGTTGACCTTGGTATTCTCCTGGAGTGTCTCAGGGAGGTGGGGGTGGGGGTACTGTGCTTCAGTGGTTCTGCTCATACCTCCAGGGCTGCTTACAGAAAGTAGTTATGGGAGGCTATTGCTCAGCACCATGAGAGTTGCCCTGTGGTGTCCCTCAAGGAGCCATTCTTCCCCCCCCCCCGTGCTTTTTAATATCTATATGAATGTTACAGATGTTGCCACCCTGGGCTCCGGCGGGATATAAATCTAACCAATAAATAAATAAATATGAAATCAATGGGAGTTGTCGTCAGGAGATTTGAAGTGAGGTGTCACCAATATGCAGATGACACCCAGCTCCGTCTCTCTATTCTGTCTGAATCAGGAAAGATGGTTGAAGGGCTACATTGCTGCTTGGAGGTAGTGGTGGGCTGGATGTGGGCCAATAAATTGAGGCTGAATCCTAAAAAGACAGAGGTATTATGTGTCCCAAGTTATCGAGTCCAGGAGATTGATTTGATTTGATTTTAATATTTCTGCCCCGCCTTCCGGCCAAAAGGCCCTCAAGGCGGCTTACAAAAGAGCACCCGTGTAAAAATACACCAATAAAACAATAATATATCAATAAAACATCAATAATACATAAATAAAACAATAAACAGTAAAAACAATACAATTGGTAATACATTTCAAAGTTAACACAAGCTACCTCCCCCCTCACTTTGGCTAAATAGGTATTTTAGGCATTGAGCTACTTTGCAAGGCTAGCCACACTCGCTCAGTCATAGTCCTATCCCCATAGTTCTGGGAGTGGCGCGGCCCTCTCAGCCCGCGGAAGCCGGGCCCCCCGCTTACGATGGCGGCGGATGGCGGTTCTGGCCCTGGAGCCGCCGGTTCACCCTGCGAGGATCCCAAAGGTGGAGTCCGATGGGGGGAGGGAGAGCGAGAAGCCGCCGGAGGCCTTTCCTCGCTGCAGCCTTCCTGCGTCCATTTCTTCTTCTTGGTGCTGGAGACGCAAACGCCTTCTGCTTGCTCCATGCACTTATAGAGCTTCTTCTGGCCGGGTCCGGGATGCCGTTGCCTCCCTTGCAGCCTTCCTTGCTTTTGATCAGCCGGTGCTTGGGGGAGATGTCCTTGACAGCAGCAGCGTTGGGCAGGGTGGCAGCTCGCCTTTCGCTGAGGCAGGGCTGTTGTGGCAAGGACAGACGGAGCAAGTAGCCACGAAGGGCGGGGGGAAGCAGCTTCTTCTGCTCAGTGCAAGCGAGATGGAAATATGGCCTGTCCTGGATGGGGTTGCACCCCCCTGGAAGGAGCAGGACACTGTCACTGGAGGCTCAGGTGGCCTCAGTGGCTAGGAGAGCCTATTTCCATCGCCAGCTGGTTCGCCAGCATTGGTCCCGCTTGGGCAGAGATGACTTGGCCACAGTACTCCATGCTCAGGTAACTTCCAGACTGGATTATTGCAATGTGCTCTGTGTGGGGCTTCTCTTGAACACAACTCAGAAACCTCAACTCATCCCAAAGGTAGCAGCCAGATTACTGGCTGAGTTTCCCTTTGGGTCTCATAGAACCCCTGTTTTAAAACAGCCGCATTGGCTACCAGTTTGCTTTTGCTTCCGGGCCCAGTTCAAGGTGCTCAGTGGATCTGGTCAGTGGCCACCTGCAACCACTTGGCTAGGAAGGAAATATTAGTGCCCAAGTGGCAGGCATTTAGATCTTTTGGATCCAGTGAGAGTTTCTTAATGCTTTTCTCCTTCAGGTGAATAGGGAGCACCCCTTCTCATATGGAAAAATTAATCACCTCCCTGGCCCAGCCAGGTGTCGCCTCCCTGCTTGATTATGAGTGCCTAATGCAGATGCAATCTCATCAGGGGACGGTTCCACACAACATAGGATGCAGACCTTTAGTGTAGTGGCACCAACACTTTGGAATTCCCGCCCCCTAAATATCAGACAGGCGCCATCTCTGTTATCTTTCTGGTGCCTACTGAAGATCTGCCTCTTTCAACAAGCCTTTTAAGTAGAGACCTTATCTCAGTCTGTGTCTGTGTTGGAGCTGCATTTTAAAATACGTTTTTAGTGCTTTATCATCTGTTTGCCACCCTGGGCTCCCTTTGGGAGGGAGGGAGGAAATTAGATAGACAGACAGACAGACAGACAGACAGACAGACAGATAGTGTGGGTGTCCATCTCATGCCTAAAATCTACCAAACACGCTATGAGGAGGTGTTGAAAGAATTCTGAGTGAATTGGTGGCAATGGAAAATTAGTGAAGCACAGATACCTAAACAACCCCGCCCCCCCAAAAAACCAACCCCCGCCCCGACAGCCACAGGAAGCACTGTAATCAGAGAATAGCCGAGTGGGAAGGGGCATGAGGCCATCAAGTCTTCTGGGCCACTATTCTTTATAGGGTCCACAGCTGGCTCCAGAATCGTACTCAAAGAGTTCTTATCAATGGCTCCTTCTCAAACTGGGCAGAAGTAACCAGTGGGGTACCACGAGGCTCGGTCCTGGGCCCAGTGCTCTTCAATATTTTTATTAAGGACTTGGATGAGGAAGTGCAGGGAACGCTGATCAAATTTGCAGATGATCTAATACCTTGGAAGACAGAAACAAAATTCAAAGTGATCTTGATAGGCTGGAGCATTGGGCTGAAAACAACAGAATGAAATTCAACAGGGATAAATGCAAAATTTTACACCTAGGAAAAAGAAACCAATGGCACAGTTATAAGATGGGAGATATTTGGCTCAGCAATACTACATGTGAGAAGGATCTTGGAATTGTTGTTGATCACAAGTTGAATATGAGCCAATAGTATGATGTGGCTGCAAAATGGGCAAATGCTATTTTGGCTGCATTAACAGAAGTATAGTTTCCAAATCGCATTACATATTGGTTCCCCTCTATTCAGCAATGGGTAGGTCTCACCTTGAGTACTGCGTCCATTTCTGAACACCACACAAGGATGCAGACAAATTGGAACAGGTTCAGAGGAGGGCAACAAGGATGATCAGGGGACTGGAAACAAAGCCCTATGAGGAGAGACTGAAAGAACTGGGCACGTTTAGCCTTGAGAAGAGATGACTGAGGGGAGGTATGATGAAGAGACATGAACTGGGCTTTTTCAGTTGTGGCCCCCAGGGCTTTGGAATACCATTTCTACCCAGTGAGGCTTTCAACAGATTTGACAGTTCATTGTAAAACTGAGGGGAGACATGATATCATGAGAAGATTGAGGGGAGATATGCTAGCACTCTTGCATAGTACTATGCTACTACTACTACTACGCTATGCTACTACTTGCCACACAGAGGAGGGCTGGGATGTCTTCTCGATCGTCCCAGAGTGCAGGACACGGAATAATGGGCTCAAGTTGTAGGAAGCCGGATTTCAACTGGACATCAGGAAAAACTTCCTCACTGTTAGAGTGGTCCGACAATGTAACCAATGACCTAGGGAGATGGTGGGCTCTCCAACACTGGAGGCATTCAAAAGGCAGCTGGACAGCCACCTGTTGGATATGTTTCAATTTGGATTCCTGCATTGAGCAGGGGGTTGTCTCATAGAAAAAAATCAGCCTTTACTTGGCGCTGAAAAGATGTCAGTGAAAGCCAAGTGGATCTCACTGAGGAGCACATTCGACAAATTGGCAGCCACAACTTTGTCTCCACCCTCCGAGCCTCTCTCAGAGAGGGAATTAAAAAAGGGCATCAGACAAAGATCTAAGGGACCAGGTAGGTTCATATCAGCGGAGGTGTTTCAGAAGAATTCCTTCCACATGGAGAACAGATGTGGTTGACAGGGCTTGCTGATTGAGGATTGGGCCTCTTCAGTCACCAGAAGTGCAATTCAATTTAATTTAGGATGTCCACAGGGACTCAGGAGATGATGCTCTTACAAAGATGGGCAGCTGTCATTCTATTGCAGTAAGGTGGGGTGGGTGGGCAGCCCACTCATCATTTTCTCTTCTGTGCTCAGGGGCCACATTTCAGTCCTGCTTCACATTAAGCCCTGAATGTTGGAGGCGGCCTTGTGGTTCACATCAACCTGTTAAAGTGAAGATACGGATGAACAAATGCATATTTTGAGAGGGGATGGGATGAAGGGTGCAATTTTCTAACTGTACCAACTAGTAGCATATGCCTTGTTGGAATTGGGGTGAGGGGGAAGGCCCAGAAGAAGGTGCTGGATGGGGTGGGCTTTCTCGCTGCTGTGGCTGCCACAACTGTTACAGATTTTTTAATTGCCTCTGTGGATGTTCTTGCTCGTGGATGCTGACAGCAAGCAAGGTGGAATATGACTATTTTAAGCAAAGAGACAAACAAGCAAGCAAAGAACGCAGGGATGCTTTGCCATGCAAAAAGAGCTTGATAGAGCAGCCAATAGCAAGAGCAGCAGACCATCAGGCGAGAGGCCTGCCTTTCCTCTCAGTCTGCAGCTTCTTCTCTGTGGCAGAGCCTCCGGAGAAGCCCCGTGGAAAAGACTGGGGAGTTTTGTAAGAGAGCAGAGATGGGGGGGGAGCTTGGGGGGAGCTTCAGGGAGGAGGCTTGGACTGCTGCCCCTGCCAAAGACACCTGTGCCCCTCCAAAGCTTGTTACTGAGGTGGAGTGGCTTTTGGTGCTGCTATGTGGGTGAGAGGGGTGCAACATTCTTTCTTTCTTTCTTTCTTTCATATCCTGCCCTTCCTCCCAGAAGGGGCCAGGGCAGCAACTTTTCTCTCCCCCCCAAAAAAAAATAGAAAAGAAAAAAAAATCTGAAGCACAGAGCTCCCAGTTCAGTCCCAGAACTCAATTCCCAAGAGCAATTAATCTTGGCAAGACACAAGCCCGTGCCTCCCCTACCAGGGCTGATTAAACCAACAACAACCCTGCAGGGTAGGCAGACTGCCACCACCCCTTAATCTGGTTACCCACTCTGGGCCAAGGGGAAACCCAAAGTGCCAGAAATAGACCTGTCAAGGATTCCAACAGACAAGGGCCAAAGATGCACTCCTTGTCTTGGAGCCTAAGGCAAAATATCCCAATATAGGGTAGTCGGTGGTTAATTGGCCAAGGTACCAGATTCAGAGCCAAATCTCCCCTGCAATGAACACACACTGGTAAATAAGAAATAGCTTTATTAAATAAAATATAAGTGCACAATTACAGCAGCAAAATGGTTCCTTAAAACCCACACCCTTGAGGGCTAGGTAAACTACAGAGAGTTACAGCCACAAAACAAAATAACAAAACTGTCTAGCCTAGTGTATACTTACAAAGAGATAAAGAGCAAAATAGCTTCATGGTTCCACATCTCCCCAGAGATGTATAGCCTGGATAGTGGATGGAAGTATAAACCCCACCTAGGTAGCATGAGCAACCATAGGGAACAAAGGCTAAGGTCTGAATCCTATTCTTATGGGGAGATGCCCAGCAGCAGCCAGGGATTAATTAGCCAATTGGGGGCTTTCTGATGATGAAACATTCCTGGAATTTTTGCACCTAATGGTCACGTACTCCCCAACCTTCCCAGGCCAGGCGGCCTTGAATGCCAGTCTCCACTGATAAGCAGGTGTTCTTGCTTGGGCCTAATTAACCAGCTTCAGCTGTGAAAACTGCAAAGTCATGCCTCTCATCTCAGACAAGATGTCTTCCCCCACAATTCTTTGCCTCTGAGCCATTTTAGAATCAGGTGTTCTTGCCAGTTCTATCAGATGAGGATTCCAAACTGGCAATCTGGCTCACTCACCTTTTCTCATCCTGATGCTGTCCAGGTGTTATGAATTACAACTCCCATCAATCCCGACCAACACAACCATTATAGTCCAAAGCCTCTGGAGGGTGCCAGGTTGGTGAAAGCTGGAAGGTCCCCCAGGAGGGTTTTGCTTAGACTCAGCAAGCCTCCACTGCTCCACTTGCTCATCTCCCCTTTTTGGGCAAAGTCCTTGAGCGAGTGGTCACAAGCCAGATCCAGGCTGTCTTGGATGAAACCAATTTTGTAGATCCATTTCAAACAGGGTTTAAGCCCAGCTTTGGCACAGAAACTGCCTTGATAACCCTGTATGATGATTTCTGTTGGGAGACAGATGGGGGAGTGTATCCCTTTAATCCTCCTTGACCTTTCAACGGCTTTCGATACCATCGGCCATGGTATTCTGAAACGACTCTCCAAGTTGGGGGTGTCATTGGTCTGTGGTGGTTCCAGTCCTACTTGGATGGTCGTTTTCAAAGGGTAGTACTTGGGGACTATTGTTTGGCGCCGTGGGGCTCCCCAGGGTTGAATTTTATCCCCAATGTTGTTAACAGTGATATGAAAATGCTGAGTGGAGTCATCCAGAGTTTTGGAATTAGTTGTCAGCAGAATGCGGGTGACACACAGCTCTGCTTCTCCTTCACATCTGCAAGTGTGGCTGTGGATGCGCTAGACAGATGTCCTGCCTCAATAATGGACTGGATGAGAGCCAATAAACTGGAGCTCAATTCAGCTAAGACTGAGGCGCTATTAATGGGTGGTTCCCTAGACTGGATGGAGGGGATGTGGATTGTTCTTTATGGGGTTACACTCCCTCTGAAAGGGCAGGTGTGTAGCTTGGGGGTGCTTCTGGATCTACTACTGTCGCTTGAGGCTCAAGTGGCCTCAGTGGCACAGAGTGTCTTCTGTCAGCTTTGACTGGTGGCCCAGCTGTACCCCTGTCTAGACAGGGACAGCCTAATTTCAGTGGTATACACTCTGGTAACCTCTAGGTTGGATTACTGAAATGTGTTATACGTGGGGCTGCCTTTGAAGACGGTTCGGAAACTGCAGCAGGTGCAGAATTTGGCAGCCAGATTGCTCACTAGGATAGGATGGTCAGAACATGTAACAGATATTCTGGCATGATTGGACTGGCTGCCAATTAGTTTCATGACTCAATTCAAAGTGCTGGTTGTGACCTACTAAGTCTTATGTGGCTCAGGACCCCAATACTTTGAGGACTGCCTCTGCCCACATGAACCAAGCTGGCCCGTGCATGCTTCATCTGAGGCCCTTCTCCATGTGCTCCGTCCAAGAGAAGTGCAGAGGGTGGCAAGGACAAGCCTTTTCAGTGGAATGCTCTCTCCAGTGAGGTGTGCCTGGTGCCATTACTATCTATTTTTAGGCATCAGCAGTAGTGTGGTAGCAAATTAAGAAGTGCACAGCCACACCCTCCCCCCTTTTTACTGCTGGGTTGAGTATGAGATCCTTAATGCCTTCTCCCACAACAACAGATGTCCCCAGGAGACAATAAGCATTAAAGGGGAGAGGGCTAGCTACTGAAAAGAGTCTTCTCAGTGGCTGCCTCATCTCTTTTCACTCTGATTGGCTCTAATCAGCACAAAAGGACAAGGAAGCATATTAGAAGACTCTTCTCAGTGGCTAACACACTGCTGTTTCGTGCTGACTGGCTCATAGAATGCTGGAGACATAGGGACCCTGCTCCCAAAAAGTAAGTAGTCTAAGACTCTCTCCAAGACCATGTACCACTACACCCCTGGGCACCAGGCAAAAACCTTCCTTTTCCCCTGGGCTTTTGCCCTTAATTTGAAGGACTGTAGGTATCAATGGCCTCTTTTACTGTGGCAGGTCTTGCAAGACCTGTATTTACTTGTACTGGTCAGTTTTCAGATTGTTGTGTTTGTTGTTTTAATGGGTTGGTTTGTTATAATTGGTTTTAATCTTATTGTAAGTTGCTTTGGGTTGCTTTGCAAGGAAAATGAATAATAAATATAAATAATAACAAAATCATCATCATCATCACAGAAGCAACATTTCTCCACATTTTCCTGCTGTTCAGCCTCACAGGTCCCAAAGCCCCAACGAAGCTGCCCGCCCACATACCCGGAGAGCATGTGTCTCCCTTTATTCACAAAACCGTCCAACTCCTCAATCGGCACATTACAGCATGAGAAAACATATGGCACAGGGATGTCTGCCGTGACACCCGAGACTAAACGCATTTGGAAGCCTTTTCGTTCTAATTAAATTGCAGATTTCCCCTCCTATGTCTGCTTGACAACACAGTGTCAGTGCCAAAGTGTGTGGTGGGCCCCGGATGCAGAGGCGGCGGCGGCGGCGGGACAGGGAGCACCCGGAGGTGCAGGACATGTGGGGGGGGGATCTGGGGAGGGCAGATTTGGAGGATGAAGCTGAAGGGGCAGCCTGGGAGGGAGGTGCTATTAAGACAGCTGCAGCTGCTTTGTGTGCGTTGTTTGTCTGGGGCTGGGTGTGCACACAATACATTGAAAGCACATCCTCCTCCACAAATCCTGGGAGCTTAGGGTTGTTTTTTTACCAGTGTTAGGAATTGTAGCTCTGTGAGGGATAAGTTATAGTTCCCAGGATTCTTTCTGGGGGGAGGGGGAAATGTGCTTTAAATGTTTGATGTGGACAGTTAGTTCCCTTGCAGAGTGCTGTTTGGCGCATTTCCTTGAGATATTTGGTACTCTTTGCACTCTCTCTCCACGCCCCCCAGACACTCTCTACATATAGCTGCCCTTCTTTAAATGTACGAAGGAACCCTTGCTGGTTGGCCACTCTGAGAAGAGGGTGCAGGACTGGATGGGCCCCCTTTGGCCTGGCCAGCTCATCTTATGAACTCGCCATCAAAGGTGGCGTGCTCTCCCCCAGGTGCAAGGATGGCGGTCTCTGAGCCAGGTGGCTTCTCCCTGCTGCTGCTCCCAGTTGTGCCTGTAAAGGCACAAAAAGCACCGGAAGGTGCACCATGCATGAAAGGGTTCGCCACCAGGTGGAAGTTTCCTTGTACTCACATGATGTGAGAAGACCTCGCGGAGGCCATACAACTCCTCTGTGGTGCAGATGGGGAAATTGCAAGCAGTTTGCCCAGGCCTGACCTTCCACAGTGAATCTGAGCAAAAACAGATGCCTGGGTGCCCATTGTCACCTTGCCAGAGCCAGCACTGCAAAAACTGGGATGTTCACCTTGTATAGCCTGCCTACTTTATTTGCATATATTTGCATGCTATCCGAGTGGCATTTCTTCAAGTTGCTCTTCCAAATCATTTACTCTTTTTATTTTTAAATCCCAATATGCTCAAGTGGAAGATGTAACAATGTACAGAGAAGCTTTGTGCTGAGGCTCCCTACACATTTTGAAGAGGTACCAGCCACACGAGGTGCTTTGCCCTTCACATCAGATGAAAGGGCAAAGTTCTCAACCTAAGGGCACAATTTCATCTTTCATTACTCAAGCCGTTGATTTAATTTATTTCAAAATATAAGCTGAACAGAAAGCAGCCGTTCCACCTGTACATTGTCTCTTCTTCTTACAGATGAGAGGAGGCAAAATTGAAAGCAGCCTACGATCACGCCTTGGCATTAATTGACATCATCAACTATCCATACAGAGTAGATCTTCCACTCCACTCACAATAGCACTGCTGGAAAGGGTGGAAGTGGAAACCCTCTGATCCCCTTCTCCCATCTCGGATCATAAATACAAGAGTGAAGGAGGGCGGAGGGGGCAAGAGGTGGTTAAGCAGTGTGAAGCGCCTTGCATATTCTCACAGCAGTGATGAAGGCGGCTCGTTGGCAGCTGATGGGTGCGCGGTGAGGAACTGGGGTATGAAGACTCTTCGTCTCCACAATTCACCCCAAGCAGGGGGAGAACACAAGGCTGCTTTATGCAAGCTGGCTTAGACAGAGTCACCCTCCCAGGCCCTGCTCTTCCCCTCCCACACACACACTTTATTCTTATGCCGAACTGTTCACAGAGTGGGTGGGTGGGTGCCTCTTCTTGGCAGCATGCGGGAGTGTTCCAGGCAGCTGAGATGTTCAGGGACCTTGACAGCCAGAGCCAGCTGTTTGTTCTCCGATTTGCATGCACGCCTGGATATGTGCATGTGTGTGCGCGCACAACCCTACACACACCGGCCAGGCTGCTTGCCGCAGCCTTAGAGAACAGAGCGGCTGATAGGGCCTCTCTGGTTCAAGGAGCTCGCTGGCCCCTCTGTCCAAACTCAGGCTGCTGCTTCCACTAGGCCAGGTCAGAAGGCACTCACTGAGCTACTGGTGAAGAACAAAGGACAAGTACGAGTAGCGCTGTGACTAATGACGCAGCTGGGTCAAAGCCGAAAGGTAGCCCAGAGGCTGATGCGCACAGATGCGAAAGGAGAGTCCAGAGTTGTACGACGCACACAATAGGAACATGGAATGTGAGAAGCATGAACCAGGGAAAGTTAGAAATTGTCAAGCAAGAAATGGAACGTATCAACATTACAATACTTGGCATGAGCAAACTAAAATGGACGGGAATGGGACACTTTCAATCAGGCAACCACAAAATATTTTATGCAGGAAATGAGAAATTAAGAAGAAATAGGATTGCTTTAATAGTGAGAAGTGATGTAGCAAGAGCAATTAGGAGCTACAACGCAAGGTCTGAGCAAGTGATATCAATGAGATTAAATGGGAAACCTATCAACATAATGATCCTCCGTGGCACAGAGTGGTAAGCGGCGGTAACGCAGCTGAAGCTCTGCTCACGGCCGGAGTTCGATTCCAACGAAAGGAGGAAGTCAAATCTCTGGTAAAAGGGGTCGAGGTCCACTCAGCCTTCCATCCCTCCGTGGTCGGTAAAATGAGTACCCAGCATATGCTGGGGGATAAAGAAAGGCCAGGGACAGAACTGGCAATCCCACCCCATATATATGGTCTGCCTAGTAAATGTCGCAAAACATCACTCACACTACAAGTGCGGGGACACCTTTACCTTTTTATCAACATAATCATCATCCAAGTCTATGCTCCGATGGCAAACGCAAAAGAAGAGGAATTGGAGAGATTTTACGCAGAAGTACAGGAAGAAATTGATCACACACCAAAACAAGATGGGCTGATAATCATGGGGGATTGGAATGCAAAAGTAGGGAACAGAGAAGAATTAGGAATTGTGGGGAAATGGGGCCTAGGAGACAGAAATGAAGCAGGAGAAAGACTTATTGAATTCTTTGAAGCAAATAATTTGTTTCTTGCGAACACATCTTTTGAACAACCGAAAAGACGACTATACACGTGGACATCACCAAATGGTCAATATGGCAATCAAATTGATTATATAATTGGTAGCAGAAGATGGAGAAGTTCCATACTTTCTGCAAAAACAAGACCAGGAGCAGACTGTGGTACAGATCATGAACTGGTCATATCGAAAATCAGAGTAAAGCTAAAGAAGACCAACAAAACAATCATAACGCCAAAATACAATTTAAATAACATCCCAGAAGCATATAAAGATCAAATAAGGAACAGATTTGAGGCTTTAAACTTAGTTGACAGAGAACCAGAAGAACTATGGACTGAAGTCAGGGACATTATCAGGGAAGAATGCAAAAAGACAATACCTCTAGTTAAAAATGGATGACTGAAGAATCTCTTCAAATGGTTAAAGAGAGAAGGAAAGCAAAAGCAAAAGGAGATAGAAACACAGTCAGAACCCTAAAAGCAACAATACAGCGACTAGTACGTAGGGACTGTTCGGTATTATAAAAAATACACACAGAAATAGGAACTAATTTGGTTGGTCCTATTTCTTAGCAGAGTTGTAAAAATACAAGCAGCAGCATGAGAATATAAACCAGCCCCACCTTTCTCTATATAAATAACAACAGACACAATCCTTTAGGTACACGAAAAGAATGTTTACTCACGAATTCTGCATATGTTCAGAAACATAGGTTCTAGCTTAGATGAAAGAAAAATAGTCTCAGTCCATCTTAGTCTTTGGTATGGATGCTCTCAGAGAGAGCATCTGTGCCATGCAGCCTCTCTCAATGGTGGATAGATCAGCAATGGAGAATATTCAAAAATCCCCCAGGACAAAGGAGGAGGAAGTCAGGTAACTAAACCCCACCCATTAGGAAGTTACATCATGGTAAACAGGTACATGGGATATTCCCCAAATATCCCTTAAAGTGACCATGCAATATTTGTTTACTCCAACAGGGACAAAGAGAACTATTACAATAGTTACTGTATAGAAATAGAAGAGGACAACAAAAAGGATAGAACAGGAGCCCTGTTCCAAAAGATTAGAGAAATGAAAGGGAAATTTAAACCAAGAGTAGGGATGCTGAATAATCAACAGGGGAACACACTGACTGACCGAGATAAAAAAAAAGGAAGATGGAAGCAATACACTGAAGAACTCTATAAAAGAGATGCAAGGATGACAGATTCATTCACGGAGGAACCATATGATGAAGAACCAGAAATTTTAGAATGAGAGGTGAAAGCTGCTCTTAAAATACTTGGAAGAAACAAATCACCAGGAACAGATGGCATACCAATAGAGTTGCTACAAGCTACTGAGACTGAATCAGTCCAAATTCTGACAAAAATCTGTCAAGAAATATGGAAAACTAAACAATGGCCCACAAACTGGAAGCGTTCCAATTCCAAAGAAAGGGGATCCCAGGGAATGCAGTAATTATCGAACTATTGCCTTAATATCCCATGCAAGTAAAGTAATGCTCAAGATTCTACAAGAAAGGCTCTTGCCATATATGGAGCGAGAAATGCCAGACGTCCAAGCTGGATTTAGAAAGGGAAGAGGTACCAGAGATCATATTGCAAACATACTTTGGATAATGGAACGGAGCAAGTAACTTCAGAAGAAAATCACCCTGTGCTTTATAGATTACAGCAAAGCCTTTGACTGTGTAGATCATGAAAAACTATGGAATGCTTTAAAAGAAATGGGGGTGCCACAGCGTCTGATTGTCCTGATGCGCAACCTATACTCTGCACAAGAGGCTACTGTAAGGACAGAATATGGAGAAACCGATTGGTTCCCCATCGGAAAGGGTGTGAGACAGGGGTGTATTTTATCACCCTATTTATTTAATCTATACGCAAAACTTATCCTACGGAAAGTGGGATTGGGCCAAGAAGGAGGAGGTATGAAAATTGGAGGGAGAAATATCAAGATATGCAGACGATACCATACTACTAGCAGAAATCAGTAATGATTGGAAACGAATGCTGATGAAAGTTAAAGAGAAAAGCATAAAAGCTGTTGGATGTTGTATCTGGCGCAAGCAGATGCCCAGGATGCAGAACAATATAGTGACAGGCTAGATGCCAGTTGAAGCAATGAGCCGGACAAGCAATAAGTTTTAAGAGTCACTTTACTGACAGTATATCACAAGCTCTCTCTCTGTACAAACTCCTCGACCCCCACACTCTGCCAGTTTCAGTTTCCAGCTATATACTGATAAGGCAGCTGGTTGTCCTGGCAACGTGTCCTTGAGGAGTGCACGTCCACTCCAGCCTTGTGAGCTACTTGGCCTTGTAACTCTGCCATGGAAAAATACTCTTAGGAACTTTTTACTTGCCAACACCCCCCACCTATTTTCCCATAAGCAGCACCTTTTACATTTGTTCACATTTTTGCTTCCATTTGTCATTACATTTACATCATTTGGTTTTATTTCAGTTTATATTTCCTTTCATTTCAGTTTACATCACTTTCATTTGTAATACAGTTACTCCATTGCACTCTGAGCATCATTTTCATTATATTTCATTACTCTTCATGATTTCCATCATCCCACTTTCTCCAGTTACTGAAGTCTATATGTTTAATGGAATTTATTTTAAATCTAACAGGTGGAATACCTTTTGTTGTTCTCTCTGATCTGCGTGGTTGTATTTCTGCCTTAGTATCTGTGTCTGTGTCAGGCGATTCCTCTGTTTCTCTCTCAGAGCTAGAACTTGATTCACTACTGCTGCCTGTTTCTTCTTGTTTTATTGGTACTGTGTCTGCCTGTTCTTGTTCATTACTACCTTCAGTGTTTCCCAACTCCACATATGTTTTCTCTTCCCAATCCTGCTCTATTGCTTGCACGCTTCTGCTTAACACCACAGACCTTTGTTTTGGCATCCATATTCTGTAATACGTGTTTTCAAATTCCAGCATGTACCCTTTGTCTGCTCTCCTTTGCAGCTTCCCTGTCGTTTTATTTTTGGGAACATGTACCCAGCATTCTGCTCCAAACCTAATCAAATGGTTTAATCTGGGTTTTCTGTCATACAATTTCTGATAAGGAGACATTCCAGTGGCCTTATGGAATATTCTGTTTTGAATGTAAGCTGAATACAGAACACACTCTCCCCAGAAACCTTGTGTTAAAGAGGAGTCACATAGCATTGATCTTATTGAGTCCTGAAGCAACCTGTTCCAGCGTTCAGCTAACCCGTTCTGATGAGGACTATAAGGGGCTGTTAACTCCTGTTTTATTCCTCTTTTATCCAAGTATTCAGTAAAAGAGTGTCCTGAGAACTCTCCTCCTTGATCTGATCTTATTCTCTGTATTTTGACACCAAACTGCACTTCAATTTTTGTAACAAATCTTTTCAGTTTCTCAGCAGCTACAGGACTACAGCTGAATGTCAAGAAGACTAAAGTAATGACAACAGAAGATTTATGTAACTTTACAGTTGACAATGAGGACATTGAACTTGTCAAGGATCATCAATACCTTGGCACAATCATTAATCAAAATGGAGACAATAGTCAAGAAATCAGAAGAAAGCTAGGACTGGGGAGGGCAGCTGTGAGAGAACTAGAAAAGGTCCTCAGATGCAAAGTTGCATCACTGAACTCTAAAGTCAGGATTATTCAGACCATGGTATTTCCGATCTCTATGTATGGATGTGAAAGTTGGACAGTGAAAAAAGCAATAAGAGAAAAATCAACTCATTTGAAATGTGGTGTTGGAGAAGAGCTTTGCAGATACCATGGACTGCAAAAAAGACAAATAATTGGGTGTTAGAACAAATTAAACCAGAACTATCACTAGAAGCTAAAATGATGAAACTGAGGTTATCATACTTTGGACACATAATGAGAAGACATGATTCATTAGAAAAGGCAATAATGCTGGGAAAAACGGAAGGGAGTAGTAAAAGAGGAAGGCCAAACAAGAGATGGATTGATTCCATAAAGGAAGCCACAGACCTGAACTTACAAGATCTGAACAGGGTGGTTCATGACAGATGCTCTTGGAGGTCACTGATTTATAGAGTTGCCATAAGTCGTAGTCGACTTGGAGGCACATAACAACAACAACAAACTGTCACCATGTGGCTCCTACAGGGGTCTGAATAAGCATTCTTAAAGGGTCCCAATCCACTGACATCAAAGGGGAAGGTGCTTCATGGTCTGTGCTTAAATTCTTCAGACTTTGGCTAGATTTGCTGCTCTCTGTGGAATATGCACTCTGTTGTCCCACCTTGAGGAATATTATTTGTGTGAACCTTAATTCCATAAGGCTACAGGGAGGCTCAGAACAGTTGTGCTGTACCCCACAGATATATATATTTTTCTAAATGTATTCAAGTGGGAAGTAGAGCCCCCACACACACAGAGACCAGATCATCATCATCATTTGCTGGAGGTAGGGTTAACCCCCCTGTGAATTTGCCAACAAGCCTGATTGGACTATGTCAACCTTCGCTATTGCCAAGTGTGTGTGTGTGTGTGTGTGTGTCTGTGTGTGTGTGTGTGCACACACACACCCCTGTAGAGGGTGGGATGAGGTGGAAGCTTTTTGTTCAGGTAAGCTCAGAGGTGAACCAGGGAAAGCAGGAGAACAGCCCCGGGGGTAGCTGCTCCAGACCACCTCCCCTTACCTCAGTATTATATACAGAAGCTTTCAGCAAACTCTGCACACCTCTTGGGACCAGGTAGCTGAAGGAAAACATAGACACAGCAAAAGAAGGTGACCTTCATGGCAAAGAAGGAAAAGCCTGACTGCTTGTGTGTGTGTGTGTCTCAATTTTAAAGCCAATGCCTTGTGTTTCCAGGCCTCCCTCGACACTTTTGAGGGGCTGGGGAGTGATATTACAGAAAGCAAGCCTGGCTTGGGGGCTTCTAAGAAGCATCTTGCAGCCCTCTGGCCAAAATTGCATGCTGGACTAGATGGACCCACTTTGGTCTGGTGGAGATTCTTGTGGAGCAGGTTTGCAGCTCAGAGGTCACCTCTGAGGGTGTGCTTGCAAAGGAGCACCGGCTGCATCTTCAAAATGGTGAGTTTCAGAAGGTGGCAGTTTTGAGAGGGCGGGGGTCCTTAGCCCGTTCCCCTCGGTCGCTGGTTTTCTGTTCAAAATTGCTCCCCCAGATGTTATCTCCCCTGAGTTCCAGATGCATATTAATATTGAACCAAATTGCAAAGCAGGGGGGACAGAAGGAGCTGGAGGCATGGCTTTGATGGGAATATGAGCTGGCAGGAAAGGGCTGAGCACACATGTCCACACGTGCACACAGCTCCCCACACAGCTGGCCGCTTTTCATTAACAAACAAACAAACGCCTGTCATTACATGAATTTGTGCGTGTGCCATCTAGTTTGACCCAAGGTCATCTCGTCTACAGCTGAAACAAATTTCAGGAAATATATACCTCTGGAAACTGCTCCTCCTAAAGTGAGTTTACTTGCTATAATTTGCTTTTATTTCTTCCTAATTCCATGTTTTAAACTACACTCCCAATTACAGATGCTGTTAGATTTTCATGCAGGGGAAAACAAGAGTACACTTCCAGTTTGTTAAGGTGATCCTTAACACAACATTTGAGAACTTGACATTTCGGATGTGTATGTCAACATGTTGCAAAAATGGCAATTTGCTTTTCTCATCTGAGCCCAGCCAAATGTTCCCTGCTGGGTTTTGCCAAAGCAACTGTGACCACTCAGGAACACAACAGGAGTCTGCCTTATTCCAGGACAGACAATTTGGGCACTTCCAGACTGTCCCTGTTTTGGGGTGAGATTCACTCTCATAGCAGAAAATTCAGGTTGTGTAATTAAAGCCAATTTGGAGGTCTTGTGCAACAAACCCACTTCCCCAAAAGATTTGACTCCCTCCCTTTATTTTTATTGGTTTTCCAAATAAGACAAGTAACAACATACCCTCAACTTTCCCCCTTCCTTCCCCCCCTCCCCTTTTCCCTTGGTACTGCAAATAAACCAATATACAATTAGAGGGCTGTTCAACAGATAAGTATTGGTCTCAAAGAGGGCATTAGCTTAGGACTGCCCTCCACAGCAGAGGACGGGATAGCGGAGGTGGCCACATTTGTCTCTGAGAGTTCGCATGCGTGATAAAGCGATGCCATGCTTCAACAAAAGTCTTCCTCTTGCAGTCCGTTTAGCACTCTGTTGTTTCATTAACTTTTCCGTTAATGCTATTGTACATATTTTTTGTCTCCAGCTCTCCAGCCATAACTTGTCCAACTTTTGGGCAATTACTTGCCTTGTCACCACAAGAAGAAACATTATCACTTCCTTACATGCAAGCTCCTTCTCTTCTTCAATAAAGTTAAGGAAAGTGATAAAAAAAATATTTATTTATTTATTACATTTATATACCGGCCCATAGCCAAAGCTCTCTGGGCAGTTCACAGCAATTAAAAACATTAAAAACAAATATACAAATTTTAAAACACAAAAAACAATTTAAAAACACAATTTAAAAAATTTAAAAACAGAAAGAAGAAAATGCCCTGGAAAGTGTGGGATGACCCCCTGCGTCAGAATGGGCGCTCGGTAAATAGCCAACATGGTCTAACCTCCCTGCAAAGAAATCAGGATGAATGCTAAATAGGCAGGTTGTCTGTGTAGCCCAGAACTGCCGCCTCTTACCAGTTATGGGTCTTGTCCAGGAGGATCTTGTCAAGAATCTGTAACTGAAGGCCAGGAGATGCCAGGGACTAGACTGGGGACCTCCTGCATGCAAAGCATGTGCTCTTCGCACTCTCTGCACATGCTTTACAGTCTGCATGGTGTTTCCTTGCCAGCAGCCATGACAGATGGGAAGCCAAGCCTGAAAGACAGACGGACCGACTTGCCGAACCTGGTGTCCTGCAGGTGTTCTGGGCTCCAACTCCCATCAGCCACAGCATCATACGGCTGTGCAGGTTGGGGCTGATGGGAGTTATAGTCCAAAACAGCTGAAGGGCACCAGCTGGAACCTTGACTAAGGTTGTACATTGGGGATCAGTGGTCGAGTGAAGACTTGAAGATTATTTTTATTCTGTTTTTGCGGCACAAAGCTGAGATGAGAGGTCAAAATTAAATCACAATAAAATACATAGAACAAACTATATCAAAACAGTGGTCACGCTGATGAAAGTTAAAGAGAAAAGCACAAAAGCAGGACTACAGCTGAACATCAAGAAGACTAAAGTAATGACAACAGAAGATTTATTTAACTTTAAAGTTGACAACGAGGACATTGAACTTGACAAGGATTATCAATACCTCGGCACAGTCATTAACCAAAATGGAGACAATAGTCAAGAGATCAGAAGAAGGCTATAGGACTGGGGAGGGCAGCTATGAGAGAACTAGAAAAGGTCCTCAAATGCAAAGATGTATCACTGAACACTAAAGTCAGCATCATTCAGACCATGGTATTCCCGATCTCCATGTATGAAGGTGAAAGTTGGACAGTGAAAAAAGTGGAGAAGAGAAAAATCAATTCATTTGAAATGTGGTGTTGGAGGAGAGCTTTGCGCATACCATGGACTGAGAAAAAGACAAATAATTGGGTGTTAGAACAAATTAAACCAGAACTATCACTAGAAGCTAAAATGATGAAACTGAGGTTATCATACTATGGACACATCATGAGAAGACATGATTCACTAGAAAAGACAATAATGCTGGGAAAAACAGAAGGGAGTAGAAAAAGAGGAAGGCTAAACAAGAGATGGGTTGATTCCATAAAGGAAGCCACAGACCTGAACTTACAAGATCTGAATGGGGTGGTCCATGACAGATGCTCTTGGAGGTCACTGATTCATAGGGTCACCATAAGTCGTAATCAACTTGAAGGCACATAACAACAACAAATCTATATACTGAATATATTGAGCATTAGGGTAGCTATTCAGCTTATCTTGACAGTGAATGGTGTGGCAGCAGGGTTGCCATTTGCCTGTGAGGCTGAGGATGCAACAGGGACACTAAAACAACAACAGTACATTCAGTTGCCTTGCCACTCCCACTGCAACAAGGGAGCTGGGATAGAAGCCCCCTCCCTCCAGGTCTCAAGTTCCAAAAAATAATCAACTGTATAACAGAAACAAATATTCATGTTTTGAAATCCCTCCTCCCATCTACACATCTGTCGTTCTCACCATTCTGATGTTGAATGAGAAGTTTTCAAATTCACAGTGCAAACACGTCAGACTTCTTGGCATCCCTTGATTTGTCTTGATTTTGGCAGGCTTCAAATATGAAGCCTCATCAGCTATCAACAGTCAAGTACTAAACACCATCTCATGTCATTTATCAAATGATGTCAGATATATAGCCCAGAAATCAAGTATCACTGAGAGTCCAATACAGACATCCATTATTTGGGAACCAGACACCATCTGGAGAAGGTCCACCTCCAATCACTGAGAGATAACGCTGCGAGAGAAACACCTTTGAGAGGGTGGCGAGTCTCTCTGCTCGGACAGGCCGGTCTCCAGCTGCCTCATAGTAATAGCATCCTGGTTTGGAAGCTCTCCAGCTTTCTTGATTCCCACAGCTGTGGAGGAAGACGCCGCTGCTCCTTTGGAGCTCTTGGTCCGTCCATCCATCCATCACCCACCTGCTGTCCTCGCCTACCTGTTGAAGCCAGCAGGACCCGCTCCCCCACCCCACAGCTCCAATGCTGTGCACCCTCACCCACCCCTTGAGCATACATATGCGAGGCCACTTGCACACGAGTAACCCCTGACCATAACAGCCTTTAGCCTTCTCGCCATCCTCATGGCAGGGGAGACTTTCCTACCCTTCTGGTGCATGAGGTTGGACTGGGAACTGCCGTTCACCGGCATGAAGGACCACCACTGAGAATGTCAGAAGCTGCCCAGTCAGACCTTGGGCCATTTGGCTCAGTACTGCCTGCACTGGCTGGCAGCAACTCTTCAGCTTTCAGGCAGGGGTCTTTCCCAGTCCTGCCTAGAGACAGCAGCGGGGGCTGGCCGCCGGACCTTCTGCCTCTGAGCTGCCATGGCCCTTTGCACCCAGGTGGGGGGTGCTGTCATAGACACCTGCCCTGGGAAGAGTCTCCCAGCCAGCCTTTGCCAAGACCCTCCGGGCTGGCGTCTTGAAGGTCTCTGGGCAGTGGGCATGGCACAAAGCTAGCGGCATCATTCACACAAGACCTTTATTCCACTCTAAACAGCTATGGCTTCCCCCAAACGAATCATGGGAAGTGTAGTTTGTTAAGGATGCTGAGAGCTGTTGGGAGACCTCTATTCCCCTGACAGAGCTACAGTTTGGCAGAGTGGGTTAACAGTGATTTCCTCTTCCCAGAAAACTCTTGAGATTTGTAGCTCTTTAAGGGGAACAGAAATCGTCTAACAGCTTTCAGCACCCTTCACAAACGACGCTTCCCAGGAATCTTTGGGGGAAGCCATGACTGTTTAAGTGGAATACTGGAATAAATATGTAGTGTGAATGTGCGCTGATGTAGACGTGCTGCTGCCTCTGAGCAAAGGGGGGGGGGCATGCACCGTGCCAACGTTGGCAAACATTGTTTAGAGGGCCCCTTCTCAAATAACGCCTTCCCCCCCCATTTCAGAGCAAGGGGCTGGCCACTGGGAAAGCGCACCCCTCTCTCCACCCCTTTGGCAGGGGCCCTTTTCTGCCGAAGCCGAGGCGCCCCGACATTGCTGTTCAGCCCAGGAAGTGACCCCCCACCCCACCCCCGGCTCTTTTCGCCAGGCGCTCGGCAAACAACGCGACCTTTGGCGAGTCGAGATTGATACGAGTCCTGAGCGGCGCAGCTAACGAGGAATCGATCCGGCCGGAGATCTTGCCCGCTCGGGAAGGGGGGCAGGAGCAGCGACCCCCGCAGCTGCCCACTCCCACGACGCCCCCCCCCCGCCCTTCTGCTGTTCTGGGAGCGGAATTCGGGAGGGCGGCGGTGGCGGCTCCAGGGCTCGGCCTGGGGGTGCCCAGAGGGGCTTTTCCCCATCTGCCCCCCACGCAACCTCCCTCCCCTCCCCCGTTCCCCATCTGCCTTCCGAAACCCCCCGGAAGGGACCCCGAGAGGTAAAAGGGTCCCGGGCGTCTGACCCCCGCTGGGCTGGGAGGCTGGCAGGAGCTCACGTGTTGGCAAATGCAGGGGGGCTGGAGAGATCCCCCGGGCCCTCCTCCAGCCCTCCCCCCGAGGCTGCGCCGCAACGCGTGCCGGGGACGCCCAGTGAGGCGGGGGCGGCCTTGGCTCAGGCCAGAGGGGAGAGCCCCCCGGTGGCTTGGGATGCGTCCAGGGACTGATGCCAAGGACGAGATCGGCCGCAGCCCGGTTCTGTCCCGGCCGAGGAGGCTCCGCTCGGTCGGCCGGCCACCGCCTGCTCTCCGGTCCCTGCCCGTCGGCCTGGAAAAGCTCCTCCTCCGAGCAGCACCTTCGGCCTCCCCCGCGAGGAGGGCCCCTCTCAAGGACGGGGGGGGGTCCAAAAGAAACCATGACGCTCCCCGCGACCCCCCATGCATCTCCCTGCGTGTCAGAGTGAAGAGGGCAGCCAGACTGATGCCCGCCCAAGAGCGGGAGCAGAGCGCCATCCCCTGCCGGAGGGTCGCTGGGTCAGAGACGGAGGGGCCCCTCCCCGATAACATGCATGGTGTATTGGAGGGAGAGATCTACCATGCGGCCACCTGCCTGCTGACTCCTCCGCGCTGCGGGGCTGCAAAGAGGCTCGAACAGATCCAGAGCAAGCCCCTCCCCCCACTACTTTGGGAAGTGATAGCCAGCATGGGGGGGGCTGTTCTGCCCCTGGGCTGCAGGCCCCCCTCCCCACTACTCCTGAGTTCACCCCCTTGGCTGGCAGGACCCTCTTCAGTTTGCCTTCTGGCTTCTCCAGGACTGAAGCCCAGCTACACAGGCCGCCGGCAGGTTGTGGATGGGTGGGTGGCCCCTACGTGTGTGTGTTGGTCGGCCAAGCGACTGAGGTGGTCAGGCTAGTGATGGTCCCCACGTGACCCCAACCTGGTTCGCCCCTCCACGGGCAGAGATTCAATCATCTTCCACCTGGCCAGAAGTTGCTAAGAAAGTCTATCTAGACCAAGACTGGAGGCTGCTTGAAAAGGCAGCAGTGCCATGCTGGTTTTGGGTGGATTTTGATTAAGGGGCGCTTCACGGGTGGAAGTGATCTGTTTCTGACTTTGACAAAGCTTGATGTGAACCAGAAGGAAAGGTGCAGGGTCCCAGAGGCCCCTTTGCCCCCAGAAGAAGTGCCCTGCTCTCGGATCATAGGTGTGAGTGGGCTGCTGAGAGAAAGTCACTCAGCACATGGGCAGAGGGACTCTTGATTTTATTATTACTTCACATGGCCCACCCCAAACCTCAATGATGAAAACAGGTTTGGGGATTGAGCCTTCCTCTAGAGAAAGGCCGAGCCCCCAACTGCTTTGGTGCTATTGAGCAATGCCAGCCCAGGAAATGGGGAGAAGAGGCACTTTACATCTTGGGGTGGGGGGAGTGTCCATATAGACCCTCAGGGCTTAGCATACGTATGCCCAGACCCAGAACCTGCTGGCAATGTCACAGCACATTTCTAGAACATGTAAAGTACCAGTTAAAAAAGATGACAATGGAGCATGTGTAGAGTGCTGTCCCTGTAGCACTGCCTATTGACACCATCAAGGAAGTGATGGTCCTGCGTCCCCCAGGAGAGCTCATTCCTTACAAGTTAAGCAGTGAATCCCCCTGCTCTCCCCCCACCCCGACAAGCAAAAGGGGCCAAAATGGCGCAGCCGGTTAGTGCTGGATCCCAATATTTTAGAGGGAAATGCGCCACCTGCTGGCCTCCAGGTCAGCCAGGAAACAACAAGAAGATGCTATTTGCAGAGGGAAAGGGGTCAAAGTTGTCCTCGTAATCTGAGGTCCTTTGGACTGCCCAGAAACCACCACTGCAGGGTTCCTAGTGAAGGATGTCCCTGAAGAGGAACGTAAGGAGAGAGGCTCCTGGTGGCTCACATCGAGCTCATCAGCTTTTATCAAAACGATTCAGTGTGGAGGAAGCGAAACTAATAACTTCCCATTTTTGGCACCCATTGGATTACACACATCAGCTTTCAGGTTACATGTGAAAATTAAATTGCATAAGCATGCAAGATACAAACAGTCAGAGACCCGTGATTAGCAACTCTCTCGATAGATTAGCATGGTCTGAAACAAGAAATGTTGAATGACCAGAACACTTTTAATTTAAAACACTGTTCAAAACCTGGACAAATTTATTTCCTGAGTGGTCCCCGTCCAATTAATTCTGTAGCGTCTAAGCACTCTGTTTTCCCAGAAAATGCCCTAGCCGACTTCACCACCTCCACTGAGGGCAAGCACACGTTCCGAGAAGCCAAGGAGAGAACGGGGCCTTCTTAGCTGCGGGGGGCCACCCCCCCAGTGGAATTCAGTCGCACATGAAATTAGGCAGGCTTCAACCTTACATGTGTTAAAGCTCTCTTTGCTGTTGCCGTTATGGATTTGTTTTAATTGGGCTGCAGAAATGGTGCTGCTGGCCTTGTTGAGCTTAGGTTTTATGATCATGCCGGGATGTTTGTGGACTGGCTATTTTAGGGTTTTAAGGATTCATGAAGTTTTAAATTGTGTTTCTCTATTATTATTGGCTGTTGTTTAGTTTGTGCACTTTCTGAGAATCCTTTTACCTAAAAAAATCAGGATAATAATTATTATAATAAATAAAACACAATTTCTATACTGCTTAATATAGAAATGATCTCTAAGCAGTGTATGGCAATTTTTTAAAAATGCAAACATTACAAAAATATGCAATAAAACCATCACTATAAATACAAATCAATCAAATACTAATAAACAGTGGCGGCTGGTGACTGCATGTCAGTAGGGCAGTGGAATCTGCTCTGGGTTTTAGTCCAAACTTTCAAATAGCAGCTCCACCTGCAGTGGATTCCACTGCTCCACTGACACGGAGCCATCAGCTGCCACTGATCATAGAATCGTAGAGTTGGAAGGGGTCTGTAAGGCCATCTAGTCCAACTGCTAATAAACATATGCTGATATCAGTCCCTCAACTAAATACTGGTGGTAATTCTTCCTTCTAAACACACCTCTCAGCCTCGTGGTTGTCACCCAAGTCTCAAAAAACCTCACAGGCCACCCTGAAATCTCCCACAGTGAAGAGGATTCTCTAAACGTGCTGACCTCATCCTAGTCTCTTACTCTATGGTTCAGCCTCACCACACAGTCAGAAATCAAGGTGGGGGACCTCAAGCCCAGAGGGGCCCCCCACCCTACTGACTCCTCCAAGGGACAACCACCTGCGGCAGCAGCAGCAGCTTGCCAGCCATGGCAGGGCTTGCATTCATGGCCTGATTGAGCTTTCTCAGGCTGCCCTCAGCTTTGTTCATTGCCCATTCCATTAGCTGCACTCCGCACACCCAGTCCCAGGCTGATAGCTCAGAAGCAAACCAAACCTCCTAGCTAAAGCAAGTTTGGATTATACAAACATAAGAAGAGCCTGCTGGATCTGGCCAATGGGGGTCCATCTAGTCCAGCATCCTGTTCTCACAGTGGCCAACCAGGTACCCTTTATGGGAAACCTGCAAGCAGGATCTGAGCACAAGAACAGCTCTCCCTCCTGCAGCTTCCAGAAACTGGTATCCAGAAGCATCCTGCCTCTGATTATGGTGACCGAGCACAGATATCATGGCTGCTAGCCACTGATAGCCTTATTCTCCATGAATTTGTCTAATCCTTTTTTAAGCCCATCCAAGATGGTGGCCATCACTGCTGCTTTTGGAAGCAAATTCCATAGTTTAACTATGCACTGTGTGAGAAGTCCTTTCTTCTGTCTGTCCTGAATCTTCCAACATTCCCAATGGATGTCCACTTCCTTCATGCCATGCATAATTTTATACCTTTCTATCACGTCGCCTCTGGCTCATGTTTTCTCTAAACTAAAAAGCCCAAATGCTGCAACTTTTCCTCATAGGGGAGTCGCTCCATCCCCTTGATGATTCTGGTTGCCCTTTTCTGAACCTTTTCCAACTCTACAATATTCTTTTTGAGGTGAGGTGACCAGAACTGTACACAGTTATATAATGGCATTTTATTTTCAATAACTTTCCTAATAATCCCTTAGCATGGAATTTGCCTTTTTCACAGCTGTCACACACTGGGTTGACATTTTCATCGAGCTGTCCACTACAACCCCAAGGCCTCTTTCCTGGTGAGTCACTGCCAGCTCAGACCCCCAGTTCATTATATATATCAAATTAAGGGGTTTTGCTCCAACTTTACACTTGTTTATATTGAATTGCATTTGCCATTTTCCCCGCCCATTCACTCAGTTTGGAGAGGTCCTTTTGGAGCTCTTCACAATCCCTGTTTGTTTTGACAACCCTGAACAATTTAATATCATCAGCAAACCTGCCCACCTCACTGCTCACCCCTAATTCTAGATCATTTATGAACAAGTTAAAAAGCACAGGTCCCAATACCAGTACTTGGGGGACACTACTTACTATAGCCTTCCACTGGGAGAACTGCAAATTTATTCTTGCTCTCTGCTTCCTGCTACTTAACCAATGCCTGATCCACAAGAGGACCTCTCCTCTTATTCCATGACTGCTTAGCTTACTCAGGAGTCTTTGGTGAGATACCTTATCAAAAGCTTTTTGAAAGTCCAGGTACACTATCAACTGGATCACCTCTCTATATAGGCTTGTTAACATTGTCAAAAAACTCTAACAGGTTAGGGAGACAGGACTTGCCTCTTGCAGAAGCCATGCCTGTTCTTCTTCAGCAAGGCTTGCTCTTCTATATGCTTTGATATTTTATCTTTAATAATATTTTCTACCAATTTTCCCAGGATAGACATTAAGTTAACCAGCCTGTAATTTCCGGGAAACCCCCCTCCCCCAATCCCTTTTTAAAGGTTGGTGTTACATTGGCCACTTTCTAGTCCTCAGATATGGAGGCAGATCTGAGGGGCAAGTTATATATTATTAGAAGATCAACAATTTCACATCCGAGTTCTTTGTGAATACCATTCAGACCCGGTGATTTGTCAGTTTTTATTTTGTCTATTGAGCCTAGAACTTCATCTCTCAGCACCACTCTCTGCCTCAGTTCCTCAGACTCCCTTTCTGCAAATGTTAGTTCATGTTCAGGAATCTGCCCTGAATCCTTCACTGTGAAGACAGATGCAAAAAAACCATTTAGCTTCTCTGCAGTCTTATTCTGCTTTTAGCACACCTTTGACTCCCTTGTCATCCAAGGGTCGAACCACTGTACTGGTCATGGACCGTAAATAAAATTCATTCATTCAAGGGTCGAACCACCTCCCTAGATGGTCTCCTGCTTTGAATGTATTGAAGAACTTTTTGTTGTTGGTTTTTAGGTTTTAAGCAACATGCTCCTCAAATTCTTTTTTAGCATCCCTCATTGTCCTCTTGCATTTGTTTTGCCAGAGTTTGTGTTCCTTTTTATTCTCATTCAGACAGTGTGATTCCATTTTTTAAAGGAAGACTTCTTGCATGAACGTTTAATAACATTATGGTCACTGTTGCCAGTCAATTTGACAACACTTACATCTTGCACCAGGTCCTGGGTGCCACTTAAGGGTCTCTGTCCCTCTGGTCAATTCCATGTCCAACTGTTCTAGGGCACAGTAATTTAGAGTATCTAGAAATTTTTACCTCTTTGTTATGACTGGAACACGTCTGTAGCCAGTCTATGTCAAGATAGTTGAAGTCACCCATTACGCCATTTCCTAGTTTGGATGCTTCCTTGATTCCATTTTTCATCTCAAGATCTTCCTGAGCATTTTGATTGGGGGGGGGAACAATAGAACGTCCCCAGTACTAAGTTACTCTTGGGACCCGGTGTCACCACCCATAATAATTCTGTGGAAGAGTCTGCCTCTTTTGGGGTTTCTAGCTGGTTGGATTCAATGCCCTTTTTCATGTATAGTTACACAGTGGTCAGTGAGAGGAACACAAAACGTTACTCTTTCTGTCTAGCACCTCCCACTGGTTCAGGTAGCTAACTACAAGTGTTACTTCATTCCAACACCCCTTCTCAACCATGCTTGGTCAAGTCCACAAGGTTCATCTTCTCTCACAGAAGCTGAAATTGTTCTCTAGGAAGCGGCTTAGTGAGAATGTCTGCTATCATGTCTTTCATTGGGCAATACTGCGTCTCAACAAGTCCTTCCTTGTACATGTCCCTTATTATGTGATGTTTGTGTGCACTGTTTTCCTCCGCTTGAGACATCTTTATGCAGCTTTGGTTGTCTTCCAGAATCTGCATTGGCTCAGGTTCATCTGTTCCAAAGTCCTTTAGTAAGCCAGATAGCCATTTTAGTTCTTTGCATGCTAGGGCAGCTAAAATGTACTCTGCTTCAGTCAATGAGGCTGCCACTGTTGGTTGCTTCTTGCTAATTCAGCCAATTGCTGCGTCTCCATAGAAGAATAAATTGCCACTAGTAGATTTGCGACTTACAAGGCTCCCAGCCCAGTCTGCATCTGTTTAAGCGACTAGCGTGGGACTACTGGTGGCCTGCAACCTTAGTTTCAGGTGTGCAGTCTCTTTTTAGATATCTGGCCACTCTCTTCACAGCACTCCAGTTCCTGTTCGTAGATTAATTGGTGCTCCTACACGGAATTGCTACAGCTGTGGCTATGTCTGGTCTGGTTGTGGTGGCCAGATACAGCAGCTTTCCTATAGCTGTCCTGTACTCTTATTCTGTGGAAGGGGCTCACTGTCTCCTTCCCCTTTCAGGTAATTTGTGTCCATGGAAGTTGCTGTTGCATAAGCTTCTATTAGCCCTAGGTACTCAAGAGTTTCTTGGATCTTTTGTTTTTAGTTGAGGAGATAGCTCCCATCTTCCTCTCTTTCTATTTGTATCCCAAGACAGTGGGCAACTTCTCCCAGTTGTTTTATCTCTCTCTTGGCTTACGTGACATACAATGTCCTCAGAGTCACTTCTGTTCTCACAACCCAAGAGTAGATCATCAACATAAATCACTAGCTAAGTCCAATTTCCATTTCTGTATCGTGTGTAGGGACAGGGGTCAAACTCGCTCTGCCTGAAATCTTCTCTAATAAGTAACTGGTTCAGTCTTTCATTCCGTGCTCTGGCAGCTTGCTTCAGACCATATATGCTT
Organism: Rhineura floridana; assembly: GCF_030035675.1. Taxonomy (NCBI): domain Eukaryota; kingdom Metazoa; phylum Chordata; class Lepidosauria; order Squamata; family Rhineuridae; genus Rhineura; species Rhineura floridana. The sequence goes on from NC_084487.1 coordinate 987,526, forward strand.
TTCTGAAGTTTAAAAACAAGTTCCTCATTTCCTGTTGCTCTAAATCCAGAAGGCTGTTCCATGTAGCTCTCCTGAATTTCTCTGTGTAAGAATGTAGTCTTTACATCAAGATGTTCAACATGCATTTTGTGTGATGCCACAATACTTAAGAATATCCTTATTGTGGTGTACAGTATCTCACTACTGGAGTGAATGTCTCATTGTGATCCTCTCCTTGTCTTTGTGAAAAGCCTCTGGTTGCTAACCTTGCTTTGTATCTTTGTATCTCTCCTTCCACATCTGGCTTGGCTTTGAAGACCCATTTGTGGCCTTCTTGCTGGCATTATCTGGATCCATTTCAGTCCGGTTTCAGACCTGGTTTTGGCACGGAAACAGCCTTGGTCGCCCTGTATGATGACCTCTGTTGGGAGAGAGACAGGGGGAGTGTGACTCTGTTGATTCTCCTTAATCTCTCAGTGGCTTTCGATACCATTGACCATGGTATCCTTCTGGGACAACTGGTTGAGTTGAGAGTGGGAGGTACTGCATTGAGGTGGTTCCACTCCTACTTGGCAGGCCACCTCCAGAAAGTGGTGCTTGGGGAACATTGCTCGGCACCCTGGACTCTCCAGTATGGGGTTCTGCAGGGGTCAGTTCTGTCCCCCATGCTGTTCAACATCTACATGAAACCGTTGGGTGTGGTCATCCAGAGCTTTGGAGTGCATTGCCATCAGTATGCTGATGACACGCAGCTCTATTTCACCTTTTCATCTTCATCAGGTGAGGCTGTTAGTGTGCTGAACCAGTGTCTGGTTGCGACAATGGACTGGATGAGGGCTAAAAAACTGAGGCTCAATCCAGACAAGACTGCGATGCTGCTAGTGGATGGTTCTTCTGACAGGATGGTGGATGTTCAACCTGTCCTGGATGGGGTTGCGCTCCCCCTGAAGGAGCAGGTTCATAGCTTAGGGGTTCTCCTAGAACCATCTTTGTGCCTTCTACCAACTTCAGTTGGTGGCCCAGCTACGCCCCTATCTGGACAGGGATAACCTGGGTTCAGTTGTCCATGCTCTGGTAACCTCCAAGTTAGATTACTGCAATGCACTCTATGGCCAAACAGTTACAGACACACTTGGAGGAAGCAGGTTACTTAGATCCATTCCAATCGGGCTTCAGGACTGGCCATGGAACTGAAACAGCCTTGGTCGCTGTGGTGGATGATTTGAGGAGGGCGTTGGATAGGGGTGAATGCTCATTCCTCGTCCTCCTTGATCTCTCAGCGGCTTTTGATACCGTCGACCACGGTATCCTCCTGGGCCACCTGGAGAGAATGGGAATTGGAGGCACTGTTTTACGGTGGTTCCGTTCCTATCTCTCTGACAGGCACCAGCGGGTGGCATTGGGAGAGGAGGTTTCGGACCCTTGGCCTCTTAATTGTGGTGTGCCACAGGGCTCTATCCTCTCTCCCATGCTATTTAACATCTATGTAAAGCCGCTGGGAGCTATCATCAGGAGATTTGGGTTGCAGTGCCACCAATATGCGGATGACACTCAGCTCTATCTCTCATTTAAGTCCTCACCGGAGTTGGCTGTGGATACCATTTCCAAGTGCCTGGAGCCTGTAAGTGAATGGATGGGAGGAAACAGGCTGAAACTGAACCCCGACAAGACCGAGATACTGCTTGTGGGAGACAAGAGAAGATTGGGAGATATCGACCTGGTGTTGAATGGGGTAAGATTGCCCCTAAAGGACCAGGTCCGCAGCCTTGGGGTCGTTCTTGACTCCAAGCTGTCCATGGAGGCTCAGGTGTTAGCAGTGAGCCGGGCAGCTTGGTATCAGTTACACCTGATACAGAGGCTGCGACCCTATCTTCCGGTTCATCTGCTCCCGCGAGTAGTGCATGCCCTGGTCTCCTCTCGCTTAGACTACTGTAATGTGCTCTACGTTGGGCTACCCATGAAGACGGTTCGGAAATTACAACTGGTACAAAATGCGGCGGCACGGCTGATAAAGAATGGCCGCCGCCAGGATCACATCACTCCAGTGTTAGCAGACCTACACTAGTTACCAGTTGTCTACCGAGCCCAATTCAAGGTGTTGGTGTTAACCTTTAAAGCCCTACACAGTTTCGGTCCAGTTTATCTAAAGGAGCGCCTCCAGCATCACCAAATGTGCCGCCTTACAAGATCAGCCTCACAAGACCTTCTCTCGGTCCCGCCAGTGAAAACAATCAGGCTGGTGCAGACTAGAGAGAGGACCAGAGCTTGGAAAAGTTACTTTTTTGAACTACAGCTCCCATCAGCCCAATCCAGTGGCCATGCTGGCTGGGGCTGATGGGAGTTGTAGTTCAAAAAAAGTAACTTTTCCAAGCTCTGCTTCTAGGATACCAGATAATAAAGATAATGCTGAGTGATTTGCCTGAAAATAATTGAACAGGATGCATTACAAAATATTTCCCTATACAGTACATATCAAAGTGTCATGAAATACAATGCAGAAAAAATGTTTTACAAAAATTATTACAAACAATTCCAAGCTACAAAGCCACTCAAACTCCAGATTTGAAAAAGAGGGTATTGAATAAATTCCAAGCGTACTCCAATTATCGAGCTGTCACTGAAAGGCCACAGACCTCAATTAAATCTGCCATGAGTCTTTCTGTCATTGAGAAGTTGGAATGGGCAGAACTTGGAAAAGTTACTTTTTTGAACTACAACTCCGATCAGCCCAATTCAGTGGCCATGCTGGCTGGGGCTGATGGGAGTTGTAGTTCAAAAAAAGTAACTTTTCCAAGCTCTGCTTCTAGGATACCAGATAATAAAGATAATGCTGAGTGATTTGCCTGAAAATAATTGAACAGGATGCATTACAAAATATTTCCCTATACAGTACATATCAAAGTGTCATGAAATACAATGCAGAAAAAATGTTTTACAAAAATTATTACAAACAATTCCAAGCTACAAAGCCACTCAAACTCCAGATTTGAAAAAGAGGGTATTGAATAAATTCCAAGCGTACTCCAATTATCGAGCTGTCACTGAAAGGCCACAGACCTCAATTAAATCTGCCATGAGTCTTTCTGTCATTGAGAAGTTGGAATGGGCAGAACTTGGAAAAGTTACTTTTTTGAACTACAACTCCGATCAGCCCAATTCAGTGGCCATGCTGGCTAGGGCTGATGGGAGTTGTAGTTCAAAAAAGTAACTTTTCCAAGCTCTGGAGAGGGCATTCTCGATTGTGGCCCCCACCCTCTGGAACTCTCTCCCATACGATCTTCGCCATGCCCCTTCCTTGGTAAGCTTTCGCCAAGGATTAAAAACGTGGCTATTTCAGCAGGCATACAGGATCCCTAGCAAATTTTAGTATATAATGTACAGATGTGGGTGGGTTGATTAGTTGAAGACTGTATTTATATGTCGTATTTATATTGTATTTATTTGCTGTATCTTATTTTAAATTATGTGCGCCGCCTAGAGTGGCCGTTCACTCGGCCAGATAGGCGGCATAAAAATAAAATTTTATTATTATTATTATTATTATTATATTTGAAGACGGTTTGGAAACTGAAGCTTGTGCAAAATGCAGCAGCCAGATTGGTAATAGGCACCAGACGGTTCGAACATATAAAACCAATTCTGGCCTGCTTGCATTGGCTGCCTGTATGTCTCCGAGCTCATAGAATCATAGAATCATAGAGTTGGAATGGGCCTTGTAGGCCATCAAGTCCAACCCCCTGCTCACAACAGGAAATCCACTGCTAGAGCATCTCCCGCAGATAGCTGTCCAGCCTCCGCTTGAAGACATCCAGCGAAGGGGATCCCACTACCTCCCTAGGCAGTCGGTTCCATTGCCGAACTGCCCTTACTGTCAAGAAGTTCCTTCTAATGTCCAGTCTGAATCTACGCTCCTGCAACTTAAAACCGTTAGACCTAGTCCTACCCTCTGGGGCAGCAGAGAACAAATCTGTACCCTCCTCTATGTGACAGCCCTTCAGGTACTTAAAGAGTGCAATCATGTCACCCCTCAGCCTTCTCTTCACCAGACTGAACATGCCAAGTTCCTTCAACCTTTCCTCATAAGACTTGTTCTCCGTACCGGCTATCATCCTCATCGCCCTCTTCTGAACCCGCTCCAACTTGTCTATATCTTTCTTAAAATGAGGAACCCAGAACTGAACGCAGTATTCCAGATGAGGCCAAAGTGCTGGTTTTCCAGATGAGGCCAAGTGCTGGTTTTAACCTATAAAGCCTTACACGGCTTAGGACCACAATACCTGATGGAACGCCTCTCCTGATACGAACCCACCCGTACACTATGCTCAATATCCAAGGCCCTCCTCTGGGTGCCTACTCCGAGGGAAGCTTGGAGGATGGCAACAAGGGAGAGGGCTTTCTCAGTGGTGGCCCCCAAATTATGGAATGATGTCCCTGATGAGGTGCACCTGGCGCTAACACTTACATTTTCAGCGCCAGGTCAAGACTTTCCTCTTCTCCCAGGCATTTTAGCATGTGTTTTTAAATGGGTTTTTTTTAAGTGTTTTTAAATTTGTATATTTGTTTTTAATGTTTTTAATTGTTGTAAACCACCCAGAGAGCTTCGGCTGTGGGGCAGTATACAAATGTAATAAATAAATAAATAATTCTTGCTGGCAAGCTGGTCTGTGAGAGTCTAGGTTTTGTTCTGGTGCAGTTCATCTATTTCCTCTTGTGCAGCCTTCTTCCACTCCCGTGCTTCAGGTGCAGGCATTCTCTCAGTTTCTTCCCAAGTTGAGGGCTCATGCGCTCTTGCGAGGTAGGACAGTCGTATAGGTTGGATTCCTCTGTTTAGTCGAGATGATTGTCTGGGTTCTTGTTCAGTGGCCCCGTCTGCTGGTGTAGTGACCTCCGGCTCTGGATTTCCCTCTGCTTGCAGTGCACCCCCTTCTGCCCATGTATAGCATCCCACCGTTGCTTCTCTGACAACTCTGTGTGCTGGTAGTTCTACCTCTTGTGTTGAGCATCTGCAGCACCTTGTTTTGCACTGATTATCTCATTCTCATAAAAATAAACAACACCACTCACTGTTATCTTTCCTGTAGTCAGGTTCAGTATCCTGTAGCCTTTGCTACAAGATTTGGTGCATAGCCAACCATTCTGCCTTCTTCAGCTCTGTCATCTAGTTTGGATATCTTCTCTTTTGGTACATAACTCTAAGCTTTGGCTCCAAACACTTGGATAGGTCCCATATTTGGCTTTATGATGTGCCACAGTTCAAATGGTGTCCCACCTTCTGCCCTGGTTGCCAACCTGTTTTGCAGGTAAGTTGCTGTCACCACAGTTTCTCCCTAATATTTGTTAGGAAGATTAGAGTCCAGTAACAAACAAAGAACCATCTCCATCAAGCTCCTGTTTTGTCTCTCAGAAATTCCATTCAGCTCTGGAGTATATGAGGTTGCTTGCCTGTGTGTTATGCCCGCTCTCTCAGGGCTGTCTGTGTTTGGTGTGAGAGGCATTTACCCTTATTGTTTGTTTGTAGAGCCTCAGGTTTCCTGCTAAATTTATTGCTGACAGTGGCTATGTACTACTTAAGAATCTGCAGGGTCTGGCTCTCCTCCTTGAGCAGGTAGGTGATGCAGTAGCTGGAATATTCATCTACAAAAATTAAGATGTCAATATTCCCACCTCTTCTAGGGGGTTTGAGAGTGTCAAAGAAGCTGAGAGCAATGCTGTCAGGAGTCTAGACCAAGAGGCTAGACTCTTAGCAGGGGCACCCAAAGCAGAATGGTCAAAGCTGAGACATCAGACTACGATGCATCCAAACTCAGAGGAAGGCAATGGTAAACCACCTTTGAATACCTCTTACCATGAAAACCCTATGAACAGAGTATCCAAAATGCAACACGAGATATTGCTGGAAGATGAGACCCCCGGTCAGAAGGCACTCAGTGAGCTACTGGAGAATAGTAATGGATAATGGAACGGACCAAAGAATTTCAGAAGAAAATCACCCTGTACTCTATAGATTACAGCAAAGCCTTTGGTTGTGTAGATCATGGAAAACTATGGAATGCCTTAAAAGGAATGGGGGGTGCCACAGCATCTGATTGTCCTGATGCACAACCTATACTCTGGACAAGAGCTACTGTAAGGACAGAATATGGAGAAACCGATTGGTTCCTAATTGGAAAGGGTGTGAGACGGGTGTATTTTATCACCCTATTTGTTTAATCTATACGCAGAACATATCCTATGGAAAGCAGGATTGGATCAAGATGAAGGAGGTGTGAAAACTGGAGGGAAAAGCCACAGACCTGAACTTACAAGATCTGAACAGGGTGGTTCATGACAGATGCTCTTGGAGGTCACTGATTCAAAGGGTCGCCATAAGTTGTAATCGACTTGAAGGCACATGACAACAACAATAGCTTTCTGAAGCTCCTCTGAGCTTTTTCTTTTTTAAACCCTCTCTTTCTCTGTCTCTTGTGAGACCGCTTGTTCAAAGGGGCGGGGCCTCTACACTCCCACTGAAAATGACCTCTTCCCCCATACAAAGCTTGGCATTTCTTCTGTGATTGGCTAAATGCAAATTTCTGGGTTCTGCTTTCCAATTGGCTGCATGCAATGCTCCTATTCCCTTTGTTCTCCTGGGCAGTGTAATTTGATCCACTACCTGTTCGATTTATGCTGTTTCAATTCCTTTCGGAAATCAGAGACTACTTGAGTAAACTCTGGACTTCTCTGAGCATTAATTCCAACTATAAAAGCAGAATATTCATCGAGCAAAGATCACAGCTAGATAGCGATTTTATGTCGATCATTTAAAATGCCTACAATTTCAGAAACTTTTTGCATTAGATCCAGCAAGTTAGTTAAGTGAAGCAGTGGGCAGTCTCCTTGTCTCAGCTGGGCAGTAAACAGCTGCTGATGCAGTAGAATTTGATTTTGTATCCCTCACTTTCCATACAAATCCTTTAAAACTTCTAGCATTTTTTTGCTGTCTTTTCATGTCTTACATGCACTTGAGGGGGGACCTCAAACACATCACCCATTGTGGGGTTCCCACAATCCTCTCCTTTTATTGTGTGGAAATCTGATACAACTCAATAACCTACACACCAATAGCTAGAAGAGGAAATGTGGCTAGATTAACTGGAATTAAAAACTAAATGGAAATAAATTACATTAAATTGGCAACCTTCAGGCCTAAATTATTGCATGGTGCTCAAATTACATACAAAGGAATCAGTGTCTGGTAATTAACGCCTTTCATTAATAGTATATCATTTAAGCCCTCCGTCTGTTTCAGCTCTTGATGTGATCAAAGACATACTGGATGAATGGGCTCCAGAAAAGGCAACTTGTGCAACCCTTTGAAGCATTTGCACCATTCAAACTGATAGTGTGGTGACAACCAGAAGGGGAGCTGCTGCCAGGAATGATCAACCCTTAAGACAAGATATCCGATGGAAGGGGCGCCAACGTGATGCCGTCCAGATGTTACGGGCTACACAGAGTTCTGTCCTGGGGCTGATAATCTTCAACATTTTTATCAATGACTTAGATGACAGGGTGGAGGGAAGCCTTATGAAGTTTGCGGATGATACGAAACTGGGAGGGATAGCTAACACAATGGAAGACAGGAATCAAATCCAAAGGGACCTGGATAGACTAGAAAATTGGGCTGAAATTAATAAAATGAAATTCAATAAAGACAAATGAAAGATTCTGCATTTAGGCCAGAAAAACAAGACGCATGGGTACAGGATGGGAAATACCCGGCTTAGCAGTAGTGCGTGTGAGAAGGACCTTGGAATTGTAGTGGATCGCAAGTTGAACATGACCCAGCAGTGTGATGCTGCGGCAAAAAATGCAAACGCGGTTTTGGGCTGCATAAACAGAGCTATAGTTTCCAGGTGGAGGGAAGTAATAGTCCCACTATATTCTGCATTAGTCAGGCCTCATCTGGAATACTGCATTCAGTTCTGGGCGCCTCATTTTAAGAAAGATATAGACAAGTTGGAGCAGGTTCAGAAGAGGACGACGAGGATGATAGCCGGTATGGAGAACAAGTCATATGTGGAAAGGTTGAAGGAACTTGGCATGTTCAGTCTGGTGAAGAGAAGGCTGAGGGGTGACATGATTGCACTCTTTAAGTACCTGAAGGGCTGTCACACAGAGGACGGTACAGATTTGTTCACTGCTGCCCCAGAGGGTAGGACTAGGTCTAATGGTTTTAAGTTGCAGGAGCGTAGATTCAGATTGGACATTAGAAGGAACTTCTTAACAGTAAGGGCAGTTTGGCAATGGAACCGACTGCCTAGGGAGGTGGTGGGATCCCCTTCGCTGGATGTCTTCAAGCAGAGGCTGGACAGCTATCTGCGGGAGATGCTCTAGCTGTGGATTTCCTGCCGTGAGCAGGGGGTTGGACTCGATGGCCTACAAGGCCCCTTCCAACTCTAGGATTCTATGATTCTATATGATTCTATGATCATAATCCATGGCCATAGGACATGCTAGAGGGGACCAATGGGAATTGTTGTCATAAGATCATCAGAAGATGATATTCCTGCCCTGCTGCTGGAATATCAGGTGGCTGTGGTAGCCAGGAGTGCTTTTGGCCATCTCAAAATGGTCTACCAACTGCGTCCATTCCACAGTTACTCACGCATTGGTGACATTGAGGCTTGACTACTGTAATGCACTCTACATGGGGCTGCCTTTGAAAATGATTCGGAAACTACAGTTGGTCCAAAATGCAGCAGCCAGAATGTTAACTGGAGCACAGCACAGGGAGCATATCACCCTGTGCTTTATCGACTCCACTGGCTCCCAATTTGTTTCCGAGCCCAATTCAAAGTGCTGGTTCTGACCTTTGAAGCCCTAAACAGCCTTGGGGGAGTGCACTTTTTTATCTTTTATTTTTATCTTTAAAGTTTTTTTATTCTCACTCCCTCATATGTGTGTGCACATATATACACATATGTATGTTTGTATGTGTATGCATAATGCATTTTATGTATTTTAATGGTATTCTATGCATTTTAATTGACTGTAATGTTTCTGTTTTTATTGTGCAATTTTATTGTAGCCGACCTGAATGCCCTGTTGCAGGGTAGAAGGGTGGGATAAAAGATTTTAAATAATAATGAGAAGAAGAGCCTTGCTGCAGTTGGATCAGGCCAAGGGGGGCCCATCTAGTCCAGCATCCTCATCTCACAGTGGCCAGCCAGATGCCCCAGTGGGAAGCCTGGAAGTCCAAAAACACCAGGAGGGCACCGCATTAGCTAACCCTGCCCTATAGCTAGCCCAGGGTTCCCAAATAGTGGTCCGTGGACCTCCAATGGTCTACAAGCTTCATTTAGGTGTTTTGCGACCTGTCTGCATTAACTATTGATGTTAATTGTATTGTTATAGGGTTGTGAGGTTGGACTGAATGATATCTACAAGCCCCTCCCAGCCTATAATTCTGTGCCTGCACAGATGAAACATGCAGTTTTTAGTAGAAGAACCTGCTGAGCCGGTCCCTTTCATAAGTTAATAATTCTGGCCAATTTAGTTTTTTTGTTCACTTGATGGGCCAATCTACATATTAAAAATATGGTTCAGAGTAGTCCTGTTGCTATGGGAACTCTTTCAGGAGAGAAAAACTCCTCCCCCCTCACCTGACTGGAGCCCCCCCCCCATCCTGGAGCCATGAAGTGGCCTGTGTGTGTTAGTGTTAGTCTGAGCTGGAGCTGGATGCTGAAAAGACACAGAGAGGCTTGTTCTGTGTGCTGAACCCCAAGCCATGGCTTCCGGGAGTCCCCTAGAAAGCTAATGGGGAAACAAGATCTGTTGGGGTGTTGATGCTTTTGCACATATATATAAATAAACCTTATGTCCTAAAGACACCACAGTCTTGACTGACTTAATTCCAGGTAAACCAAACCCTGGTTAAGCCCAGGAACCCCTGGAAATCTAGTACTGCTCAGAGACTGGGGTGTGCATAACACTGGTGTCACAAGTGGGATTGAGTTTCCTGGAGGAAGAATTAGGAGCTAGGTATACCTGCGTCAAAGTGGAGGAAAAAATTCACAATAGTCTTGGAACAGATTAAATTGATAGTCCAGCAGAAACAGGAGCAAGCAGAACAGTTTAAGAAAATGGAGGCCTTTCCTCTAGGACAGCCTTTCCCAACCAGTGTGCCTCCAGATGTTGTTGGACCACAATTCCCATCTTTCCTGACCATTGGCAATGCTAGCTGAGGCTGATGGGAGTTGTGGTCCAACAACATCTGGAGGCACACTGGTTGGGAAAGGCTACTCTAGGAGGACCAGCAACAAAGTCAGCCAGAGCTCCAAGAGGACCAGCAACAAAGTCAGCCAGAGCTCCAGGAGGACCAGCAACAAAGTCAGCCAGAGCTCCAGGAGGACCAGCAACAAAGTCAGCCAGAGCTCCAGGAGGACCAGCAACAAAGTCAGCCAGAGCTCCAGGAGGACCAGCAACAAAGTCAGCCAGAGCTCCAAGAGGACCAGCAACAAAGTCAGCCAGAGCTCCAAGAGGACCAGCAACAAAGTCAGCCAGAGCTCCAGGAGGACCAGCAACAAAGTCAGCCAGAGCTCCAGGAGGACCAGCAACAAAGTCAGCCAGAGCTCCAGGAGGACCAGCAACAAAGCCAGCCAGAGCTCCAGGAGGACCAGCAACAAAGTCAGCCAGAGCTCCAAGAGGACCAGCAACAAAGTCAACCAGAGCTCCAAGAGGACCAGCAACAAAGTCAGCCAGAGCTCCAAGAGGACCAGCAACAAAGCCAGCCAGAGCTCCAGGAGGACCAGCAACAAAGTCAGCCAGAGCTCCAAGAGGACCAGCAACAAAGTCAGCCAGAGCTCCAAGAGGACCAGCAACAAAGTCAGCCAGAGCTCCAAGAGGACCAGCAACAAAGTCAGCCAGAGCTCCAAGAGGACCAGCAACAAAGTCAGCCAGAGCTCCAAGAGGACCAGCAACAAAGCCAGCCAGAGCTCCAGGAGGACCAGCAACAAAGTCAGCCAGAGCTCCAAGAGGACCAGCAACAAAGTCAGCCAGAGCTCCAAGAGGACCAGCAACAAAGTCAACCAGAGCTCCAAGAGGACCAGCAACAAAGTCAGCCAGAGCTCCAAGAGGACCAGCAACAAAGTCAACCAGAGCTCCAGGAGGACCAGCAACAAAGTCAGCCAGAGCTCCAAGAGGACCAGCAACAAAGTCAACCAGAGCTCCAGGAGGACCAGCAACAAAGTCAGCCAGAGCTCCAAGAGGACCAGCAACAAAGTCAGCCAGAGCTCCAAGAGGACCAGCAACAAAGCCAGCCAGAGCTCCAGGAGGACCAGCAACAAAGTCAGCCAGAGCTCCAAGAGGACCAGCAACAAAGTCAGCCAGAGCTCCAAGAGGACCAGCAACAAAGTCAACCAGAGCTCCAGGAGGACCAGCAACAAAGTCAGCCAGAGCTCCAAGAGGACCAGCAACAAAGTCAGCCAGAGCTCCAAGAGGACCAGCAACAAAGTCAACCAGAGCTCCAAGAGGACCAGCAACAAAGCCAGCCAGAGCTCCAAGAGGACCAGCAACAAAGTCAGCCAGAGCTCCAAGAGGACCAGCAACAAAGTCAACCAGAGCTCCAAGAGGACCAGCAACAAAGTCAGCCAGAGCTCCAGGAGGACCAGCAACAAAGTCAACCAGAGCTCCAAGAGGACCAGCAACAAAGTCAGCCAGAGCTCCAGGAGGACCAGCAACAAAGTCAGCCAGAGTTCCAGGAGGACCAGCAACAAAGTCAGCCAGAGCTCCAGGAGGACCAGCAACAAAGTCAGCCAGAGCTCCAAGAGGACCAGCAACAAAGTCAGCCAGAGCTCCAGGAGGACCAGCAACAAAGTCAGCCAGAGCTCCAGGAGGACCAGCAACAAAGTCAACCAGAGCTCCAGGAGGACCAGCAACAAAGTCAGCCAGAGCTCCAAGAGGACCAGCAACAAAGCCAGCCAGAGCTCCAGGAGGACCAGCAACAAAGTCAGCCAGAGCTCCAAGAGGACCAGCAACAAAGTCAACCAGAGCTCCAAGAGGACCAGCAACAAAGCCAGCCAGAGCTCCAAGAGGACCAGCAACAAAGTCAGCCAGAGCTCCAGGAGGACCAGCAACAAAGTCAGCCAGAGCTCCAAGAGGACCAGCAACAAAGTCAACCAGAGCTCCAAGAGGACCAGCAACAAAGTCAGCCAGAGCTCCAAGAGGACCAGCAACAAAGCCAGCCAGAGCTCCAGGAGGACCAGCAACAAAGTCAGCCAGAGCTCCAAGAGGACCAGCAACAAAGTCAGCCAGAGCTCCAAGAGGACCAGCAACAAAGTCAGCCAGAGCTCCAAGAGGACCAGCAACAAAGCCAGCCAGAGCTCCAGGAGGACCAGCAACAAAGTCAGCCAGAGCTCCAAGAGGACCAGCAACAAAGTCAGCCAGAGCTCCAAGAGGACCAGCAACAAAGTCAACCAGAGCTCCAAGAGGACCAGCAACAAAGTCAGCCAGAGCTCCAGGAGGAGCAGCAACAAAGTCAGCCAGAGCTCCAAGAGGACCAGCAACAAAGTCAGCCAGAGCTCCAAGAGGACCAGCAACAAAGTCAACCAGAGCTCCAGGAGGACCAGCAACAAAGTCAACCAGAGCTCCAAGAGGACCAGCAACAAAGTCAGCCAGAGCTCCAGGAGGACAGCAACAAAGTCAGCCAGAGCTCCAAGAGGACCAGCAACAAAGTCAGCCAGAGCTCCAAGAGGACCAGCAACAAAGTCAGCCAGAGCTCCAAGAGGACCAGCAACAAAGTCAGCCAGAGCTCCAGGAGGACCAGCAACAAAGTCAGCCAGAGCTCCAAGAGGACCAGCAACAAAGTCAACCAGAGCTCCAGGAGGACCAGCAACAAAGTCAGCCAGAGCTCCAAGAGGACCAGCAACAAAGTCAGCCAGAGCTCCAAGAGGACCAGCAACAAAGTCAGCCAGAGCTCCAAGAGGACCAGCAACAAAGTCAACCAGAGCTCCAGGAGGACCAGCAACAAAGTCAGCCAGAGCTCCAAGAGGACCAGCAACAAAGTCAACCAGAGCTCCAAGAGGACCAGCAACAAAGTCAGCCAGAGCTCCAAGAGGACCAGCAACAAAGTCAACCAGAGCTCCAGGAGGACCAGCAACAAAGTCAGCCAGAGCTCCAAGAGGACCAGCAACAAAGTCAACCAGAGCTCCAAGAGGACCAGCAACAAAGTCAGCCAGAGCTCCAAGAGGACCAGCAACAAAGTCAGCCAGAGCTCCAAGAGGACCAGCAACAAAGTCAGCCAGAGCTCCAAGAGGACCAGCAACAAAGTCAGCCAGAGCTCCAAGAGGACCAGCAACAAAGTCAGCCAGAGCTCCAAGAGGACCAGCAACAAAGTCAACCAGAGCTCCAGGAGGACCAGCAACAAAGTCAGCCAGAGCTCCAGGAGGACCAGCAACAAAGTCAGCCAGAGCTCCAAGAGGACCAGCAACAAAGTCAGCCAGAGTTCCAAGAGGACCAGCAACAAAGTCAACCAGAGCTCCAGGAGGACCAGCAACAAAGTCAGCCAGAGCTCCAAGAGGACCAGCAACAAAGTCAGCCAGAGCTCCAAGAGGACCAGCAACAAAGTCAGCCAGAGCTCCAAGAGGACCAGCAACAAAGTCAGCCAGAGCTCCAAGAGGACCAGCAACAAAGTCAGCCAGAGCTCCAAGAGGACCAGCAACAAAGTCAGCCAGAGCTCCAGGAGGACCAGCAACAAAGTCAGCCAGAGCTCCAGGAGGACCAGCAACAAAGTCAGCCAGAGCTCCAGGAGGACCAGCAACAAAGTCAGCCAGAGCTCCAAGAGGACCAGCAACAAAGTCAGCCAGAGCTCCAAGAGGACCAGCAACAAAGTGAGCCAGAGCTCCAGGAGGACCAGCAACAAAGTCAGCCAGAGCTCCAAGAGGACCAGCAACAAAGTCAGCCAGAGCTCCAAGAGGACCAGCAACAAAGTCAACCAGAGCTCCAGGAGGACCAGCAACAAAGTCAGCCAGAGCTCCAGGAGGACCAGCAACAAAGTCAGCCAGAGCTCCAAGAGGACCAGCAACAAAGTCAGCCAGAGCTCCAAGAGGACCAGCAACAAAGTCAGCCAGAGCTCCAAGAGGACCAGCAACAAAGTCAACCAGAGCTCCAGGAGGACCAGCAACAAAGTCAGCCAGAGCTCCAAGAGGACCAGCAACAAAGTCAGCCAGAGCTCCAAGAGGACCAGCAACAAAGTCAGCCAGAGCTCCAAGAGGACCAGCAACAAAGTCAGCCAGAGCTCCAAGAGGACCAGCAACAAAGTCAGCCAGAGCTCCAGGAGGACAGCAACAAAGTCAGCCAGAGCTCCAAGAGGACCAGCAACAAAGTCAGCCAGAGCTCCAAGAGGACCAGCAACAAAGTCAGCCAGAGCTCCAAGAGGACCAGCAACAAAGTCAACCAGAGCTCCAGGAGGACCAGCAACAAAGTCAGCCAGAGCTCCAAGAGGACCAGCAACAAAGTCAGCCAGAGCTCCAAGAGGACCAGCAACAAAGTCAGCCAGAGCTCCAAGAGGACCAGCAACAAAGTCAGCCAGAGCTCCAGGAGGACCAGCAACAAAGTCAGCCAGAGCTCCAAGAGGACCAGCAACAAAGTCAGCCAGAGCTCCAAGAGGACCAGCAACAAAGTCAGCCAGAGCTCCAAGAGGACCAGCAACAAAGTCAACCAGAGCTCCAGGAGGACCAGCAACAAAGTCAGCCAGAGCTCCAAGAGGACCAGCAACAAAGTCAGCCAGAGCTCCAAGAGGACCAGCAACAAAGTCAGCCAGAGCTCCAAGAGGACCAGCAACAAAGTCAGCCAGAGCTCCAAGAGGACCAGCAACAAAGTCAGCCAGAGCTCCAGGAGGACAGCAACAAAGTCAGCCAGAGCTCCAAGAGGACCAGCAACAAAGTCAGCCAGAGCTCCAAGAGGACCAGCAACAAAGTCAGCCAGAGCTCCAAGAGGACCAGCAACAAAGTCAGCCAGAGCTCCAGGAGGACCAGCAACAAAGTCAGCCAGAGCTCCAAGAGGACCAGCAACAAAGTCAACCAGAGCTCCAAGAGGACCAGCAACAAAGTCAGCCAGAGCTCCAGGAGGACCAGCAACAAAGTCAGCCAGAGCTCCAGGAGGACCAGCAACAAAGTCAACCAGAGCTCCAAGAGGACCAGCAACAAAGTGAGCCAGAGCTCCAGGAGGACCAGCAACAAAGTCAGCCAGAGCTCCAAGAGGACCAGCAACAAAGTCAGCCAGAGCTCCAAGAGGACCAGCAACAAAGTCAGCCAGAGCTCCAAGAGGACCAGCAACAAAGTCAGCCAGAGCTCCAAGAGGACCAGCAACAAAGTCAGCCAGAGCTCCAAGAGGACCAGCAACAAAGTCAGCCAGAGCTCCAAGAGGACCAGCAACAAAGTCAGCCAGAGCTCCAGGAGGACCAGCAACAAAGTCAGCCAGAGCTCCAGGAGGACCAGCAACAAAGTCAGCCAGAGCTCCAAGAGGACCAGCAACAAAGTCAGCCAGAGCTCCAGGAGGACCAGCAACAAAGTCAGCCAGAGCTCCAAGAGGACCAGCAACAAAGTCAGCCAGAGCTCCAAGAGGACCAGCAACAAAGTCAGCCAGAGCTCCAAGAGGACCAGCAACAAAGTCAGCCAGAGCTCCAGGAGGACCAGCAACAAAGTCAGCCAGAGCTCCAAGAGGACCAGCAACAAAGTCAACCAGAGCTCCAAGAGGACCAGCAACAAAGTCAGCCAGAGCTCCAGGAGGACCAGCAACAAAGTCAGCCAGAGCTCCAGGAGGACCAGCAACAAAGTCAACCAGAGCTCCAAGAGGACCAGCAACAAAGTGAGCCAGAGCTCCAGGAGGACCAGCAACAAAGTCAGCCAGAGCTCCAAGAGGACCAGCAACAAAGTCAGCCAGAGCTCCAAGAGGACCAGCAACAAAGTCAGCCAGAGCTCCAAGAGGACCAGCAACAAAGTCAGCCAGAGCTCCAAGAGGACCAGCAACAAAGTCAGCCAGAGCTCCAAGAGGACCAGCAACAAAGTCAGCCAGAGCTCCAAGAGGACCAGCAACAAAGTCAGCCAGAGCTCCAGGAGGACCAGCAACAAAGTCAGCCAGAGCTCCAGGAGGACCAGCAACAAAGTCAGCCAGAGCTCCAAGAGGACCAGCAACAAAGTCAGCCAGAGCTCCAGGAGGACCAGCAACAAAGTCAGCCAGAGCTCCAGGAGGACCAGCAACAAAGTCAGCCAGAGCTCCAAGAGGACCAGCAACAAAGTCAGCCAGAGCTCCAGGAGGACAGCAACAAAGTCAGCCAGAGCTCCAGGAGGACCAGCAACAAAGTCAGCCAGAGCTCCAAGAGGACCAGCAACAAAGTCAGCCAGAGCTCCAAGAGGACCAGCAACAAAGTCAGCCAGAGCTCCAGGAGGACCAGCAACAAAGTCAGCCAGAGCTCCAGGAGGACCAGCAACAAAGTCAGCCAGAGCTCCAAGAGGACCAGCAACAAAGTCAGCCAGAGCTCCAGGAGGACAGCAACAAAGTCAGCCAGAGCTCCAGGAGGACCAGCAACAAAGTCAGCCAGAGCTCCAAGAGGACCAGCAACAAAGTCAGCCAGAGCTCCAGGAGGACCAGCAACAAAGTCAACCAGAGCTCCAAGAGGACCAGCAACAAAGTCAACCAGAGCTCCAAGAGGACCAGCAACAAAGTCAGCCAGAGCTCCAGGAGGACCAGCAACAAAGTCAGCCAGAGCTCCAGGAGGACCAGCAACAAAGTCAACCAGAGCTCCAAGAGGACCAGCAACAAAGTCAGCCAGAGCTCCAGGAGGACCAGCAACAAAGTCAGCCAGAGCTCCAGGAGGACCAGCAACAAAGTCAGCCAGAGCTCCAGGAGGACCAGCAACAAAGTCAGCCAGAGCTCCAGGAGGACCAGCAACAAAGTCAGCCAGAGCTCCAGGAGGACCAGCAACAAAGTCAGCCAGAGCTCCAGGAGGACCAGCAACAAAGTCAGCCAGAGCTCCAGGAGGACCAGCAACAAAGTCAGCCAGAGCTCCAGGAGGACCAGCAACAAAGTCAACCAGAGCTCCAAGAGGACCAGCAACAAAGTCAACCAGAGCTCCAAGAGGACCAGCAACAAAGTCAACCAGAGCTCCAGGAGGACCAGCAACAAAGTCAACCAGAGCTCCAAGAGGACCAGCAACAAAGTCAACCAGAGCTCCAGGAGGACAGCAACAAAGTCAACCAGAGCTCCAGGAGGACAGCAACAAAGTCAGCCAGAGCTCCAGGAGGACCAGCAACAAAGTCAACCAGAGCTCCAGGAGGACAGCAACAAAGTCAGCCAGAGCTCCAAGAGGACCAGCAACAAAGTCAACCAGAGCTCCAGGAGGACCAGCAACAAAGTCAGCCAGAGCTCCAGGAGGACCAGCAACAAAGTCAGCCAGAGCTCCAGGAGGACCAGCAACAAAGTCAGCCAGAGCTCCAGGAGGACCAGCAACAAAGTCAACCAGAGCTCCAGGAGGACCAGCAACAAAGTCAACCAGAGCTCCAAGAGGACCAGCAACAAAGTCAGCCAGAGCTCCAGGAGGACCAGCAACAAAGTCAGCCAGAGCTCCAGGAGGACCAGCAACAAAGTCAGCCAGAGCTCCAGGAGGACCAGCAACAAAGTCAGCCAGAGCTCCAAGAGGACCAGCAACAAAGTCAGCCAGAGCTCCAAGAGGACCAGCAACAAAGTCAGCCAGAGCTCCAAGAGGACCAGCAACAAAGTCAGCCAGAGCTCCAGGAGGACCAGCAACAAAGTCAGCCAGAGCTCCAAGAGGACCAGCAACAAAGTCAGCCAGAGCTCCAAGAGGACCAGCAACAAAGTCAACCAGAGCTCCAGGAGGACCAGCAACAAAGTCAGCCAGAGCTCCAGGAGGACAGCAACAAAGTCAGCCAGAGCTCCAAGAGGACCAGCAACAAAGTCAACCAGAGCTCCAAGAGGACCAGCAACAAAGTCAGCCAGAGCTCCAAGAGGACCAGCAACAAAGTCAACCAGAGCTCCAAGAGGACCAGCAACAAAGTCAGCCAGAGCTCCAAGAGGACCAGCAACAAAGTCAACCAGAGCTCCAGGAGGACCAGCAACAAAGTCAGCCAGAGCTCCAAGAGGACCAGCAACAAAGTCAACCAGAGCTCCAGGAGGACCAGCAACAAAGTCAGCCAGAGCTCCAAGAGGACCAGCAACAAAGTCAGCCAGAGCTCCAAGAGGACCAGCAACAAAGTCAGCCAGAGCTCCAAGAGGACCAGCAACAAAGTCAACCAGAGCTCCAGGAGGACCAGCAACAAAGTCAGCCAGAGCTCCAGGAGGACCAGCAACAAAGTCAGCCAGAGCTCCAAGAGGACCAGCAACAAAGTCAACCAGAGCTCCAGGAGGACCAGCAACAAAGTCAGCCAGAGCTCCAAGAGGACCAGCAACAAAGTCAGCCAGAGCTCCAAGAGGACCAGCAACAAAGTCAGCCAGAGCTCCAAGAGGACCAGCAACAAAGTCAACCAGAGCTCCAGGAGGACCAGCAACAAAGTCAGCCAGAGCTCCAGGAGGACCAGCAACAAAGTCAGCCAGAGCTCCAAGAGGACCAGCAACAAAGTCAACCAGAGCTCCAGGAGGACCAGCAACAAAGTCAGCCAGAGCTCCAAGAGGACCAGCAACAAAGTCAGCCAGAGCTCCAGGAGGACCAGCAACAAAGTCAGCCAGAGCTCCAGGAGGACCAGCAACAAAGTCAGCCAGAGCTCCAAGAGGACCAGCAACAAAGTCAGCCAGAGCTCCAGGAGGACCAGCAACAAAGTCAGCCAGAGCTCCAAGAGGACCAGCAACAAAGTCAGCCAGAGCTCCAGGAGGACCAGCAACAAAGTCAGCCAGAGCTCCAGGAGGACCAGCAACAAAGTCAGCCAGAGCTCCAAGAGGACCAGCCACAAAGTCAGCCAGAGCTCCAAGAGGACCAGCAACAAAGTCAACCAGAGCTCCAGGAGGACCAGCAACAAAGTCAGCCAGAGCTCCAAGAGGACCAGCAACAAAGTCAGCCAGAGCTCCAAGAGGACCAGCAACAAAGTCAGCCAGAGCTCCAAGAGGACCAGCAACAAAGTCAGCCAGAGCTCCAAGAGGACCAGCAACAAAGTCAACCAGAGCTCCAAGAGGACCAGCAACAAAGTCAGCCAGAGCTCCAGGAGGACCAGCAACAAAGTCAGCCAGAGCTCCAGGAGGACCAGCAACAAAGTCAGCCAGAGCTCCAAGAGGACCAGCAACAAAGTCAGCCAGAGCTCCAGGAGGACCAGCAACAAAGTCAGCCAGAGCTCCAAGAGGACCAGCAACAAAGTCAGCCAGAGCTCCAAGAGGACCAGCAACAAAGTCAACCAGAGCTCCAGGAGGACCAGCAACAAAGTCAGCCAGAGCTCCAGGAGGACCAGCAACAAAGTCAGCCAGAGCTCCAGGAGGACCAGCAACAAAGTCAGCCAGAGCTCCAAGAGGACCAGCAACAAAGTCAGCCAGAGCTCCAAGAGGACCAGCAACAAAGTCAACCAGAGCTCCAGGAGGACCAGCAACAAAGTCAGCCAGAGCTCCAGGAGGACCAGCAACAAAGTCAACCAGAGCTCCAAGAGGACCAGCAACAAAGTCAACCAGAGCTCCAGGAGGACCAGCAACAAAGTCAACCAGAGCTCCAGGAGGACCAGCAACAAAGTCAGCCAGAGCTCCAGGAGGACCAGCAACAAAGTCAGCCAGAGCTCCAAGAGGACCAGCAACAAAGTCAACCAGAGCTCCAGGAGGACCAGCAACAAAGTCAGCCAGAGCTCCAGGAGGACCAGCAACAAAGTCAACCAGAGCTCCAAGAGGACCAGCAACAAAGTCAGCCAGAGCTCCAGGAGGACCAGCAACAAAGTCAGCCAGAGTTCCAGGAGGACCAGCAACAAAGTCAGCCAGAGCTCCAGGAGGACCAGCAACAAAGTCAGCCAGAGCTCCAAGAGGACCAGCAACAAAGTCAGCCAGAGCTCCAGGAGGACCAGCAACAAAGTCAGCCAGAGCTCCAGGAGGACCAGCAACAAAGTCAACCAGAGCTCCAGGAGGACCAGCAACAAAGTCAGCCAGAGCTCCAGGAGGACCAGCAACAAAGTCAGCCAGAGCTCCAGGAGGACCAGCAACAAAGTCAGCCAGAGCTCCAGGAGGACCAGCAACAAAGTCAGCCAGAGCTCCAGGAGGACCAGCAACAAAGTCAGCCAGAGCTCCAGGAGGACCAATGACAAATAGAGCAACGTGGCAACAGGACTGAAAAGACAATGGAGGTCCAAATACGGGACTTCCAGAAGAGAGCCGAGGAGGCGGATGGGGCACTGGCAGAGCTTGGAAAAGTTACTTTTTTGAACTACAACTCCCATCAGCCCCAGCCAGCATGGCCACTGGATTGGGCTGATGGGAGTTGTAGTTCAAAAAAAGTAACTTTTCCAAGCTCTGGGCACTGGCCAGTTTGGACTCTAGGATGTTTGAGTCAGTGGCCCAAACTCAAAGGCTTTAGCCAGTTCAGAACTGGCTAACAGAGATGAAAATGAAAAGCTTCAGAAGGGGTTGCAGAAACTGGAAAAGCAAGGGGAGAAGCAATGAGTGGCTGGGTGGGAGACCGGCTGCCAGCAACTGGGGGTCTCCCGTATAGACTTTCCCACCCAATGCTCTCTGTGTAGGGGCCTTAAGAGAAGGGTCTGGCTGTTGCAGCTGGCAGGGTCCAGAAGTCACACTTCCCAAATCTCTTGGGAAGCTTCTCTCTCCCAGTATGGCGACCCTATGAATCAACGACCTCCAAGAGCATCTGTCATGAACCACCCTGTTCAGATCTTGTAAGTTCAGGTCTGTGGCTTCCTTTATGGAATCAATCCAACTCTTGTTTGGTCTTCCTCCTTTTCTACTTCCTTCTGTTTTTCCCAGCATTATGGTCTTTTCTAGTGAATCATGTCTTCTCATTATGTGTCCAAAGTATGATAATCTCATTTTCATCATTTTAGCTTCTAGTGACAGTTCTGGTTTAATTTGTTCTAACACCCAATTATTTGTCTTTTTCTCAGTCCATGGTATCCGCAAAGCTCTCCTCCAACACCACATTTCAAATGAGTTGATTTTTCTATTGTCTGCTTTTTTCACTGTCCAACTTTCACATCCATACATAGAGATTGGGAATACCATGGTCTGAATGATGCTGACTTTGGTGTTCAGTGATACATCTTTGTATTTGAGGACCTTTTCTAGTTCTCTCACAGCTGCCCTACCCAGTCCTAGCCTTCTTCTGATTTCTTGACTATTATCTCCCTTTTGGTTAATGACTGTGCCGAGGTATTGATAATCCTTGACAAGTTCAATGTCCTCATTCTCAACTTTAAAGTTACATAAATCTTCTGTTGTCATTACTTTAGTCTTCTTGACGTTCAGCTGTAGTCCTGCTTTTGTGTTTTCCTTTTTAACTTTCATCAGCATTCATTTGAAATCATAACTGGTTTCTGCTAGCGGTATGGTATTGTCTGCATATCTTAAATTATGTGTCCAAAGTATGATAACCTCAGTTTCATCATTTTAGTGACTAGTGACAGTTCTGGTTTAATTTGTTCTAACACCCAATTATTTGTCTTTTTCGCTGTCTAAATAAATGTTTGGGATGAAGGACACAGAGGGGGATTCCTGGCAGGCAGCCTCAGCAGGCCAGCTCTGGTAGTCTTACAGAATCTCCCAAAGTCTGGGGGAAGGAGGGGAAGTCCTGCAGTGTGTGCTTAAACTTGGGCAACTGAACTATAATAATAGCTTGGCAACTGACTGTGAAGTTGGTGGTCTAAAATACATGCAGATGCTATGAGGGATCAAATGTTAATGGGTCTTCAGTCTGTTATGCTAAATGGAAATGGACTGCCTTCAAGTCGATCCTGACTTATGGCGACCCTATAAACAGGGTTTTCATGGTAAGCAGTATCCAGAGGGGGTTTACCATTGCCCTCCTCTGAGGCTGAGAGGCAGTGACTGGCCCATGGTCACCCAGTGAGCTCCATGGCTGTGTGGGGATTCGAACCCTGGTCTCCCAGGTCATAGTCCAACACTCTAACCACTACACCACAATGGCTCTCCTGTTACGCTAGACCTGTTGAAAAAGAAAGGGACTCAAGTTAGGGAGAGTTCTCTGGGAAGAGGGGCTGACTGTTAAACCACTCTGGCCACTGGAGCTCTGTGAGGGCAATAGGCACCCCCTAATAACACTCAGCACCCTCCACAAACTACACTTCCCAAGATTCTTTGGGGGAAGGCATGACTGTGTAAAGTGGAATAAATGTCTGGTGTGGATGTGGCCAGCATCAATGGCACACGTCAGATCTCCTGCAAAAACAAATCAACCAACCAACCCTAGTCTAGAGGGGCACTTAAGGATCTACGAAGAGCCCTGCTGGATCAGTCCAGCCTCCTGATTCCGAAGGTGGCCAGCCAGCTGCCTTGAGGGAGTCTATGAACTCCTCCTATTGGGGCTTCCCAGGGGCTTCATGCCAGCGCTGCCGTGTTGTGTCAGCCCTTGGCAC
This sequence comes from Rhineura floridana, assembly GCF_030035675.1. Lineage (NCBI taxonomy): Eukaryota > Metazoa > Chordata > Lepidosauria > Squamata > Rhineuridae > Rhineura > Rhineura floridana. Next base: position 1,010,064 of record NC_084487.1, read on the forward strand.
CCTGCCTTAGCCCAAGGAAACTAGCAGAGGCCGGGAGATGGGAGTCCTGAGGCACTGCGAAAGAGGAAGATCACACTCCACAGATGGGACCCAAAGAGAGATGATGACACAGGTGTCTCTCAGATGAAGCAATTAATTGACAGAACAATTAGAGCTAAATTTAGCCTGTTTACACACACCAAACACATGGAGATGAAAGGCGAACAATGAACAATGGCTGCAATTAACATTTTTTTCCACTTAACAGCTGTAAAATTAGACTCTTGTGGAGAAGAAAGGCTACTCACAGCCTCTTGCTGGGAACCATTGTGCCGAGTTGTAGCAGCTCCCCAGATCCTGATGTCTGCTTTGCAATCCGAGCTGCAAAAGGCTGTCACTCCAAATCAGAATGATTCCACCTGCTCCAAAGGAGACTTTGCAGTTTAACCAACAGCTGACAAATTCAGGCAGAACAGAAGGCACACAGGTTGGGATTGAGAGGCTTGTTTACATATTTATGCCCCACAGATGCTCAACAACCCCCCCAATCCCCAACAGAGCTTCTTCAGCGCTTACAAACTATTAAAACAATATTCACTAATAGGTAAAAAACCTTGCGGTTTAAGAATGTCCCCATAGCCAACATATATTTCTATCAAACTTTAAAAAGCAGGGAAATTGGCAGCTATAGTGAATGCACCAGGGGAGCAGGAGACCTGACCTCCTCTCTGAGATATTGGACTGCCCTACAAATGTGTCAAAATGCAAACACAATTTGGGTTGGTCTTTCACAATCCAATCCACTTCCTGTGTAGCTTGGAAGAATTTGGTAACGTGCCTCTGAGCATAGGGTGAGTGGTGGCAACACTTACAAGATCTGAACAGAGTGGTCCACGACAGATGCTGTTGGAGATTCATAGTGTTGCTATAAGTCGTAGTTGACTTGAAGGCACATGTTGTGGCTGTGCCTTATTCCGGTCCTTCTCATACCCGCAGGGTTGTTGGTTGTCCTCTCAGCCAACTCTCAGATCTCCAGCTGCTGCTTTTTAATGCTAGATCGGTTCATAATAAAACCCCTCTCGTCCATGATTTGATTATGGACGAGGCAGCCGATCTGGCATGCATAACCGAGACCTGGGTGGGCGAACAGGGAGGAGTTAGTCTCTCCCAGATCTGCCCACCGGGGTATTTGGTTCAGCATCATGGTAGATCTGAGGGTCGGGGAGGTGGGGTTGCTGTGGTCTATAAGAGTTCCATCTCACTCACCAAGCACCATGTCCATACAACTACTGGTCTGGAATGTTTGCACCTTGTGTTGGGCCAGAGGGACAGACTAGGAATCCTTTTGGTGTACCGCCCACCTTGCTGCCCAGTGGCTTCCTTAACTGAGTTGATGGAAGTGGTCTCGGAGGTATTGTTGAGATCCCCTAGACTATTAGTACTGGGGGATGTCAACATTCATGCCGAGGCTACTTTGTCTGGGGTGGCTCAGGACTTCATGGACTCCATGACAACCATGGGGCTGTCCCAATATGTTAGTGGCCCAACACATATATCGGGGCATACACTCAACCTTATTTTTGTTACTGGACATGGGGATAGTGATCTGGATGTGGGGAGTTTTACATCTCTCCCTTTGTCATTGACAGATCACTGCTTGCTGAAGTTTAGACTTTCAGCGACCTTTTCCCTCCGCAAGGGTGGGGGACCTATTAAATTGGTCCGCCCCCGGAGACTAATGAATCCTGAAGGTTTTCAAAGGGCTCTGGGGGATTTTTCGGCTGATAGGACCGGCGCTCCTGTTGAAGCCCTGGTTAATCTGTGGAATGCGGAGATGGCCCGGGCTGTCGACACGATCGCTCCTGCACGCCCTCTCCTTTACAGAGCTCATTCAGCTCCTTGGTATACTCCAGAGTTGAGGGCGATGAAGCAAGTTAGGAGGCGGCTTGAGCGGAGATGGAGACGAACTCCTGATGAATGCAACTATACGCTGGTTTGTGCTTTCACCAAGCGGTATATAGGAGCGGTGAGGGCGGCGAAAAAACAATATTTCGCCGCCACTATTAAGGCATCTCTCTCCCGCCCAGCGGAGCTTTTTAGAGTTGTCCGAGGGCTACTCCATCTAGGCCTTCAGGACACTGGAGATACTTCGGTGGCCCGCTGCAATGAGTTTGCTGAGCACTTCCAGCATAAGATCTTACACATTCGTCAGGACCTAGACTCTCATTTTATAGCAGTTAACCCTAGTGAGGTGTCTGGTGCACAGTCTTATCATGTTTTGTTGGATGAGTTTCAGTCGGTTCAGTTCGAGGACGTGGACAAGGTGCTTGGACAGGTACGTGCAACCACTTCGGTACTAGATCCTTGCCCCTCTTGGTTAATAAAAACTGGCAAGGAGGGAACAGTTGGCTGGGCCAGGGAAGTGATAAATGCCTCCTTGCGAGAGGGAGTGGTCCCTGGCTGTCTGAAGGAGGCAGCAGTGAGACCACTCCTGAAAAAGCCTTCCCTGGACCCAGAGGATTTCAGCAGCTACAGACCAGTGGCAAATGTTCCATATCTCGGCAAGATCTTGGAACGAGTGGTTGCTGACCAGCTCCAGGCGCTATTGGATGAAACCGATTATCTAGATCCATTTCAATCGGGTTTCAGGCCTGGTTTCGGCACTGAGACGGCCTTGGTCGCCCTGTTTGATGATCTATGTCGGGAGAGAGACAGAGGGAGTGTAACTCTGTTGATTCTCCTTGATCTCTCAGCGGCTTTTGATACCATCGACCATGGTATCCTTCCGGAGAGGCTTGCGGAGTTGGGTGTTGGAGGCACTGCGTGGCAGTGGTTCCGCTCCTACTTGGCAGGCCGTCTCCAGAAGATAGTGCTTGGGGAACATTGCTCGACACTGTGGGTACTCCAATGTGGGGTCCCGCAGGGTTCGGTTTTGTCTCCCATGCTTTTTAACATCTATATGAAGCCGTTGGGTGCGGTCATCAGGAGTTTTGGAGTGCGTTGTCACCAGTACGCTGATGACACGCAGCTCTACTTCTCCTTTTCATCTTCCTCAGGTGAGGCGGTCAATGTGCTGAACCGTTGCCTGGACGCAACAACGGACTGGATGAGAACTAACAAACTGAGACTCAATCCTGATAAGACTGAGATGCTGTTGGTGGATGGTTTTTCCAATCAGATGGTGGATACATATCCTGTCCTGGATGGGGTTACACTCCCCCTAAAGGAACAGGTTCGTAGTCTGGGAGTCGTTCTAGACTCTTCCCTGTCACTTGAGGCTCATGTAGCCTCAGTGGCACGGAATGCGTTCTACCAACTTCAATTGGTAGCCCAGCTACGTCTCTACCTGAGTAAGGAGGATCTTACATCAGTAGTACATGCTCTGGTAACCTCACGTTTGGATTACTGTAATGCGCTCTACGTAGGGCTACCTCTGAAGACGGTTCGGAAGCTACAGCTGGTGCAAAATGCGGCGGCCAGACTGCTAACAAGAACGAAGCGGTCTGACCATATAACACCTGTTTTGGCCCGCTTGCACTGGCTTCCAATACGCTTCCGGGCCAAATTCAAAGTGTTGGTATTAACCTATAAAGCCATATACGGCGCGGGACCTCGATATCTGTCGGAACGCCTCTCCCGCTATGAACCGGCTCGTACACTACGGTCTGCTACGAAGGCCCTCCTCCGGGTCCCGACTCATAGGGAGGCCCGGAGGGCAGTGACAAGATCAAGGGCCTTCTCAGTGGTGGCCCCCGAACTATGGAATAGTCTCCCCGAGGAGGTTCGCCTGGCACCGACACTATCATCCTTTCGGCGCCAGGTTAAAACCTTTCTCTACTCCGAGGCATTTTAATTTTTTGTTAATGATTGTAATGTTTGTAATTTGATTTTAGCCTTTGCTGTTTTTAGATTGTGAAATTTGATTTTAGACTGATGTTTTTGTATTATGTTGTATTTTATTGTATCTATGTTCACCGCCCTGAGAGCTATTGCTAGTCGGGCGGTATATAAGTTTTAAAAATAAATAAAATAAAATAAATAAATAAACAATAACAACAAACAATATCTCAGAGAGGAGGTCATTTCTCATGCTCCCCTGGTGCATTCACTATAGCTGCTCAATTTCCCTGCTTTTTGAAGTTTGATAGAAATATCTGTTGGCTATAGATACATTCATAAATCACAAGGTTTTTTTCCCCTATTAGTGAATTTCTCTGTTTTTAAATCCTGGAGGTAAGAAATGGGATTCTGTGCAAGTTGGCTGAGAATGGATTGATCATTTGCATGCTTATTAAGTTTGGTGGGATTTACTCTTGTGCAATCATGCTTAGGATAGGTGAAACTGACTACGGGGGAGGAGGAGAAGGGGGGCTGGAGTGGGCAGGGGAGGAGGAAGAAGGAAGAGGAGAGGGGGAAGAAGGAGGGAAGAGGAGGGGAAGGAGGGGAGGGGAAGGAGGGAGGGAAGCAGAGGAGAGACGGGGAGGGAAAAGGCAGGTCTGATTATTTTTTTGCTTATTGAGTTCAATGGGATTTACTCCCATGCAATCATGCTTAGAATCGGTAAAACTGACCATGACGGAGGAGGAGAAGGGGGGAGGGGAGAAGAGAGGAAAGGAGAGAAAGGGGATTGGATGGGGAGGGGGAAAGGAAGGGGGAGGGAAGGGGCAAAAGGGAGGGGATAGGAGGGAGGAGGGCAGGTTTGATCATTGGCATGCTTATTGAGTTCAATGGAATTTACTCCTGTGCAATCATGCTTAGGATAGGTGAAACTGACCTAGGGTAGGGGCAGAAAGGGGGAAGGGTAGGGGTAGGAAGGAAGGTGGAGGGGAGAGGGACGGGGAGGGGAGGAGATGGGGTGGGTAGGCACTGGGTAGAGGGAAAGCCCCTTTCCTTTCCAAAAGGCAAACATTGTGAACAGTACCATTGTTTTTCAGCGTTTCCCCCACCTTTTTATTGTACAGCAGGCACATGTAGCTTCCCACCCAAATTTAAACCAATCCTGTCCCTGGCTACATCCACATCAGATCTTTATACCAGTTTAGACAGTCATTGCTTCTCCCAAAGAATCCTGGGAAGTGTAGTTTGTGAAGGGTGCTGAGAGTTGCTAGGAGACTCTTATTCCCCTCACAGAGCTACAATCCCCAGAAGAGGAGCTGACTGTTAAGCCACTCTGAGAACTGTAGCTCTGTGTGAGGGGAGTAGGAGTCTCTAAATAACTCTCAACACCCTTCACAAACAACACTTCCCAGGATTCTTTGGGGGAAGCCAGGACTGTTTAAAGTGGAATAAAGGTCTGGTGTGGGTGTGGCCCCTGATTAGGCAAGCCCAGCAGCGGTGAGTCTGGCTTTTAGAACACTGACAGTTGGTTCTTACAGAGCATGCCCAACGTTATAATAGACTTCAATATTAAATTTGTAAAATTAATTAAAAATCAGCCATGCATTTTTTTTACTTTTAAACTGCAGAAGATGAAGGTCAGTGTATGGTGCAAGGTCAGTAATAGGATTACAGGTACTCTGTGAACATGGCTGATTGTTTAATTAATTTCAACAAATTATGAGACCGCTGACAGACAAAAAGTCCACCAAGGGGGTCGGGTTTTTTCTTTTGTTTTACACTTTGAACACTCAATTATCTCTGAGTATTTTGTGTATCGCCATAAAAACTTATAGGGCTGTTAAGTAAGTGTTTCTGAGTTTATGTTTTGTAAATTTTTATTTTGAAATGAGTTTATGGAAAGCAGCAGAATGGCATGGGGCTATTTTCAATTTAACATGGCAGAATGCGAAAAATCCATGCTTGCCACTCTTGTGGCTTTATAACAAGGCCATTTAAAACAACATGTGATCTAAAGTGTACACAAAACAGCAAGTTTGAAACACTGTCCACTAACATATAAACCCTCAGCCGCCTATGCAGGGAGGCCTTGGTTACTCTCCCAAAATGTGTACGGGAGTCAGCTGGATGCATTCCTCAGGCGGTGGGATGCGTGGGTGGGTGGTGGTTTCCAAAGCATGGAGCCACCCCAGAGAAGGCCTCCTGTTTCATTGCTTTCTTTTGTCCCTTCATGAACAAAGGAAGCTGAAGTGAGGCCTCCTCTAATGCTCCGTGCAAGAGCCAAAGCGTCACTTTGAATGGTGCCTCAAAGCAGACCGCTAACCTGGAAGCAGGGCTTTTGGGATGGCAATAATGTTCTCTTTGGGTAGCACATATCAATAGCATGGCTGCCACATTTTAGACCAGCAGCAGGTTTCAGACTTTGCCAACCTGGTGCCCTTCAGATGTTTTGGAGGTGGCTAGGGCTGATGGGAGTTGTAGTCCAGGAACATCTGGAGGCCACCTGGTTGGTGAAGGCTTTCAGTGGGCGTCCCAAATACTTCCTCCCTTCCTCACCTCAGGCCAACTGAGCAGTTGCTTTAGCTGGGACCTGCCCAGGTTAAGATGTCTCCCCTTGCTTGCTCCACTCTGCGCCCATTCCCCCCACCTTTCTCTCTCACACACAGTGGACAGAATGTTGGAGATGGGGCCACCAGGAGACAGAAGCTCAATGCTCACCATGATCCAGTGGGCTCAGGGCCTTGAGAAAGTCATTTCCTCTCAACCTCAGTACCCCAGTGTAAGAACAATGACAACCACAGGACTGTCCTCAGCGCAACACACAAACACAGTTAAGATTGTTCAGTGCTTTGCAAATTAAAGATGCTTTATGAATGGTCATGAAAGGAAACCTGTCAGCCCTGTCGGCCCATGTATGCTGGCTCCCTGATTGGGTGGAAGCGCTCTGGACTTAAGATCACAGCCTGTGGGCTGACCAGTATAAGCTGGAAGGACTTGTTCTTACATTCCCTGTATATCTCCTGCACCATATTTGTTTTGCTTCTCTCTTTTGGGATGATAGCCAACAAAGTCATACTCAGAGTAGACCCATTGAAAGGGATGAACTTAAGTCAACTGAATTCAGTAGGTCTGTTCTGAGTATGACTAATACTGGATATCAGCTTTTGAAAACAATACTATTTCATCAGTTGAATATGTTTTGCCCTTGAAGCCAAGATGGGCAAAGCTGGTCTGCTTGGCCTTAGAGGAGGAGAGCCTAGATCTTGTGGGCATAATGGACACCTGGCAGAATGGCGAGGGAATGGTGTCCCTCTCTACATCAAAGAGGACAGAGTCCAACTAGCCAGAAATCCCAAAAGGGGCAGATTCCACCACAGAACCATTGGGGGTAGTAATACTTGACATGAACCTCAGAGCAGATAAATGCCTCTTTAAGAGAGAGAGAGAGAGAGAGAGAGAGAGAGAGAGAGAGAGAAAGCGCTGTTCTGGGTGAAACTGCACACTTCCTGAAGGACCAAGTGAGGCTGACCCAGAGAGAAGGGCCCAAATGTGTTCAAATTAAGCAGAGGATTCTGAGTAAACATTTGTAAGAATTTCTGGAGGTACAGACTGTTAAGATAGTGGAACAGACAGCTTTGGCAATCTCTGGACTCACCTTTGTTAGAAAGTTTTTAAGCAGAGGGTAGGTGGCCACTTAGCAGAGATGTTGGAGTAGTAGATTTCCTGCAATGGACGGGGGCTGGACAAGATGACCAGTTCTAGGACTCTGTGTGGCATCTGAGTGGATGAAACATTACTAGACCAGGGCAGTGATTTGCTATCAATGTTACTGTCACAAATCTAACACAGTCCCCTTACTCTTAGTCCCAATGCTTCCCACTCCCCCCCTAAATAAAACCCCTGGCTGTCCAAGCCCTCATTTATGCAGGTGTCTCGACTGTGGGGAAGTGGAACCCACCCTTGCACTCCCAACGCTCCCACAGTGGTGGGTTTCTGGAAAGAGTTCAAGCACCCTGGGAAGATGTGGCCTCTCCTGTGGCCTGGAACACCAAGAGACATGTGTGTGGCCCGGCTGTGGCTCGTAAGAGAAAGGCACTCTGTGCATACTTGGGAGTTCTCTCCCCTTTGTCAACGCTTCACAGAATTCCTGGGTGGGGTGCATTTTTCTCCCATCCCTTCCCTCCAACCCTCAGCTCAAATGCCCAAGCCAGGCCTTCCCCATTTCGTGTTTTGGACCACAACTCCCATCAGCCTGAGACAGCACATCCTGCATCTGGAGGGAAGCAGGCTGGGGAAGGCTGGCTTAAGCCCTCCTCTCTAGGGCCAGAAAGCACCATAGCAGTCTCCAGGCTGATGGTGGGGAGGGGTGCAGTTGGCCTGGACTTTTTTGTACTTGAAACCGTTGTAATGCAGACTCTCCTCCACCAGCCACTGATGCAGAACCTGCTGGTGTCTGTCCCTGCCCCACAAGGCTGGCCGGGAGTCCTGAGACAGGGGGACTGCTAAATCCTCCGGCCTCGGGCTTCAGCCGGCTTCCTCCACTCAGGGTCCATCTAGCCAAGTGTTCCCTCAGCTCTCCCTCCCGCCCCTCCCTCGCTCTACTTCCAGCGGCCCAGCAGGCCTCCACATTTGTGGAACAGCAACCTGGGTCTTTTCCTAGGGAGCCAAATCCCATATGGCTTCTCTTCCTTGAGCTGCTGCTGTGGCGCCTACAGCGGAACCTGCAGGAGCTCTGCCGACAGCGCCCCCGTGGCGGTGGAGGAGGTGAAGGCGGCACGGGGTCCTCCGGGAGGTGTTTGTGAACCATCCCAAGACAGTGGGCTACGTGGGTCTGTGGCTTGACCCAGCTGGACAAGTTTTATTCTATGATGTTTCTGGGAAAGAGTGTCTTTGAGCATGTGCTGAGTGCCACAGCACTCTGAACTATCACAGCTAGGCTGCAGCATGCTGGGATTCAGAGAGACCATTTCCCTCCCTCTTCTGCCACACTGAAGCTAGGCAGCTTCTGAGGCTGGTTTAGGTGCAAAGAGGAGGAAGCCCTGGCCACCCTCCCAGCTCCCTGCTTGTCTCAGGGACATTGGCTCGCCAAAGGCCCTCTCAGAGTCCAGGAGCGAGCAGCCTGCTGCTGCTGCTGCTGCCTTCACCGCACGACAGAGTAAGCCCTGTATCAGCAGCAGCTGCCGCTTGGAGAAGCAGCAGTCTTGGAGCTGCTGACTAAGCCAAGGGGCGGAGGTTATCGAGTCATTACTTTGGGGGTCTATTATGTGCAATGTCTGTAATCAGTCAGCGTGAGCAGTAAAGAGAAGGTTGCTGGGCTTCCCTCCTGTCTCAGTCACCCCATGCACCAAGTGGTGCTTGAGAGTGGAGGGAGGCATGTTGGGGGAGTGGGCCTTCCGAACAGTGGGGGTCTCCAGAGCTGGATGCTAGAATGTGCACTGCAAAGCACAGCTCTACGGGGGGGGGGATGCGGTGGGAGGTGATGAAATGTGGCTCTGTTTGGCCGGAGGAATGTGTGTGTGTGTCCTACCTGTACTGAACCTTCAGGAGGGGGGCAGAGCTACTAATCTAAGAAAACACACGGACACATATAAAATCCCACGATAGATGAGTAAAGTGGTAGTAAAGGTGAGGCTTCGGGGAATAAGAGCAGAATATATTTCCTAAGGCAATATATTTTATCAAAGTAAAGTATACGTTGATAAAGTTATACTTTATCAAAGATATTTTAATAGGATGCCGCTTGCTGAGAGTAGCTGGAAACTGATTTTTTAAATAAATGACAGCAAATTTTCCTAATTTAAAACTGTGTCCCAAAAGAATCAGAGCAGCATCAGCACCTCTGGAGCCGGTCAGTCAGTGCTCCTCTCCAGACAAAAAGGGCAGCCTTCTAACCAAATGCTCCCCTTGCAAAGGCAGCTCAGGCAAGCCTGGGTGGTTGGCCTCACGAGCCCCACAGCTAATCCTCAGGGCCAAGTGAATATTGACTGGCCCTCTGCAGGTGGGATGCAAGTACTCTGCATGAAGCCTGTGGCCCTTTCAGGATAAAGCTTTGTACAGGAGCAGGCCGGTCCTGGGGTCAGGAGAAACGGGGCAGAAACCAAGATGCTAGAAAAGTAGAAATTTATTGTTTGTAAAAACCCAACGCATTTCAGCCTGCTGATTTTCAGGCCTTTGTCAGGGGAATGTAGGCTAGCGAGAATTTCAAATGAGCAGACTGCTTACAACAATATAAACGCCTCCCTCAGTCCCTGGGGTCAGGAGGCCTGCTGGAAAGAAGCCATCTCACAACAGCATCACCCTTCTGGGGCAGGGCAGGGAGAGTCAGGTTTGCCAGCCTCCTTATGCCTCTTCCCCTTGGAGCCCTCCCTTCTAGAATGGCTTTTGCCACCTGTACTGTTTGCAAATGGAAGGTGGCTTTTATAAACACACACCGCCCCATGGACCACTTCCAGCAGAGGACTGGGCATTCTGGAGTTGTGGCTTGCTAGTATCTGGTCATGACCTTGGCATGGTAACTTCTGACCTGGCCTTCCACTTACTTGTGCTGCAGCACACGTAGGCGATTCAGAGGCCAGACCTCTTGCTAAACACATGCTAGACAATCATCTCCAGAGCCTATGCAGTTTTGCAGGACACACACTATTCACCATGCATTTCAAATACCCTTGGCTTTCCCCATTAGCCTCTCTGACATAGATCATTTGCAAAAGCTTAACTCATGATGCTCTCTCTCTCCCCCCACACACATTTGCTCTCCTTCCAGCTGAATCAAAATTAAAGCCCTAACAGCTCAGCTAATGCACATTTCCCTGGCTACAGGTCTTCTGCCTTCAAGGACAATAAATTTCCCCCTCCTTGCTTTTCCTTGTAGTCCATAAAGTGCACCGGGCTGCAGACCAATTTGTACAAGTGGGGAAAACTTCCCTATTACAATAAAAAAGCAAAACTAATTATTATGTTCCAAAGAATTTATGGACACAAGTGGAGACTTAGGACCTTAGCAGTCCCTTAGCCCACCTGTGGTGAGTGGCAGACTCTACTGCCTTTCGCACATTGGCCTTGATGGCCAGGGAGTCCCTGAGCTCTACTGACCACTTTCTTTGCAGGAAATCTTCTCCAGTGTTGCTCCAGGTCCTGCCCCCTCCCCAGGGGATTTATCTTGTAGTGCTCACAGCAGGACCTTCTCAGTGGTAGTGCCACAGCTTTAGAAATTAAAGGCAACCTGGCAAGTCCTCCACCCCCCTGGCTTTAGGGGGCTTGTAAAGTGTGAACACTTTTTCATTTTCCTCCAAAATTGTGTTGAGCATGAGTAATTGCTATGATTATTTTAGAACACAACCTTCCAGGGAGCTTTCCTCTTCTCAGCTGGGCAGGCTTATGTTCACTCAGGAAGCTGTGTAAAGTGATGGGGGGGGAGAGGGAGAGAGAGAGAATGATTCTCACCATGCATATAATCCTTTACCCTGACTTTGCGCCCTGATTTCCTTCAGGAAAGGCATCTCTACGCATATCTCTATTGCTGTATGCAATCTTTACAATTAAGGAATGAATGGTTGTGTTAAGGAGCTGCTCGCATTTTTATTGTAATTCAAATGATATTTTTTCCTGTTTCCTCTGTCAAGAAACCAACCTTTATTTTACCTTTTTGTGTATATTCTTGAGGTTGTGGGTGGATTCATATTCACATAAGAGCAATGTGCAGGCTTTAATTCCAGCAAAACATTACACAGGTACACCCATTACAACTATGCGCTGATATGCAGGCCACCCTGCATGGCACACCTGTGTGTGTGTATGTGCGTGGGGGCATCATCAACACACTGCATTGTGTGGTGGTGGGCAGAGGCAGAGTTTCTCGGGAGTCGCTGTTGAAAATGCCCTGTTAGCTTTCATTTCTGCTCTTTTCATCTGCTGTTGACTGTGGTGCTGTGAGTGCATAAGACTGAAGTGCCAGTGTGCTGCAGTGGTGGGACATGGCAGACCTGGGGTTCAAATCCACACTCTGCCACAAAGCTCATGGGGTGACCTTGGTTCAGTCACTGCCTCTCAGCCTAATTTACCTCACAGGGTTGCTGCTATGAGGATAAGACATGGAGAGGGGGAACCATGTGCGCCACCTCGAGCTCTTTGGAGGAGGAAAGGTGGGATGGAAATGTAATAAACAGACAAATAAGGCTGTAATTACATTACAACAATGCTAACTCTGACAAAGCAGCCCCCTCCCCATTGCAATAGGCCCAGCTTTTTAGGACTGTGAACTGCCGTAATTTTGATTATAATCTGTTGGCTTCTGGTAGGTGATAGGAGGGTGCAGATGAACTTTCTTGTTCACTAATATGTCATCAATATAGCTTATTGGCCAGAGACCATCTACCTGTGTGAGTTTCTGCAAGACCTGCTCCCTGCATTTCTGGCTAATTTCCACCTGGCCTGGAGGGGTGGGGCCCTGTTCCTCTCCAGCTACAAAAGCAGCAACTGCTGAAGGGGCCAAAGACCATCTACCTGTGTGAGTTTCTGCAAGACCTGCTCTTTGCATTTCTGGCTAATTTCCACCTGGCCTGAAAGGGTGGGGCCCTGTCTCTCTCCAGCTACAAAAACAGCAACTGCTGAAGGGGCCAGAGACCATCTACCTGTGTGAGTTTCTGCAAGACCTGCTCCCTGCATTTCTGGCTAATTTCCACCTGGCCTGGAGGGGTGGGGCCCTGTTCCTCTCCAGCTACAAAAGCAGCAACTGCTGAAGGGGCCAAAGACCATCTACCTGTGTGAGTTTCTGCAAGACCTGCTCTTTGCATTTCTGGCTAATTTCCACCTGGCCTGGAAGGGCGGGGCCCTGTCTCTCTCCAGCTACAAAAGCAGCAACTGCTGAAGGGGCCAGAGACCATCTACCTGTGTGAGTTTCTGCAAGACCTGCTCCCTGCATTTCTGGCTGATTTCCACCTGGCCTGGAAGGGCGGGGCCCTGTCTCTCTCCAGCTACAAAAGCAGCAACTGCTGAAGGGGCCAGAGACCGTGTGTGTGTATGTGTGCGTGAACCTGCTGCTCGGGATGTCTATAGACTACTGGGGTTAGTTGTTTTTTAGTTGTTTTTGGGGTCAAGATTTAATTTTGGAGATTCATTTTTGCTGTTATTTGGACTACAGCATATTTTTGTTAGACACTGTTGTGAAGTGTGAGGGGATTGCTTAATTGTATATTTATTGAGATGTTTCCATTAGTTTGTTGTTTATTATTATTGCTTGGCTACTGATATACTGTGTATATTTATATTTCTCTGTTGTACACCGCCCAGAGAGCTATGCTAGTCGGGCGGTATAGAAATTTAACAAATAATAATAAAAATAATTGGGTCGGGACACAGGACAGCAAACCAGGGAAGCCAAACCACAAGCGCCAAAGACTCTTGAAGGGAGACACTGCACATAAGTGTTTATATGCTAATGACAGAAGTCTCTGAGCCAAGATGGCCAGCTTAGTCTTAGAGGAGAGCATAGATAGAGTGGGCATAATGGAAGCCTGGTGGAATGGAGAGAACCATGGGGGGCATGGCTACCTGCGGATATAAATTAGATAGGAAGGAGAGGGAAGGATGTACCGGGAGTGGTGTCACTCTAGTCAAAAGATGGCATTGAGTCCAGCAAGCTGGAAATCCCCAAAGGGGCAGACTGCTCCACAGAACTGTGATGGGTGGTGGCAGAGCTTGAAAAAGTTACTTTTTTGAACTACAGCTCCCATCAGCTCAATCCAGTGGCCATGCTGGCTGGGGCTGATGGGAGTTGTAGTTCAAAAAAGTAACTTTTCCAAGCTGGTACCAGGTCCCGAGAGTAATTTAGTATTGGGGACGTTCTATTGTCCCCCTGATCAAAATGCTCAGGGAGATCTTGAGATGAGAAATTAAATTGAGGATGCATCCAAACTAGGAAATGTTGTAGTAACGGGTGACTTCAACGACCCTGACATAAACTGGCTGCATATGCATTCAAGTCATTACAAAGAGGTAAACATTTCTAGAAACCGTAAATGACTGTGCCCTAGAACAGTTGGTCATGGAACTGTCCAGAGGGATGGCAACCCTGAACCCAGGGCCGGGAGGATGCCAGCATGATTTACGAGCAGAGTCATAAAATCATAGAATCATAAAATTGTAGAGTTGGAAGGGGCCTATAAGGCCATTGAGTCCAATCCCCTGCTCAACGCAGGAAACCAAATTAAAGCATACCCGACAGGTGACTGTCCAGCTGCCTCTAGATCCAGTTCCTTCATTACTCTAGGATGCAGTTCATCAAGCCCTGCAGATTTGAAATTGTTCAAAGAGATTAGGTATTCCTTGACCATTTGTCTATCAATCTGAAGCTGCAATCCTGTCCCTTCAATTTCTCGTTTGCCAGGAGGGCCATAGACCCTCCTTTGGGAGAAGACTGAGCCAAGGTAGGAATTGAGCACTTCTGCCTTTTCTTTGTCATCTGTTATCATTTTGCCATCCTCGCTGCCTTTTACTATGATTGTACTTGAAGAAAATGTCTTTGTTGCTTTTAGCATCCCTCACTAACCTCAGCTCATTCTCAGCTTTAGCCTTCCTGACGCTGTCCCTGAAATTCCGCGATACCTGCCTGTACTCTTCCTTTGTGGCCTGGCCTTCTTTCCACTTCCTATGTGTCTCCTTTTTGTTTTCAGGTCATCTCTAACCTTTCTGTGAAGCCACATTGGCATGTTCTGCTGTCCCCCCCCCTTTTTCCTTGTCGGAATTGCTTGCCATTGCGCTTTTAGAATTTCCTTTTTTAGAAACTCCCACCCATCTTGGACTCCTTTTCTCATTAGGGTCACTTGCCATGGAACCGTACTTACAATTGTTCTGAGTTTATTAAAATAATATTTCCTGAAGTCCAGGGTGTGCATATGGCTACTCTCAGCTTTTGCTTCTGTTAAAATCAAGAATTCAAGTGTGGTGTCGTCACTTTCCCCCAGAGTTCCCGTAACTGCCACTTCATCCACCAAATCATCTCTATTGGTTAGAATCAAGTCAAGGACAGCTGATCCTCTGGTTGCTTCTTCCACTTTCTGTAGGAGAAAGTTATCAGCAACACAAGTCAGGAATTTCTTGGAGGGGCCGTGTTTGGCAGAATTTGTCTCCCAATAGATATCGGGGCAATTGAAACCCCCCATTACTACTATATTATGACTCCTCGAAACATTGGCAATTTGCTTTGCAAAAGTGTCATCATTGTTTTTTCCTTGATTGAGTGGTAGGTAGTAGATTCCAACCACCATGTTCTTTTTATTCCTTGCACCATTAATTTTAATCTAGATACTCTCTGTGGAGCTACCAAGCTCATCCTCCTGTATTTCTGTGCTGGAATATATATTTTTAACATATAGCATGACTCCGCCTCCCTTTCCATTCCTTCTGTTCTTTTGGAACAAGTTTTATCCTTCAGTTGCTGTATTCCAGTCACGGGAGTCATCCCACCAAGTTTCAGGTATACCTATCAAGTTGTATTTACTCTCCCGTATTAAGAGTTCAAGTTTGTTCTGTTTGTTTCCTATATTCTGGGCATTAATATACAGACATCAAAGACCATGTGATTTATGGCCTGAATTCCTTTCCACATTTTTATGAGAAGTATTATTGAGCCCCATTACAGTTGTTCTCTCAGTTCCTGTTTTTATGGATAAGGGTTCATCAATCGTTACCTTCAAGTTTACATCCCCCTCCCCCTTAGGATTCAGTTTAAAGCCCTCCTGAAGAACTTCTTCATACTGTGGCCAAATACATTTTCCCAGTCCTTGTGAGGTGCAACCCAACACTTGCCAGCAGTCCATCTTCCAGGAAGTTTAGTCTGTAGTCCCAGAATCCAAATCTCTTGCATTGGCACCACCTTTGTAGCCACTCATTCACCTGGAAAATTTGTCTTTCCCTTCTACTCCTCTTCTAAGTACTAGAAGGATGGATGAGAAAACTATCTGGGTCCCAAAGTCCTTGAGTTCCTTCCAGAGCTTCAAAGTCTGTTGTGATTTCTTCATAGCTGCACTTGGCAGTATCATTCGTTCCAACATGGATGAGAAGGGAAGACTATTACTGGGGCCCATTAGAACTGTTCTCTTAGTTCTTATTACTTTGCATAAGCCTTGGTCATTTGCTACTTCCAAGTTTATGTCTCCCTCCCCTTTAAGATTCAGTTTAAAGTCCTCCTGATTAAATTCTCCATGCCCAGCCCTTGTTAGGTGCAACCCATCCCTTGCCAACAGTCCATCTTCACTATTAGAGGCAAGAAGGCTTTCTTCAAAAAATTGAAGTCTTGTCCAAATAAGGAGAATAAAAAGGAACACAAAGTTTGGCAAAAGAAATGCAAGAAGACAAGAAGGAATGCTAAAAAAGAATTTGATGAGCACATTGCTAAAAACATAAAGATCAACAGCAAAAAATTAATGAAGCACTTTAGTAGCAAGAGACCATCTATGGAAGCAGTTGGGCCCTTTGGTTACAAGGGAGTCAAAGTTGTGGTAAAGAAGAATAAAGAGATTGCAGAGCAGCTGAATTCTTTGCAGCTGAAGATATAGGGCAGAACCTTGTGTCTGAATTAACTTTTGCAGGATGGGTGTCTGAGGAACTGAGGCAATTATTAGTGACAAGAGACACAGTTATAAGCCTAACAGACAAAATAATAACTGAAAAATCCCTAGGCCTGGATGGCATCCACCTGAGAGTTCTTAAAGAACTCACAGGTGAAATTGCTGATATTCTAACAAAAATTGTTGTTCTCAGGTCTTTGTCCTGCTTGTGAGGTTCCCACTGGGACATCTGGTTGGTCACTGTGAGAACAGGATATGCTGAACAAGATGGGCCACTGGCCTGATCCAGCAGGCTTTTCTTACATTTCTATTAAAACTGGCAGGATGGCCTCTTCCTAGTGAATACTTTTCTCCGCTTTGCCTATATCTATTCAGACGTTAGCTCACCTGCGCTCACAGGTTTCCAACAGCAGTTATCTGAATAGGCTGATTTTAATGGTTGGAGGCCCCTCCCAAGGATTCTTGGGTCTTGAGAGTAATCAGGAAAATAAATGGGGAGTCAGATAATGGAACACTTCCTCTAAGGCACTATTCTTAAAGACTATTCAGATACGCAATAGCATTGATACATTGATACATAATGCATAATAGTATTTATCTTGCTGATGAAGGCTCTTGGGGGGGTAAACGATACATAAGAAATGGGAGGATCCCATAACATTGTGATCAAATTTCATGTCAAATTGTATGTCTCTTGAATTTTACCCCACAGAAAATAAAAACCTTTCATAGGCAAGTAGCCCCTCCTCAGACCAGCAGCAAAATATCTCTGTCAGATTATCTTGTTCCGTTCCAATCTGGGTTCAGGCCTGATTATGGGACTGAATCGGCCTTGATGACCCTGGTGGATGACCTTTATCAGGAAAAGGGAGGCAGGGGGAGTGTGACCCTGTTACTCTTACTTGATCTCTCAGTGGCTTTTGATACCATTGACCATGGTATCCTTCTGGGCCAACTTGATGAGATGGGTATTGGAGGGACAGTTTTACAGTGGTTCTGATCCAATCTCCAGGGTCATTTTCAGAGAATAGCATTGGGTGATTGTCCTTCAGCCCCCTGGCAGTTGTGCTGTGGGGTGCCGCAGGATACCATCTTGTCCCCGATGCTGTTTAACATCTATATGAAGCCCTTGGGAGCAGTCATCAGGAGATTTGGGGCAAGGTGTCAGCGGTACACTGATAATACCAAGCTCTGTTTCTCTGTAACATCTGAATTAGGAGAGGCCATGCAAGTCCTGGACCAGTGCCTGGACTCGGTGGTGGGCTGGATGAAGACCAATAAACAGAGTCAGAATCCTAGCAAGACGGAGGCACTGTGAGTTGGTGGTTACTGAGTTCAGATAATTGGTCAGTTGCCTGCTTTGGATGGGGTCGTACTCCCTCTGAAAAAGCAGGTTCATAGTCTGGGGGTGCTCCTGGATCCATCTTGTTGCTAGAGGGCCAGGTGACCTCAGTGGCTAGGAGTGCCTTTTACCAGCTTTAGCTGGTAAGATGGCTGTGACCGTTTCTGGACCAGGATAGCCTGACCACGGTTGTCCATGCACTGGTAACCTCCAGGCTCTATGTGGGGCTGCCTTTGAGGTTGGTCCAGAAGCTGCAGATGGTGCAAAATGTGGTGGTGAGACTTCTCACTGGGGCAGGGTATCGCCAACATGTCACCCCACTGCTGAAAGAATTGCACTGTCTGCCCATTTGCTACCGGGCCAAGTTCAAGGTTCTAGTTTTGGTGTACAAAGTCCTATACAGCTTGGGACCAGGATACCTGAAAGACCATCTTATCCCTTATATACCCAGTCAATCACTGCGCTCTGCAGGTGAGGGCCTCCTGCAAATACCATCTTATCAGGAGGTCTGTTCTGCACAACATAGGAAGCGGACCTTTAGTGCTGTGGCACCTACCCTGTGGAATTCCCTCCCCTCAAATATTAGACAGGTGCCATCTCTGCTATCTTTTCGGCACCCATTGAAGACCTTCCTCTTTCAACAAGCCTTTTAAGCAGAGACTTTATCCCAGTCTGCATCTGGGTTGGAATTGCTTTTTAAGATGTTTTTAAAGCTTTTCTTAAAAAAGATGTTTGTAACGATGTTTTGTTTTAATATGTTTTAAATATGTTTTGTTTTAATATAATTTAAAGTCTGTTTTTAAGATGTTTTAGAGTTTGTAAGTTTTGTTTGCCGCCATGGGCTCCTACTGGGTGGAAAGGTGGGATATAAATGTAATAAATAAATAATTATTATTGTACAATGCTAGAGCAAAGGGACATAGGAAGTCTCTTAATTGTTGTAAACCGCCCAGAGAACTTTGGCTATGGGGCGGTATACAAATGCAATAAATAGATAAATAAATAATAAGGCCCTTGGCCCATCTGGCTCAGTATTGTTCCACTGACTCTCAGTGGCTTTCCAGAGCTTCAGACAAGGAGTTGAATCTGGGACCTTCTGCATGCACAGCAGAGGCTCTACCACTGAGCTACAGCCCATACCAAATGGGAACATG
Organism: Rhineura floridana; assembly: GCF_030035675.1. NCBI lineage: Eukaryota > Metazoa > Chordata > Lepidosauria > Squamata > Rhineuridae > Rhineura > Rhineura floridana. Next base: position 1,028,942 of record NC_084487.1, read on the forward strand.
GGATGGTGCCTTATCCTGAGTCAGATCATTGGTCCATCTAGCTCAGTGCTGTCTAAGCCAAGGGTAGCCAATGTGGTGCCCTCCAGATGTTTTGGACTACAACTCCCATAATCCCTGACCATTGGCCATGCTGGTTACTGGGGCAGCTGGGTGTTGTAGTCTAAAACATCTGGAGGGTACCACATTGGCTGCGCCTGGTCTACACTGACTGACAACAGCTCTCAGAGGTTTCAGGCAGGGTTGTCTCCAAGCCCTACCCAGAGATGCAGGGCATTGGGCCTGGGACCTTCTGCATGTAAGGCAGGTGCGCCACCACTGAGCTATAGTCCTTCCCCCAAATGTCATTAGAAGAAAATATTGACACCTCTTCAAGATATCTCTGAAACCAATTGGCTGTTTCAGGGGCATGGAGAAATTCACAGCCATCCCCTTAATTTGCCAATAGAACTAACCTTTTATGAAAGCAGAAGAGTAGTTTTTTTCTTAACCTAATTTCCATCAAAGCCAACCAAAGTTGAGTCAGGTCTGTTATTTAAATTGTCCTCAATAACTACAAACACCTTATTCTGTGGGGTCCACTTGCAGAGAGAGCATTAACATTCAAATTAAGTCGAATATAATCTTCATCAATCTGTTTTATGCCTTCGAGAGTGTTGACAAAATCTGTGGAATCCCTAATGAACTGTTTCAAAACAGAAACAATGGTGAAGAGGGGTTCTCCTGAGAGATTGCCAAAGCTGTCAAAATGGCTCTACCTGCAGAGGGTAGGGTGCCTTTGTACATTTTTGGTGGGACATAAGAAACAGGTGTTCTCTTGCAATAAGAAATGATGTGCCTGGGATGTTATCTATTTCATCAATAGTCCTTCTTGCAAAACAATGCTAATTGCATATTTATAGAAATCACAAGAATATTATCACAAGAAATAGAACAAGTTCTGTATTAAAATTACCCCAACAGACCTATGCAGTTAAAAAAATTCTTGACTAGCCAGTCATTTTAATGATTGTTCCATACTGATTTTAATGGGTTTTATGTTTTATATTGCTGTACACTGCCCTGATATTTTATGAAAGGGCAATACATAAATACTTTTATAAATAAATAAATAAATAAATAAAATTTATCTTAATACTGCTTCCTCATAGGGAACTGGTGCTTCATGAAAATAGACCTGTCAGTTACTTCATAGTGCTCTTTTACAAGGGAGGCAGAGTCACACTATATGTAAAATATGTAATATATCCCTGCAGAGAAGACAGGAGGATGAATTTGGTAGCCCCACCGAGAATATTTGGATTAAAATAAGGAATAAAAGGAACATGGTGGTTGGAGTCTACTACCGACAACCCAAATCAAGGTGAAGACAAGGATGAAACTTTTGCAAAGCAAATTGCCAATGTTTTGAGGAGGCATGATACAGTAGTAATGGGGGACTTCAGTTATCCCAATATCTGTTGAGAGACAACTTCTGTCGGGTTAAGCAAGCTTGCATGCATCCCCTTTGATAGGAAGACGTCCTTTCTAGCTAGAATTGGGGGACATCTCTATGTTGTTTACCATGATGTAACTTCCTTAAATGGTGGGGTTATTTACTTCTTTTTCCTCTTTCTTTGTTAAGGGGATATTGATCTCTTTAGCATAATTCTCCATTAAGCTCAGGAGTGAGAAGCATTTCACATGCTTCTCTTCCAAGATGATCCTTACCATGGACTAAGACTTCTACTTTTTCTATCTAAGCTAGAGCCTATGTTTCCTGAACATATGAAAGGTCACGAGTAAACCTTCTTTATACTTTTTACCTAAGAAGACTGTCTCTGTTGTTCATTTAACTAGTGTGCATGAGAGGAAGGTGTGGCTGGTTATTCTCAATTCCACTGCTACGTATATACTTTGCTAAGAAATAGGATTACAAACTGTTCCTATTTCATTTAAACCAAACAAATTCTGCCAAACATGGCGCCTCCAGGAAATTCCTGACATGTTGGATATAACTTTCTCCTGCAGAACTTAGAGGAAGCAACTAGAGGATCAGCTATCCTTGACTTGATTCTAACCAATAGAGATGACTTGATGGATGAAGTGGCAGTTACGGGAACTTTGTGAGAAAGTGACCATGCTATACTAAAATTCTTGATTGTAAAGGAAGCAAAAGCTGAGACTAGCAATAGGCATACCCTGGACTTCAGGAAAGCCAATTTTAATAAACTCAGAACAATGACAAGTAAGGTTCCATGGCAAGCCACCCTAATGAGAAAAGGAGTCCAAGATGGGTGGGAGCTTCTAAAAAAGGAAATTCTAAAGGCAGAATGGCAAACAATTCCATCAAGGAAAAGGGGGAAAGACAGCAGAAGAAGCCAATGTGGCTCCACAAAAAGCTTAGAGATGACCTGAAAACAAAATGGACACATATAGGAAGTGGATAATGGAACGGACCAAGGAACTTCAGAAGAAAACCACCCTGTGCTTTATAGATTACAGCAAAGCCTTTGACTGTGTAGATCATGAAAAGTATGGAATGCTTTAAAAGAAATGGGGGTATCACAGCATCTGATTGTCCTGATGCGCACCCTATACTCTGCACAGGAGGCTACTGTAAGGACAGAAGATGGAGTAACTGCTTGGTTCCCCACCGGAAAGGGTGTGAGACAGGTGTATTTTATCACCCTATATGTTTAATCTATATGCAGAACATATCATACAGAAAGCGGGATTGGACCAAGATGAAGGAGGAGTGAAAACTGGAGGGAGAAATATCAATAATTTAAGATATGCAGATGATACCATACTACTAGCAGAATCCAGTAATGATTTGAAACAAATGCTGATGAAAGTTAAAGAAGAGACCACAAAAGCAGGACTACAGCTGAATGTCAAGAAGACTAAAGTAATGACAACAGAAGATTTATGTAACTTTAAAGTTCAGAATGAGGACATTGAACTTGTCAAGGATTATATCAATACCTTGGCACAATCATTAACCAAAATGGAGACAATAGTCAAGAAATCAGAAGAAGGACTTCCCAGAAGGATTGCTCCGCCTGTGGCTGCCTCTGAGAGAGCTCTGTCTCAGAGGAAGCTTTTTTCAGTTTAAAACCAGTCAAGAGGAAACTTTGACTGGTGTAATGTTCTCCCAGGCAAGGGTGAACCGAAGAGATTATCCTCAGAAACTTTGTTGGGCTGTCGGTGGCTGGAATTGATCAGGAATCTCCTGGGAAAGGAAGGTATACCTAACAGCCAAGGACGGAGTCAGGACTTCCAGCAAGCTGGGCTGAAAAAAGCGAGACGTTTATTTATTTTTTTAAACGATCTATAACGGGCGAGCCTCCTTCTGTCTAATCTTATCATTTGGCAGAAATTACTATAGCAAAAGAGATTTGTTTAAGAATCAGCAACTAAAATACCTGGGTGAGTTACACTTTCTCTTTTATACAAGGAATTAAGGAGGAGGAAATAAAATTTAAACAACTTATTTTAATTTTCTTATGGCAAAAAGCTGGCCTGAATTTGGAATTATAAAGATTAAAACGGATGAGGGGCAACTTATCCGATGAGAAACTCTAATTTAGATGACTATTTGATTGATATATATCTGGGACTATTTTTTCTTGGACTACTTTCTTTGGACGAATCTGCTGTTCGTGTATGTTACTAATTGTTCAGTGCTGTGAACCAAATTTGTTTTGCATTCTTGGACGTGAGGGAGATAAGAACTGTGCTGGCCAGAAGTCAACAGGCTTGGAATATTAACTCTTTTGTTGTTGGGGAAAAAAAAGAAATAGACTGCCTTTATGTTTGGGAACAGTGGTTAATATTAGAAATTAAAGGCTTCTTTTAAGAATGACAACCAGGAAAACAGCTAAGGCTCTGGAGCGAAGAGGTTCAACTGATGTACAGGAAGGGGCTATCTCCCTAGATATGCTTCAGAAAATAATGGATGGGATTAATGACCTGAAACAAGAAATGATACAGGACAGACAGGAGATGAAAGCTGAATTTGGCAAAATGCAACAAGAACTGAAAGATATAAAGGACCATATGAGAAAAGAAGTGGACGAGATTAAAGGTACAATTGGACAAGTAACTGAGGATGTAAAAAATACTAAAGGAAAGGTGCAAACCTTGGAGAACAGAACAGATATATTAAATGAGGAACTGGAAAAAAACTTGGACTATACGGCTGTGATGGAACTTAGAGATAAAGAACATTGTTTGAGATTTCGTGCAATCCCTGAGGAAACAGGTGAAGATATCAGAGATAAAATTGTTAACGCCTTGGTAAAATTTTTGGATTGGAATGAAGATTTGATGGAATTTGAAATAGACAAAGTTTATAGAATTAATTCCAGATATGCAATAATGAAAAAAATTCCAAGAGATGTGCTTGTCCATTTTGTAAAAAAGAGGACCAGAGATATGGTTTTACAACATTTTAACAATGCCCTTAAAATTGATGGCAAGGGAATACTTGTGATGAAGGAAATTCCTATTAGACTTTTACGCAAGAGAAAAGAATATGCTTTCTTTACAGAAAAACTTAAACAATGCAAAATCCAATTTAGATGGGATGTTCCTGAAGGAGTGATCTTTACATTTAGACAACAGAAGTATACAGTTCAAAAAGCAAGGGATTTCTTGAGAAAAGCTTCAAAAGACATGGAAGAAGACAAAATTAAACAAAGTCAACAGGAACAGGCAGAGGAAGGAAAAGAAGAGGATGGATCAATGGGAGCAACAGGTACAGACTTTTCTAAAACACACGCTTGAAGATGGATTACAAATATCTAACTTGGAATATAAATGGAGCCAATACTCCGCAGAAGAGAAAGAAAGTGTCTCACTATTTGAAAAAATTAAAATTGGATATAATTTGTTTACAAGAAACTCACATCAAGAAGAAAGATTCCAAATATTTGATTTGTAAAAATTTGGGTGAAGAATTTATTTCGGCTGGATTGAAAAAAATAAATGGTGGTGTTCTCTATATTAACCCACAATTGTCTCCTAAATTGATATTATCGGATGATAGTGGCAGATTTGTGGGGGTTGAAATTACCTTACAAGGGATAAAATTTTTGATAGTGGGTATCTATGCCCCCAATGAAGATAAAACAAGGTTTTACACGGGACTTATGGAAAAATTGTTAGATCTCTCATATGATCACTGGTGTGTTATGGGTGATTGGAATGGAGTAATCTCACCACAAATTGACAGACTTTCTGAGAAAAACATTAAAGAGACACAGGGTAAATTACCGAAGATTTGCTTTGAGTTGATGGAAAATTTAGAATTGGTGGATACCTGGAGACACATAAATGATAACGCAAAGGAATTCACTTATTTTTCAGAAAGACACAAAGCATTCTCGAGGATTGACATGATTTGGATGTCTAAAAATCTAGTGAAAGACATCTCCAAGATGGACATATTACCAAAAACTTTATCTGATCATAATCCTGTGATATTAACTTTTAAAAAGAAAAATCTTGGATTTAGATGGAGACTAAATGAATCTTTATTACAGAATGATAAAGTAGTACAAGAATGTAAGAAGAAGTTAAGAGTTTTTTGAACATAATTTACATAAAGGAACAGATGAAAATATTGTTTGGGATACAAGTAAAGCATTCATGAGGGGATATTTTATTAAATGCAACTCTGAATTAAAAAAGAAGAAACAGAAAATGCAATTAATCTTGGCAGAAATAAAACAAAAAGAGGAAGAATTGAAAAAGAATCCAACTAAAGTTTTTTATTGTAAATCAAATTAAAATGTTACAGAATCAAGTATCAATGCTTACAGTGAGAGAAATTGAAAGGAAAATAAATTTTGCTAAACAAAGGACTTTTGAATTTGCAAATAAACCAGGGAAATGGTTAGCATATAAATTAAGAAAAGAACGACAAAAAAATCTTATTTTAAAGATACAAGAAGGAGATGAGATGTTGACGGATAACGCAAAAATTCAAAAGGTTTTTCATCAGTATTATTCAACTTTATACAAGTGTCAGGAAATTCCCTCTGAAAAAATAGAAGAGTACATATCTAAACAGAATTTGCCTAAAATTACAGATTTTCAGAGACAAGCTATTAATGGCCCTATCACGTCAAGAGAGATATCTGAAGCTATAAGTAAAATTAAATTAGGAAAGGCGCCAGGACCGGATGGGTTATCAGCAGTGTACTACAAATGTTTAGAGGAGGAACTCTTGTTACCTTTACAGTATACAATGAATTCTATTTTGCAAGAGGGGAAGATTCCTGATAGTTGGAAAAATGCTAATATAACATTAATACCTAAAGAGGAGCAGGACCTAACTAAAACAAAAAATTATCGGCCGATATCTTTATTGAATAATGATTATAAAATATTTACAATGATTTTGGCAGAAAGAATGAAAATAATATTGCAACAATTTATCCAGGAAGATCAATCGGGTTTTTTACCTAAAAGACAACTACGTGATAACGTCAGGAATGTTTTGAATGTGTTGGAATATTTAGAACAACGAAATGATAAACAAGCAGCTTTGAACTTTTTAGATGCTGAGAAAGTGTTTGATAATTTGAATTGGAAATTTATGTTTAAGGTTCTGGAGCAAATGGATTTTGGAGATAATTTTATTAAATGGATTAGATCGATTTATACATCTCAGAAGGCACAGATAATTGTCGGGGGCTTAACGGATTCATGTGAAATACGAAAGGGTACAAGACAGGGATGTCCGTTATCTCCCCTTTTATTTATCTTGGTCTTAGAAGTGTTGCTTAGAGATATAAGGCAAGATAAAAGGTTTTCGGGATTAAAGATAAAAAAAGAAGTATATAAACTGAGAGCATTTGCTGATGACTTGATGATTGTATTAGAAAATCCTTTGGAAGGAATTAAGTATTGATGGATAAATTAAAAGAATTTGGACCGTTAGCAAGATTTAAGATTAATAATCAAAAAACAAAGATGTTGGTGAAAAATTTATCTCTAAGGGAACAAAAAGAGTTAATGGACAAGACAGATTTCACAATAGAGAGAAAGTTGAAATATCTAGGTATTATTATGACAAATAAAAATTCAAAGTTGTTTCATAATAATTATGAAAAATTATGGACAGAGATTAAGAAAGATATGTCAAGATGGGATAAACTACAGTTGTCATTAATGGGTAGAATATCTGTGATAAAAATGAATGTATTACCGAGAATGATGTTTTTGTTTCAAACAATACCTATAATATCCTCTGATTTACCTTTTAAACAATGGCAAAAAGATATTTCTAAATTTGTATGGCAGGGAAAAAAACCAAGAGTTAAATTTAAACTATTACAAGATTCCAAAGAAAGAGGAGGATTGGGACTACCAAATCTGAGACTTTATTTTGCTGCTTGTTGTTTGGTCTGGATAAAAGAATGGATTTTACTGAGGAATAAAAGACTATTGGATTTGGAGGGCCACAACCTGAAGTGGGGATGGCATGGATATCTATGGTATGACAAAGTAAAAGTTAATGTGGACTTTAATAATCATTTTATAAGAAGTCCTTTGTTGAAAATATGGAATAGATATAAACCAAGGTTTTGTTCCAAAATACCATTATGTGTCTCAAGTCAAGAAGCATTCTATAGAAGAGAAATGGCCGGAAAAGAGAAATGGTTAACTTATCAAGAACTATTAGAAAATGTGCATGGAGAATATATAATGAAACAGAGAGAACAACTAATAAAGGAAGGATATAGTTCTCAATGGTTTGCCTATTTACAATTGTTGGAAAGATATAAAATGGATAAGAAAATATATGGTTTTGAAATAAGTAAATCTGATTTTGAAATATGTCTGTGTACAAATGATGAATGTATAATTGCAAAAATGTATAAACTTTTGTTAAAAATGGAAATGGAAGAAGAACAAGTAAAAGAGTGTATGGTAAAATGGGCAAAAAATTTTTGGTTATAATATACAAATGGATCAATGGGAAAATATGTGGAAAAAAGGATTGAAATTTACACTGTTACAATCTTAAAGAAAATTTTTATAAAATGATGTATCGTTGGTACATGACTCCAGAAAAGTTGTCAAAAATGTATAGCAATGTTCCTAATGTTTGTTGGAAATGTAAAACACCAAGAAGGATCATTTTATCATATGTGGTGGTTGTGTAAACAGGCGAAATCATTTTGGGCACAGATAGGTAGGATGATGCAAAAAATTCTAAAGATAAATATTCAATTAAAGCCAGAATTTTTTTTATTGGGTTTTATGGATAAACAAATAGAAAAGAAATATGGAAGAATAATATTATATATGATTACGGCAGCAAGATTATTATATGCACAAAAGTGGAAAATGGAATCAACACCAACAACGGAAGAATGGTTATTGAAATTAATGGACTTAGTAGAGATGGATAAATTGACATGCTTACTTAGAGAAAAATCGACAGATACATTTCTTAAGGAATGGAAGCCTCTCTTAGACTTTTTGCTGAAAGATCAAAATGAAATGATGATAATGGGATTTGATGATTAATTAAGATAGCCTATGGAGAAAAGTGATCTTGTATGTATTAAGGGACAGGTTTGATATATATTATATACTTATAGCTGATCTGCGACAAATCGGAAGTCAAGATTTTTATTGTACTATTATGTTTTTGTTTTTGACTTTGTTTTGTTTTGTTTTCTGAAACTTTGAATAAAAATTATTTTAAAAAAAAAAGAAATCAGAAGAGGGCTAGGACTGGGGAGGGCAGCTGTGAGAGAACTAGAAAAGGTCCTCAAATGCAAAGATGTATCACTGAACACTAAGGTCAGGATCATTCAGACCATGGTATTCCAGATCTCTGTGTATGGATGTGGAAGTTGGACAGGGAAAAAGGTGGATAAGAGAAAAATCAACTCATTTGAAATGTGGTGTTGGAGGAGAGCTTTGCGCATACCACGGACCACAAAAAAAGACAAATAATTGGGTGTTAGAACAAATTAAACCAGAACTGTCACTAGAAGCTAAAATGATGAAAATGAGGTTATCATACTTTGGACACATAATGAGAAGACCTGATTCACTAGAAAAGACAATAATGCTGGGAAAAACAGAAGGGAGTAGAAAAAGAGGAAGGCCAAACAAGAGATGGATTGATTCCATCAAGGAAGCCACAGACCTGAACTTACAAGATCAGAACAAGGTGGTATATAATAGATGCCACTGGAGGTCGCTGATTCATAAGGTCACCATAAGTAATAATTGACTTGAAGGCACATAACAACAACAACAAACCTTCCTGGTAGACTGTGGGAATGCTGTAAACATTATATATCTCGACTTCAGCAAAGCTTTTGGCAAAGTGCCCCATGACATTCTGTTTGACAAGCTAGCTAAATGTGGGCTGAATGGAACAACTCTCAGGTGGATCCACAGATGGCTACAGAATTGTACTTGAAGAGTGCTCATCAGTGGTTTCTTCTTAAAGTGGAGGGAGGTAACAAGTGGGATACCGCAGGGCTCAGTCCTGGGCCCAGTGCTCTTCAACATTTTTAATAATACTTTGGATGAGAAAATGCAGGGAATGCTTATCAAATATAAAGATGATAGAAGAGTTATAAGTCATATTGTTTAAAGAATGATCAACCCTTTTTATGGTAGCTGCTAGACAGGTCTTAGCTCAAAATTGGAAGATAGCTGCTGATCTGACACTGGAGGCATGGTATGAGAAAATATGGACCACTGCACTTACGGAAAAACTAACTAAGGCTCTAAAAGGCACATCAAACAAAGACGACTTTGAGGAAATGTGGTACATTTTTATTCAACATATCAGAGGCAACATGTCTAGGACACCTCCATCAACTCATGACAATCTCTGGAGTAACCTGCTGAGACAATGAACACAACATTAACTAAAGCCTACAATTGACCATAATGCTTATACATAACTTGTTAAATAACTTACCTCTTTGTGAATGATATATACACATGGAATGTTTGGGGGAGTGGGGAGTTAGGGGTTCCTTTGAATAAGATTATTTGTATTTACTATTGAAAATGCACCAATAAAACTTTTAAAAATTGCAGATGATACAAACTTGGGAGGGCAAGGAAAATTTTTTTTAAGGGATCTTGATAGGCTGGAGCACTGGGCTGAAAACGACAGAATGAAATTTAACAGGGATAAGTGCAAATTTCTACACCTAGGATAAAGAAACTAAATGCACAGTTATAAGATGGGGGATACTTGGCTCAGCATTACTACATGCAAGAAGGATCTTGGATCATTGTTGATCACAAGCTGAATATGAACCAACAGAGCAATGCATTAACAGAAGTAAAGTTTCCAAAGTGTTGTTACGCAAAAAGGCTCTTTACATCTGGAGGAAGCTTCAATAATCACCAGATGAGAAACCAGAGATATAAAACAACACCTTTATTGATTAATTACCTACATCTTTTGCAAAAGAGAGACAAAGCATTCGACTAACGCCAGAATCCTAGTCTGAAAGCATAGCTACACAGATTACATTGATATATGGCTTCCAAGTCCTCCTAAAACAGCCCCTCCCATCTTGTTAGCAACACTTTCTCAGTGAATTTCATTGTCTCTGTATTGAGCTGGCTTTCTAACGTTGAGCGTTCTTCCGCTGTGTTCTTAACTCCCCCAGGCACAGCATATTCTTCACTCAGTCCCTATCTTCTTGGAAGGTGTCCCGTTACATTGGTAAGCTAGCATTTTGAGCATCAAACAGCAACTAAGCATTTTGGCCTTCTCAGGCACTTTTAGTATCCACAGAGGAATTTTGCTTTTCTGCTTCTAAGTTAATTCAGGTTAATCCATTTTCTGCTGTCTCATATTAACACTACATATACTATAGTTTCCAAACTATATATCTCATTTCATATCAGTGTGAAGTGAAGTACTAGTTTCCCTCTATTGGGCACTGGTTAGGCCTCATCTTGAGTACTGCGTCTAGTTCTGGACACCACACTTAAAGAAGGATGCAGACACACCGGAACAGGTTCAGAGAAGGGCAATGAGGATGATCAGGGAACTGGAAACAAAGCCCTATGAGGAGAGACTGAAAGAACTGGGCATGTTTAGAAGAGAAGACTGAGAGGAGATATGATAGCATTCTTCAAGTACTTGAGAAGTTATCACACAGAGGAGGGCCAGGATCTCTTCTCAATCATCCCAGAGTGCAGGACACAGAATAATAGGCTGAAGTTACAGGAAGCCAGATTTTGACTGAACATCAGGAAAAAAACTCCTAACTGTTAGAGCCATACGACAATGGAACCAATGACCTAGGGAGGTGGTGGGCTCTCCAACCCTGGAGGCCTTCAGGAGGCAGCTGGAGAGCCACCTGTCAAGTATGCTTTAAGTTAGATTCCTGCATTGAGCAGGGGGTTGCACTTGATTGCCTTATAGGTCACTTCCTACACTGTGATTCTATGATTTTGAAAGAACTTGAATACAAACAAAACCAGTAAGAGAGAGTTTCAGCAAAAATGCTAATGAGATCTCTTGCAGGGCTCAGAAAGGTAATTTGTATGCCCCAAGGCCACAGCAGGGCTCTAGCAGAAAAACAGACACACAAAGGAAACAATATTTTTTTGTGTGTGGAGAAATTTCCCCTCCTTTCAGAGAAAGCCCAAGAGCAGAATTTAAAGGTGATTTTAAAGCTCTGAAATCTGACCAGCGAGGAAAAGCAGAACATTCTAGTTTTAATGTTTCTGATGGAAAGGAAATTAAAACAACTGGCAGAATTCTGATTGATTCAGGAGTTTCCTGTCATGTCTTCTCTGATAAAAGTTTATTTAAACATCTAAAATCTTGTTCAAGAAATATTTATATGCTGGGAGGGAGATGCTTCCAAGCCGAGGCAGAAGGCAACGTTGTGCTGCAATGCAAAATGCTGGGTGGTGTTACAGAGCTTGAACTGAAACGCTGTATCCATGTCCCACAATTTAAGGATGGCTTAATTAGTGCCACCATGATTGTGAAATTCAGGGGTGAATTGCATTTGTTTCTGATAGATGCAAGAAGAAATAAGTTGTACTGCTAAGCTGAGAGGTGGACTTTTGGAACTGGAAGATTACCCACCTGTGTATACTAATAGTATCAAAGATGGCTGTAATTTGCAAAGGGTGTTTTTGTGTGTGTGGAGAAAATTCCGCCCTTTTCAGAGAAAGCCAAGAGGAGAATTTTAAAGCTATGAAATCTAGTGTTTCTAGTGCAGAAATCTAGAAACACTAGTGAGCTAAGGGCAATGAAACAGGCTGCAGGATGGCTGGAGCGCAAGTGGCGAAAGACATGCTATGAGGCTGATTGGGCACTACAAAACGTTATAACCATGCCTACTGTGTGGCAGTGAGGGCTGCCAAGAAGGCCCACTTCTCTGCCACCATCACATCCTCAAGAGCCATCCAGTGGTGCCCTTCCGTATTGTCAGGGGTCTGTTGACATCAACTCCAGGGAATAGAGTTTTAGACCCTTTGGAAGCCCACTGTGACTTGTTTGCAAGGCACTTTGAGGGTAAAGTTGCTCACCTCCGTGGAGAATAGCATTGGGTGATTGTCTTTTGCCCCTGGCAGCTGTGCTGTGGGGTGCCGCAGGGTACCATCTTGTCCCCCATACTTGTCCTACTCACCCTTGGGAGTGGTCATCAGGAGATTTGGAGCGAGGTAGCAGTATGCTGCAGATACCCAGTTCTATTTCTCTATAACATCTGAATTGGGACAGGCCCTGCAAGCCCTAGACCGCTGCCTGGACCCGGTGGTGGGTTGGATGAGGGCCAATAAACTGAGTCTGAATGCTAGCAAGATGGAGGCACTGTGTGTTGGTGGTTTCCGAGTTTGGATAATTGGTCAGTTGCCTGCTTTGGGTGGGGTCGTACTCCCTCTGAAAGAGCAGGTCTGCAGTCTGGGGGTGCTCCTGGATCCATCTTTGTTGCTAGAGGCCCAGGTGACCACAATGGCTAGGAGTGCCTTTTACCAGCTTCAGCTGGTAAGACAGCACGGCCAATTCTGGACCGGGATAGCATGACCACTGTTGTCCATGCTCTGGTAACCTCCACGCTGGATTACTGTAATGTGCTCTATGTGGGACTGCACTTGAGGTTGATCCAGAAGCTGCAGCTGGTGCAAAATGCAGTAACAAAACTGTTCACTGAGGCAGGGTGTCACCAACATGTCACCTGACTGCTGAATGAATTGCACTGGCTACCTATTAGCTACCGGACTAAGTTAAAGCTGCTGGTTTTGGTGTACAAAGCCCGATACAGCTTAGGACCAGGACACATGAAGATCATCTTACCCCTTATATACCCAGTCGATCACTGCGCTCTGGAGGTGAGGGCCTCCTGCAGATACCATCTTATCAGGAGGTCTGTTATACACAACATAAGGAATGGACCTTTAGTGTGGCGGCATCTACCCTTTGGAATTCCCTCCCCTTAAATATTAGACAGGTGCTTTTATCTATATATATAATATATTTTTATTTATTTTATTTCTGTGTCGCCTATCTGTCCGAGTTAACAGACACTCTAGGCGACGTACAACAATATAAAAACACAATATACATATTAAAACAGCAATCAGAACAGACTAAAACCAACCTTCTGTTTAACATTATAAAACTAATCCACCCCAATCCCATAGGCCTGCCTGAATAGCCAGGTCTTTAAGGCTCGGTGGAACCCCATCAGGGAGGGGATGTGCCGAAGGTCAAAGGGGAGGGAATTCCAGAGGGTGGGGGCCACAATCGAGAATGCCCTCTCTCTGGTCCGCACCAGCCTAGCTGTTTTAACCGGTGGGACCGAGAGAAGGTCTGATGAGGCAGATCTTGTCAGGCGGCATACTTGGTGATTCTGGAGGCGCTCCTTCAGATAAACTGGGCTGAAACCGTATAGGGTTTTAAAGGTCAACACCAACACCTTGAATTGGGCCCGATAGACAACCGGTAGCCAGTGAAGATCTATTAGCGCTGGAGTGATATGATCACGGCGACGGCTACGCTTCATCAAGCACGCCGCCGCATTCTGTACCAGCTGTAGCTTCCGGACCGTTTTCAAGGGTAACCCCACGTAGAGTGCATTACAGTAGTCTAAGCGAGAGGAGACCAGGGCATGTATCACGCAAGGGAGTAGATGAACAGGAAGGTAGGGTCGCAGTCTCTGTATCAGATGCAATTGATACCAAGCTGCCCTGCTCACTGCCGAAATCTGAGCCTCCAACGACAGTTGGGAGTCAAGAATGACCCCGAGGCTGCGAACTTGGTCTTTCAGGGGTAATCTCACCCCATTCAGCATCAAATCTGTAATTCCCAACCTTCGTTTATCTCCCACGAGTAACACCTCGGTCTTGTCGGGGTTTAGCTTCAGCCTATTCTCACCCATCCATTCACTTACGGACTCCAGGCACTTGGACATGGTATTCACAGCCAACTCTGGTGAGGACTTAAAGGAGAGGTAGAGCTGAGTGTCATCCGCATATTGGTGACACTGCAGCCCAAAACTCCTGATGATGGCCCCCAGCGGTTTCACATAGATGTTGAATAGCATGGGGGAGAGGATAGAACCCTGTGGCACTCCACAATTGAGAGGCCAAAGGTCTGAAACCTCATCCCCCAATGCCACCCATTGGTGCCTATCTGAGAGATAGGAACGGAACCACTGTAAAACAGTGCCCCCCATTCCTAATCCCTCTAGGCGATTTAAAAGGATATCGTGGTCGACGGTATCGAAAGCCGCTGAGAGATCCAGGAGGACGAGGAAGGTATATTCTCCCCTATCCAACGCCCTCCTCATATCATCCACCAGGGCGACCAAGGCTGTTTCAGTTCCATGACCAGTCCTGAAGCCCGATTGGAATGGATCTAAATAATCCGTTTCATCCAAGTGTTTGGCCACCACTCGCTCTATCACCTTGCCCAAGAATGGTAAATTAGAGACTGGGCGAAAGTTATCCAGCTCTTGGGGATCCAAGGAGGGTTTTTTTAAGATGGGCTTTATCACCGCCTCCTTGAGGGCTGGTGGCATTGCACCCTCTGCCAAGGAAGCATTTACCACCGCCTTGATCCCTTCGCTCAGTTTCTCTTTACAACTCATAATGAGCCATGAAGGGCAAGGATCCAAGAGACAAGTGGTTGGCTTCACAGTACCGAGCACCTTGTCCACTTCCTCAGCGAGAAGAGGCTGAAAGCAATCCCACTGGACCAGAATGCAACTGGCCGACTCTGGACCACTTCCTGTATTCACGGCGAACGGAATCATGCTCTTCAGGCGCTCAATTTTATCGGCAAAGTGTTTAGCTAAAATATCACAGGAGGTTTTGGAATGCTCCATGGGTTCCTGAGCAACTGGACTGACCAGGCTTTGGACCACTTGGAACAATCTCCTGGGACAGCACTCTGCCGACGCAATAGAGGCAGCAAAGAATTCCCTCTTTGCTGCCTTTGTTGCCACCTGGTAGGCTGCTATTGCTGCTCTAACCAGTGTCCGATTGTCTTCAGTGCGAGATTTCCGCCACCGGCGCTCAAGTTGTCTCACCTCCTGTCTCAGACCCCGCAAGCGTGGTGTATACCAGGGTGCGGTCTGAGCTCTATTCAGGGGGAGAGGACGTTTCGGAGCCACCCGGTCCACTGCCCCAGCGATCTCCCTGTTCCACTCCATCACTAGGGTGTCGACCGGGCGTCCTTCAGACAGCTCCAAATCACCCAGCGCATTCAGGAATCCCTTAGGTTCCATCAGGCGTCTGGGACGGACCATCCTAATAGGTCCTTGTCCCCTGCGGAGGGTGTGTGGCATCGAGAAGTCTATATTCACCAGATAGTGATCTGACCATGACACGGGGTTAGAAGAAATAGCCCCCATTTTCAGAACACTTCCCTCCCCTCCCGAGACAAACACAAGGTCAATGGCATGACCGGCTACATGGGTGGGCCCTGTATTACTAAGATACAGATCCCAAGAAGTCATGGTTTCAATGAAATCCCGAGGGGCTCCCGTGACGGCAGTCTCAGCGTGTATGTTGAAGTCCCCCACAACCAATAGGTTAGGGGAAAGCAAACGCACGCTAGAGACCACCTCGAGCACCTCGGTCAGGGAGTCCATTGTGCAGCGGGGTGCACGGTACACAAGTAGAATCCCTAAACTGCCCTTTGGGCCCAACCTCCAGTACATGCAATCAACAAACTTGGTCCTGTGGAGAGGGGGTCTGGTGAAACCCAAAGACCCCCGATAGATGACTGCCACTCCCCCTCCCCGCCTACCAATCCTCGGCTGCTGTGCGTATTGGAAACCAGCTGGGCACATGGCCGCAAGTATAGGGGCTGAGGCCTCATCCAGCCAGGTCTCCGTAATACACACCAGGTCTGCGTTCTCATCCATGATCATATCATGGATGAGCGTTGTTTTCTGTACCACAGACCTGGCGTTACACAACAGCAGTCGAAGGTTGGATGGAGTCCTGCATCCCCCAGTTATCTTCTGGTTGTGGACGGGCCCGGAACAAGGGATAGATATTATAAAGCTTTTTTTTTTAAAAAAAATCATTTTAAAGCTTTGTTTTTATGATGTTTTAGAGTGTTTTTAGTGCTTTTGTTTGCCGCCCTAGGCTCCTGCTGCGAGGAAGGGCGGGATATAAATCTAATAAATAAATAAATAATACATCTCCAGACTCTCAGCTTTCATTTTTAAAAAACATTAAATTTCTAGGTGGTCTGGTTCATGAGATATACACCAAAACATTAGCCGCCACCCCCTGCAACTTCTGTTAAATGAGCATGTAGCTCGCCGCTCTAACCCCCTTTCAGGTGTGTAGCCAATAAGTGAAGTCAGGGTTGTGATTGACAAGAGATTCGTTGACCTCCAGACAATAGTTAAAATCCATTGCAAGTCCAGAAAACTGTTGTTTTTTCCTGCTTATCTGAAAATCTTATAAACTGAGTAAGTTATAGCTTTCAGCAGTAGCAAAAGTCTTTTTCTCTCTTGTGTGCAGGAGAACTAAATGCCATGACAATGTGTTATGCTTTTCTAATTATAAGGAGTCAAACAAGTTTAAATTTTCCTGGGCTGTTGAAGAGGGCAGTGTTTTGAAAACCTTCCCAATATGAAGCTTTAATCCTATACTTGCTTTTCAAGGAGTAAAGCTGCAATGCTAATCCCACATAGTTGGAGTAAACTCCATTGAATTCAAAGGACTTACTTTCGAGTAGACATGGTTAGGATTGTGCTGTAAATCAATGGGACTTTTCAGTGAACATAGCAAAGGATTGTGTTTGTGTTGTAAATCTTTCTCTCCCTCTCCAATCCTATTTTTAAAGCAATTAGGCAGGGCTTACTTAGATGACACTGCTTTTATTATTATTTTATTTATTATTATTAAAGTTCTGCTATGATCAATTGCTTTTGACAATAAACTGTTATATGGGGTGTATGTATTTTACATCTTCAGTTTCTGTGTATATGGAATATTTCTAACAACCTTGTGAGGTAGGGTTGCCGATTGGAAACCAAGGCAGCTTACAACAAGAAATAAATACATTTAAAATCCAATCACCATAAAACAAGTATAAAGTTGCAAAACAGCTTCAAGTGGCATGATTCTGAATTTTGTGTTGGGTGAGTGAAGTTCCTTATCACTTGAGGTTGCAGTTCTGTGCACGCTTCCCTGTTTGAGTAAGCCCCATTGAATACACTGGCATTTGCTTCTGAGTAAACATGCATAGGATTGCACTATAAGTATCTTTACATATTGTCTAAATAATAAACATCTTTGCAAGTCATGCTTATATAAATATTTCTTCATACTATGTCCCAACAGATATCTGATTTCACACTATGGCTGTACATTATTATTTCCTCTACATTTGAAGTGTGCTGTTCTTCCTTGGGGTGGTCATGATTCCCCTCTGTCATTTTCGTCTTGAGGGGCAGATTAGGCTGAGAGATGGTGAGTAGCCATGGTCACCCAGTAAACTTTATAGCTCATTTCCATTTAAAAATAATAATTAAAACGCTTTACATGCAGGCAAAGTTTATGAAGTAGATCCACACAATACATTTAAAGTGCATGACTTTGCCCAAAGCATCCTAGGAAATGTAGAATCATAGAATCATGGAGTTGGAAGGGGCCTGTGAGGCCATCCAGTCCAACCCCCTGCTCAATGCAGGAATGCAACTTAAAGCATACCCGACAGGTGGCTGTCCAGCTGCCTCTTGAAGCCTCCAGGGTTGGAGAGCCCACCACCTCCCTAGGTAATTAGCTCCATTGTCATACTGCTCTAACAGTTAGGAGGTTTTTCCTGATGTTCAGTTGAAATCTGGCTTCCCCCTCACAGTTATTGTTCCCACCACCCTTAACAAACTACAGTTCCCATGATTTTGTGGTGGGATTCATGTGCTTCAAATGTGTGTTGAATGTGCTTTAAATGAATGGTGTGGATCTTCCCTAGGTATGCTATGCATATATGAGTGAATTGAAAAGAACAATTTTAAAAGATACTTTAAAAAGCAGGGCAAGGACTGTAGCTCAGTGGTAGGGCACATGCTTTCCATGCAAAGGTCCAAAATTCAATCTCTGGAAAAGACCGTTGCCTGGAATCCTAGAGAGCCAGTGCTAGTGCATGTCATCAGTACTGAGCTAGATGGCACCACATGGCCTGAGTTGGTATAAGGCAGATTCCTTTGCTCCTAAAAGAGACCCAAGGGTCACATTTACTCCACGGTTGTGGGGTCTGAGACAGGAGGTGAGACGACTAGAGCGCCGGTGGCGGAAATCTCGCTCTGAAGGCGATTGGACACTGGTTAGAACAGCAATAGCTGCCTACCAGGTGGCAATAAAGGCAATAAAGAGGGACTTCTTTGCTGCCTCTATTGCGTCAGCAGAGTGTTGTCCCAGGAGGTTGTTCCAAGTGGTCCGAAGCCTGGTCGGTCCAGTGGCTCAGGAGCCCATGGAGCATTCTAAAGACATATTTGCTAAACACTTTGCCAATAAAATCGAGCGCCTGAAGGGTACAATTCCGTACGCCGTGGATACAGGAAGCGAGCCGAAGGCGGTCAGTGGCATTCCGGTCTGATGGGTTCGGTTTCAGCCTCTTCCTTCTGAGGAAGTGGACAAGGTGCTCTCTACTGTGAAGCCAACCACCTGTCTGCTGGATCCTTGCCCTTCGTGGCTCATTATGAGCTGCAAAGAGAGGCTGAGCGAATGGATCCGGGCAATGGTAAATGCATCCTTGGAAGAGGGTGCAATGCATTAGCCCTCAAGGAGGCCATAATAAAGCCCATCTTGAAAAAGCCCTCCTTGGATCCTCAAGAGTTGAATAACTTCCGCCCAGTCTCTAATCTACCATTCTTGGGCAAGGTGATTGAGCAAGTGGTGGCCAAACAGTTACAGACACACTTGGAGGAAGCAGATTATTTAGATCCATACCAATTGGGCTTCAGGACAGGACATGGAACTGAAACGGCCTTGGTCACTCTGGTAGATGATATGAGGAGGGCATTGGATAGGGGAGAATATACCTTCCTTGTCCTCCTGGATCTCTCAGCGGCTTTTGATATTGTTGACCACGGTATCCTTTTAGATCGCCTGGAGGGATTGGGTATAGGGGGCACTGTTTTACAGTGGCTCCATTCCTATCTCTCAGACAGACATCAACGGGTGGCATTGGGGGATGAGGTTTCAGACCTTTGGCCTCTCAATTGTGGAGTGCCACAGGGTTCTATCCTCTCCCCCATGCTATTCAACATCTATGTAAAGCAGTTGGGGGCCATCATCAGGAGTTTTGGGCTGCAGTGTCACCAATATGTGGATGACACTCAGCTCTATCTCTCCTTTAAGTCCTCACCAGAGTTGGCTGTGGAGACTGTCATGAACCTGTATATGTTCATGAGTTATTAAAAATCTCATAAGTAATATCTTGGCTCAAGCAAGGGACTCTGGGAGATTTCATAGTAGGAAAAGACAGGCCTCTGACAAAGTAAAAAATCTTGAGTTTCACTTTCCAGCTGAAGACGGTCAGGAGAAGCCTCAACAAGCTGCACCTGGTTATCTGTGCTGATTAACAAGTGCCTGGCACTCAAGGTCATCCCTGGCCTGTGAAGTTTGAACATACAGTTGGGAGGGGGCCTGGAAGGCGCAAAAAAGTGAGAAACATCCAGAAAGGGGTTACATCAGCCAATTCCTGATTGGTCAATTAATCTTGGACCGTTAGGATTCTTTTCCTTAAGTATAGGGCTGAAAACCCCCAGCCTTTGTTCCCTGAAGTTGACCTAAAGGGTTCCTGGTTCCCCAAGTGTTGCCTATGGGAGGCAACTACGCAGGGTTCCATTCTTCTTGTTCTGATGCCAACCTCTCTTAGGAGAGAAGCCTTTGCAACCATCTACCTCATGTGTAAGTATTAGGCTAGAAAGGTTGTTACTTTCCTGCTGTGTCTTTGAATCCTCTTGTTTGTACCTAAACCCCTGTTGGGTGTATGGTCTTAAAGGATTACTTGCTGCTATATGTTTATGTGCACTTATATATTTTTAATAAAGCTACTTCTATTTAACCTGGTGTGTTCCTTGGGAGAAAGGGTGGTTCTGGATCCAGTACCTTGGCCATTCTCAGTCACGCAACTACCAAAGAGGGAAAAAGAAGTAAAAGCTTAATTCTAAATTGGGTGTTAAACCAGAGGTTCCTGGCAAGGAGTATAACTGTGGCTCTTGCCTTATAGGATCTTGGTTTTACCTATTTCCTGCGCTCAGAGATCCCCTGGCTCTGAGTGGACCAGTAACAGGGGTGGTGGCAGCCTACCTTCTACCTTGCAGGGTTGTTGTGAGCGTACACAGCCTTGGCAAGGGTGAAGTAGTATTTTTTTCGGTTCCAGTCCCATTTCCCTAAGGGTGGGTTTGGGTCTGACGCATGATCCCTGTGCCTTGACGGTAGGGATTCATGACAGAGACCATGTCCAAGTGCCTGGAATCCGTAAGTGGTTGGATGGGGAGGAATAGGCTGAAACTAAACCCTGATAAGACCGAGGTGTTGCTCATTGGAGACAAGGGAAGGCTGGGAGACATAGACCTGATGTTCGATGGGGTAAGATTGCCCCTGAAAGATCAGGTCCACAGCCTCGGGGTCATTCTTGACTCCCAGCTGTCCATGGAGGCTCAGATTTCGGCAGTGAGCCAGGCAGCTTGGTATCAATTACATCTGATATGAAGGCTGCAACCCTACCTTCCTGTCCATTTGCTCCCACGGGTAATACATGCCCTGGTCTCCTCCCGCTTAGACTACTGTAATGCGCTCTACGTGGGGTTACCCTTGAAAATGATCTGGAAACTACAGCTGGTACAGAATGCGGCGGCACATTTGAGTAAGAACAGCCATCGCCGTGATCACATTACTCCGATGTTAAGAGATCTACACTGGTTGCCAGTTGTTTACAGAGCCCAATTCAAGGTGTTGGTATTGACCTTTAAAACCCTATATGGTTTCGGCCCAGTTTATCTGAAGGAGCACCTCCAGAATCTCCAATTATGCCGCCTGACAAGATCAGCCACACAAGACCTTCTCTCGGTCCCACCAGTTAAACTAGCTAGGCTGGTGCGGACTAGAGAGAGGGCATTTTCAATCGTGGCTCCCACCCTCTGGAACTCCCTCCCGTTTGATCTTCACCATGCCCCCTCCCTGTCAAGTTTCCGCCGGACCTTGAAGACCTGGTTGTTCAGGCAGGCCTATGGGATTTCTGGGGTGGGTTAGTCTTTTAACTGTTGTTATTAACTGGTGTTTTATTAATTACTGATTATGGTCTTTTTATATTGTATTTTATTGTAATTTGTTCGTCGCCTAGAGTGGCCGTTCACTCGGCCAGATAGGCGACTCAAAAATAAAATTTTATTATTATTATTATTTACTCCAAAATTTATTGATGTATTTTATTTACAACATTTATATACCACTTTGTTGTAAAAAAAACCCCCTCAAAACAGTTTACAGAAGGAATTAAAACAAAATTATTGGCAAAACAGTTAAAGATAAGTGTTTTATTTATTTATTTATTTATTATTTAATTTGTATCCCACCCTTCCTCCCAGCAGGAGCTCAGGGCGGCAAACAAAGTGCTAATAACACTCAAAATAATAAAATCAACAATGAGTTAAAAACAGATTAAAAACATAATAGCTTCTACATGCCTGGGTAGGCTTGCCTAAACAAAAATGCTTTAGCAGGTGCCAATGAATGTGCCGGCCTAATGCCTAATGGCAGGGAGTTCCAAAGTGTAGGTGCTGCCACACTAAAGTACTGATTTCTTGCCAGAGCAGAACTATGTGGCACCCGTAACATGGAACGCACAACTTGTCTGATCTTGAACACATTAGCCAATCATCAACCAGTGCGGATTTCAGAGCAGAGGTATTATGTACTGATAAGCTCTCACTCATATCAGCAATTGTGCCACAGCATTCTGAACTAATTGCAGCCCCCAGATCAGGTTGTGCTGCATTGGGATTTCTGTGACCTTGGCTGACTGGCTGCCACTTTTTCAATTTTGGTTTTTGGTTAGAAATCCTGACTGGTTGTGGGATGCTGAGTTTTCAGCCTTACTCATAGGAATCTTGTTCTGGTTGGTATGGTATTGCATTTAGGAAATCATCACTGTCTTTTGTTTTTCTTTTTATATTTGCATTTCATTTACCTTTAACCTCACTCCCTTACATCCATAGAAGCAACAACAGTGGTTCCATGCACTCAGCTCAATCCCCTTAAACCCACCCTGCTTGGATATGGCTATCTTTGCAAAGGATCCCCAGTCAAGCTTTACTAACAGCACAATCGAAACCATATCTACTCAGCAGTAGGTCCTATTGAGTTCTATGGGGCTTAGTCCTTTAGTAAATGTGTTTAGAATTGCAGCCTTCAGGGGCATCCATCTTTATTCCTGAATGCTCCCATCTAACATCTCCACAACATTAAGCTCCTTTCTTCCTACAATGGCCTTCTGGTGACTAGCCTGGCCTGAGGGCACGTAAACCCTTCTTGCCAGAAGCAAGTAGGCTAGATTAATGCTGCCCTGGGCTCCTGCTGGGAGGAAGGGCGGGATATAAATAAATAAATAAAATAAATATTCCCTTCCCAGGCTTCCCAAGCAGGTGAGAAGGAATGATCCTGTCACTTCAGCTGGACCTGGGAAAACTTTAATTTAGCTAAGATTTCTGTCTTAATTTCCAATCAGAGAAATGTTTTTGTTTGAATTGTATGCGCCAAGCATCTGTGGTTTATGCTTAATGTATCATGCTTAATGACATCACTAGAGCCCACCCCGTGACATCACTAGGACCTGCCCTGAAATCTCAGGGTTTGGGATGCTTCTGGCCTGGCAACCCTAATGGAGGCTCTTGACTTACCCAGTTCAGTCTTCTTTACAGTTTTGCAGTCTGTGAGGCCCTATTGAGGCCTTGTAGTCTGTTGCTCCAAATAAGTAGCTGGAGCCAGAGCTAAGGACTAAGCAACGTTGTGAGGACCACAGGCTCTTTAAGGCAGAGTACAAATTCTTCACACACACACACACACAAATACTAGCAAACAAGAACAAAGCCCCAAAGAACCAACTGCAGTCTGACACAACAGATAGAGAGGGCAGTCCTGTGCTGCAGCTGGTTGTAACTGAGCCCATTAGGTGAGCCTGTTAATACTGCCTGGCACTGGCTGCCCGGGGGAGAGTTGCTAAGCCCTGCAGCCCCCCCGAAAGTTAAGAACATCAGAAAAGCCTGCTGGATCAGACCAGTGGCCCATGTGGTCCAGCATCCTGTTCTCATGGTAGCCAACCAGATGTCCATTATGGGAAGCCCACAAGCAGGACTGCGCTCTGCCTTCCTGCGGCTTCTGGCAACTGGTTTTCAGAAGCATCCTACCTCTGACTGTCGTGCAGAACACAACCATCATGGACAGCAGCCGCTGATAGCCTTTTACTCTATGAATTTGTCTAATCTTCTTTTAAAACCATCCAAGTTGGCGGCCATCCCTACCTCTTGTGGGAGTGAATTCCGTAGTTTAACTATGCTCAGAGTGAAGAAATCTTTTCTTTTTTCTGTCCTGAATCCTCCAACATTCAGCTTCATTGGATGTCCACGAGGTCTAGTGTTAAGAGAGGACACAAACTTCTCTCTGTCCACTTTCACCATGCCATGCATAATTTTATGCCTCTGACGCCTCATGTCGCCTCTGACTTTCCTTTTCTCTCAACTAAAAAGCCCCGAAAGCTGCAGCCTTTCCTCACAAGGGAGTCGCTCCATCCCCTTAATAATTATGGTTGCTCTCTGCTGAACCGTTTCCAGCTCCACAGTATCCTTTTTGAGGTGTGACCAGAACTGTTCACAGTATTCCAAATGCTTCCTCACCATAGATTTATGTCACAGCATTATGATACTGGCAGTTTTATTTTCAATGCTTTTCCTAATGATCTCTAGCATGGAATTTGCCTTTTTCACAGCTGCCGCACACTGGGTCGACATTTTCATTGAGCTGTCCATGACGACCCCAAGGTCTCATTCCTGGTCAGTCACCACCAGTTCAGATCCCATGAGCGTACATGTGAAATTAAGAATTTTTGCTCCAGTAGGCATAACTTTACACTTGTTTACAGTGAATTGCATTTGCCATTTCACCGCCCATTCACTCAGTTTGGAGAGGTCCTTTTGGAGGTCTTCACAATCCCTCTTTAACAACCTTGAACAATTTAGTATCATCAGCAATCCTGGCCACCACATTGCTCACCCCTAACTCGAGATCATTTATGAACAAGTTAAAAAACACAGGTCCCGATCCTAATCCTGGGGGCACTCCACTTTCATCACTCCACCAGGAGTATTGTCCATTTATTCCTACTCTCTTTTTCCTGCTCCTCGACTAGTTCCTGATCCACAAGAGGATCTCTCTTATTCCATGACTGCTAAGCTTACACAGGAGTCTTTGGTGAGGAACCTTGTCAAAAGCTTTTTGAAAGTCCAAGTACACTACGTCCACTGGATCACCTCTATCTATATGCTTCTTGACACTCACAAAGAATTCTAATAGGTTAGTGACAAAGAACTTTCCCTTGCAGAAGCCATGCTGGCTCTGCTTCAGCAAAGCTTGTTCTTCTATATGCTTGGTTTTAATTTGGCTTTAATAATACTTTCTACCAGTTGTTCTCAGACAGATGTTAAGCTAACCAGGCTGTAATTTCCAGGATCTCCCCTGGATCCCTTTCTAAAGATTGGTGTTACATTTGTGACTTTCCAGTCCTCAGGTATAGAGGTGGATCTGAGGGATAAGCCACATCTTTTTGTTAGGAGATCAGCAATTTCACATTTGAGTTCTTTGAGAACTCTTGGGTGGATGCCATTCAGACCCGGACATTTGTTAGTTTTTGTCTATTAAGTCTAGAACTTCATCTCTCGCGACCTCTCTCTGCCTCAGTTCCTCAGACTCCCTTCCTGCAAAGGTTAGTTCAGGCACAGTCATTGTGAAGACAGATGCAGAGAATTCATTTAGCTTCTCTGCAATCTCCTTTTCCTGCTTTAGCACATCTTTGACTCCCTTGTCGTCCAAGGATTCAACCACCCATTCTCCAGTTTTTTGCTGGTGGTCTTTATGTTTTTAGCAATGTGCTCCTCAAATTCTTTTTTAGCATCCCTTTTTGTCTTCTTTCATTTCTTTTGCCAGAGTTTGTGTTCCTTTTTATTTTCCTCAAGACTTCCATTTTTTTGAAAGGAAACCTTCTTGCCTCTAATAGCTTCTTTGATTCTGCACATTAATCACATTGGCATCCTCTTGGCCCTGGTGGTACCTTTCCTGATTCATGGTATACATTTCAGTTGAGCTTCTATTATTGAGTTTTTAAACAATTCCCAAGCATTTTGGAGTGATTTTGACCCTCTGGATGTTATTTTTCACGTTTCTTTTTACCAACCCCCTCATTTTGGGAAGTTTTCTCTTTTGAAGATAAATGTGACTGTGCTGGATTTTCTTGGCAATTGGCCATTTCCATGTATGTTTAATAGCACTAGGGTCACTGCTCCCAATTGGTTCAACAACTCTTACATCTTGTACCAGGTCCTTGGTGCCACTTAAGATTAAGTCCAGGGTCTCTGTCCCTCTGGTCAGTTCCATGACCAGCTGTTCTAGGGCACAGTCATTTAGGGTATCTAGAAATGTTGCTTCTTTGTATTTACTGAATCATTCGAACCCTGGTCTCCCAGGTCATAGTCCAGCACTTGTGCTCACTATATCAATGCTGTCCTCTAAGATCAAGCACTCCAGTTCTCCCATCTTGGTTTGGAGGCTTCTCTCATTAGCATATAGATACATGTATACAATGCTTCTCTTCAACTTGCTGCCCTGGGCTCCTGCTGGGAGGAAGGGCAGGATATAAACAAACAAACAAATAAACTGTCTTCTGCAGTTTTGGTTTGGCCTGTGGTACTTTGGCCTCTCTGAATTCCTATCCTGTGCCCCTGCACTCACAATGTCTAGTTGTAAGCCTATCCCATGGTAAGTGTTCATCTTTTTTTTTGGTCTTTATCCCAGGGAGACATTTATTCCAAACCGGACCCTTCTCAGCTCCTGTCAGCTCTTCCCCCTCAATCAGTTTAAAATTAAAAAGTTTTTCTAAATCCAGATTTCCATATTTGAACTTTTGACACATTTATTTCTTTATTTATACTGCTTTTTGGCCCCAAAGCCCCCAAATCAGTGAATAGGCTAACAGAAAGGCAAAAAAGTACAAAAACACATTAAATACAAATTCAAATCTCCAATCAGTCATTATAATAAATCAATGAAGAGATGGTTATCTTGCTCTCCACAGATGGGGCTCCTCAACAGGATGCCATTCTCCAGGTGCAGGTAAGGTGCAGTAAAGGGAAATGAAAGCTGAACTTTGTTGACCTGCAGGTAAAAAGAATCGTGAGCTCTGGTTGTGTTTTGTTTTCAGATCTGTGTACCCAACCTCATAAGAAATATGGGGACAAAAGTTCTCCTTCTGGTCATATATCATATGAACCAAGGGTGGCCACCTCAGTGTAGCAGGAGTCCAACTGGCCATCCAGCCAGTGCGATGTCTCCCTTGCAGGGATCCATATAGCATTTTTCTTAAGTGACTCAAATGCTTCATATACATTGAAATCACAGTAATCCATGCAACAGCCCATAACACAGGTGGTTATTATGCCAAGGAACAGAAATTGATTGTGCAGAATATTGTCTACACTGACTGGAAGCTGTTCTCTAGAAATTCAGTCAGGGGTCTCTCTCAGACCTGGAGATGCCAGCAGTTGAAACTGGGACCTTCTGGAGGCCAGGACTTGTGGAGAGAGAGTGAGGACTCCAAGCCATTTATTCCCCCTCCTTGCAGATGCATCTGGGCTCCTTGCCACCATAGACAACAGCACCCCGCTAATTGCGAGGCGTGGGATCATCTGACTCAGCACCAGCGCCAATCAGGGCAAGGGAGGGAGGGAGGCCTAGAAGCAGCATGTCAGATGCTAAGGTGCTGGGCCCCATGGTGTGGCAACCCCCCCTAGAGGGGTGCACACATAAGGGCTTGCTGCTTTGGCCATCCACACAGGCCGCCAAGAGGTAAGATTCTGTACCCTTAAAAAAGAAACGGGGACCTTCTGCACATAAGACAGATGTTCTACAGCCCTCCCCAAGGGAATGCAGGAAGCCGTCTTGTACTGAGTCAGGCCATTGGTCCATCTAGCTCAGTATTGTCTACACTGGCTGGCAGCAGCTCTCCAAGCATTTCATGCAGGGGTTCTCTTCCAGCTCTACCTGGATACGCCAGGGAGTGAACCTTGGACCTTCTGCATGCCAGGCGGGTTCTCTGCCACTGAACGACGCCCTTTCCACCACGTGCGGAATCTTTGGTTAAGTAGGTTATGAATTCTTCTAAATACATGAAATAAAGGCAAGGGCATATACATGAGCTAAGAAGAATGGACAGAGAGACTCTGCGGTGCTGGCCTGCCATGTGGCGTGCTGTGCTTATTTTCTTGCCTGCAAGCTGTCGGAATTTCTCTCTATTGAGATGCGTAGCAAAGTTGTGTAGCGCTGCGGAACGGAGAGTATTGAGCGAGCTGTGTGTGTGTGTTTGAATCTTTGCTAAGATTCTACCTTCCCTGCAAATTAGTCAGACTGAGACTTTAAGCTTTAAAATAAGAAATAACTACTTTATTCTGGAAGTACATGCTTGATAGGAAAGAGTCCTTCCATCTAGCTCACTAACTATGTTGGAGCAGCGAGCACTGGTCCCGGAGCAGCTCTCATCCTGGTTGAGAGGAGAGAGAAAGAGAAGATGTCTGCTCCCCTCTCGAGAGAAAGAGAACACTGACTTGGGAAGGCGGGAAGGAACTGGGATTCAACATTCCTTTGCTTATCAGTCTAGCAGGAAGGGAAGAGACGGCAGGATCAAAGGGATAGGTATAGCCTCAACCAGCAAGACGTCTAGCTCTCTAGCTACCCTTATTAACCCCATGCAGCCTCAACCCACCAAGTTGGAGTTGAACCTCATACATTCCAGCACAAGCATCAGTGTATAATCTGGTTGCTTTCTTGGAAGAGAAAGGAAGAGGGCTCAGAGATTGAGTTTCTCACTTTGTCTGCCTCCTTGGAGAAGACAAGGCCTTCTTGGACAGGACACTGCAGGAAGAACAAATGACACTGGGCCAGGGAAGAAGATGAGGACAGCCACGGGGAGGAAGCTGCATGGATGATAGTGGGTGTGAGGAGCAGGAGAATCAGAATGGGCTCTGAACCTCTGGAACGGAGAGGTCGCGCTGAGTACCTTTCCACCAAGTGTGGCTCTGGGGCTTCTGGGGGAGGACAGCTGAGGCAGGTCGTGCTACGTGGGAAACCTACAAGAATGGGGGTGACCCAGGTGCCACCTGCAAGAGGAGGAGGAGGAGGATGGTGGTGGTTAGGGGCTTCCTACAGAGAGACACAGAGGCAGCTGCATGCTGGCTGGGCTGGCTAATTCCCATATTACACTGTCTCCCCCCTGCGAAGATCTGAGAAGTGGCAGGCAGGTTGTCAAGACTTATCACGCCCAGGGATCCTTTCCCTGTCTTGCTCCGCCACATGGCAATGGACGAATGGCACTGCCAGGCACTTCTGTGAATGCATCACATCAGAGCTCTGAGAAGGAAGGTGAAGGGCCTTGGGGCTCAAGTTCTGTTGCTGTCATCGGGTCTCCTTGTAAAAGGTAGAAGAGGACAGAGACAGAGAAGAATTCTTCAAGGGGCGCAGTGGTGCTGGTGTGTAATTGTAGATTCCGTTGGTCTTCTGGGACCCCTCCCCCCCTTAAGTCAGCCATGTGTGACAGGTCAGAAATGAAGCACCCAATAAATGTTGATTATGAGGTTCACACTTTGCATCCAAGCCTACTGTTCTCCCAGGACAACCCTTTTTAGGAACTTTTGATTGATCATCCTCCAGAATTTGGCACCGAAGGATGAACGTGGTCAAGGACAACAAATATAAATCTCAAAAAGGAATTAGTGACGTTAAAAGAATTTAACCCAAATCAATTGACACAAACTTTCATAAGCAGCACATAAACAGTCAGGTTTAAAAGAGTTTACAACTATAAAAGAGTTGTTCAGACAAGCTGAAGGTGGGGATTTGTGTGCTAGAGAAGAAGAATGAGGAGGGTTATTTTGTTGTTGTTCTGTGCCTTCAAGTCAACCACAACTTATGGCGACCCTATGAATCAGCGACCTCCAATATCATCTGTCATGAACCACCCTGTCCAGATCTTGTACGTTCAGGTCTGTGGCTTCCTTGATGGAATCAATCCGTCTCTTGTTTGGCCTTCCTCTTTCTCTACTCCCTTCTGTTTCCCCCAGCATTATTGTCTTTTCTAGTGAATCAGAGACACTGGAATGGAACATCCAAGGCTTACCCTGTGGAATGCGCAGCCCACAGGAAACAACCCTTCTCTGAGGAAGGCATCCACAGAGGCCTGGGATTGCCTCCTTGGAGACTCTGAGTTTGGGGGTAAGCCACCCAGGAGGAGGCACCCTCAGAGATGTGATACAACTGCAGGTTGCAAAAGGGAATTGCTGAAGCTTGAACAAAGATGGAGGGTGGATGAGGGGCCAGTTGCCTTGAGGGCCTTTGCAACAGCCTTTTGCCTGGCTGCCAGCTCTGGGGAAGCTTCCAACTGTGATGGGTGGAAAACAGGGCAGGGCGGTGGTGGCGTGGAGAGGTGCCTTCAAGCCACAGGAAGCTGTCTTGAACCATGTTAGATCACTGGGCCATCTAGCTCAGTACTGGCTCTGTCAGGGGCTTTCTGGGGCATCAGACAGCCTTTCTCAGCAGGGAATTGAACTGGAGACCATCGGTATCTAAAGCATGTGAACTATCGCCAAGCTAGTGCCCTCTCCTAAAAAGGAAGCCCACCAGCATGGGTCTGGCATCCAGGGTCTGATGCAGTAGCACAGTGGCAAACTCAGATGTTCAGGGTCCCTTCATGATAGCCACATCACACTCCTCAGTCCTTCCCTCACGACAGACTTCCTTAGGAGCCAATCAGCAGGAAAGGGGAGTGTGTTAGTTACTGAGAAGAGTTGTCTCAGTGGCTGACTCCCTTCCTTTCATTCTGGCTCCAAACAGCAGGAAAGGACAAGGAAGCATGTTAGAAGACTCTTCTCAGTGGCCAACACACTCTCCCTGTTGCAGAGTGGCGAAATTGGGAATGGAGAGACTGAGTGAGCCTTTATGTGTTTGAATCTTTGCTAAAGATTGCACCTTCCCTGCAAATAAGTCAGACAGAGGCTTTAAGATTTTAAAGAAGAAATAACTACTTTATTCTGGAAGTACATACTTGATAGGAAAGAGTTCTACATCTAGCTAACTAGCTAAGTTGGAGACTCAAACAGTAAGCCTAGAGTTTGCCCTCATGCTTGGAGAAGAGGGAGAGACAAAGTGAAGATGTCTGCTACCCTTTTTAACCCCATGCAGCCTCAACCCACAAGTTGGAGTTGAACCACATATTCCAACACCCCCTTTCATGCTCCTAGGACGATGGAAACATAGGGACCTGGCTGGGATCCCGCTCCCAAAAAAGTAAGGGGTCCAAGACCCCAGAGAGCCCAGACACTACATCCCTGGCTCTTGTGGTTAATAGGAAGGTACCCTCCCCCACTGAACCACCAGGCCCTCAAGTCACTGTGAGGGAAGTGAAAAGAAAAGCAGGGCACACTCCGAAGACACCAGGCAGGTGGTCTTCCTGAGTTTCCTCTCCGCCCCCCATAGCAGGGTCTCCTCCCTGGCCTGGGGTCTGCCTGCCTGCCTGCCTGAGCTGAGCGGCTGCCGAGAGCTCTCCGTCTTCTGTTGACAGAGCCGGCTGCGCTTTCGCTTGTGCAGAGAACACCTGAGCCGGGAGGGGCTCGGAGGCAGGCAAGACCCCCCCCCGCCGCGAAGACAGCAAAGCAGGGGCCAGAAGCGGCGGAGAGGGCAGGAGTCGCGCTCACCGCCGTGCGGGACGTGGGACCCCGGCGGCCGGGCGGCGTTCCCCTTCCAGGCGGTCTCCGGCGCCAAGGCTGCTCCTATGATCCAGTGGCCCGCGAAGCCAGGCAGGGAGGGAGAGCGGGGCCCGTCGTGCCCCGGGGACCTCCGCGACCTTTCTGCAGCCGAGCCGGTGTGGGAGAGCGAGCGAGCCGGGCAGGCGCCAGGCCACGCCACGCCGCTCGGGTCCGCCTTGCTCTCTGCAAGCTCGCTCTCCGCACAGACGGACGGACAGACTATTCCCTCCAGCCCCGGCCACGCCTGCCCGCCGTGCGCTCGACGTGTCCTGGGGCCGGGCTCTCCGTCGGTGTCTCTCGTGGCTCCGGGGCTAAGGGGGGGGAGTTTGCTATTTTTAGCCCCTCCGTGTTTCCAGGGGAAACCTAATGACGCAATGACGTCAGTGCAGGTCAGTAGCGGAGGGGAGGGGACATCCACGCCGCTCCTCTGCCTTCCTTCCGTCGACCCACTTCTTCTGGGGGGCTTCTTCGCAGAGGAAGAGCCGGGAAGGGCGCCCACCGGTGCGGGAGGCCCCAGCTGGAAGGCGCTTGTTGTGGAGCGCTTACTGAGGAATTGCGGGAGGGGGCAGAGGGATGAAGAGCGGTCCCTCGAGAGGACTGTGGCGGGCATCTGAAGCTGCAGAGGGACTCCTGGCGACCCGAAGGTAGGTGCCTCGCCCCAGGGATGCTTCTCCTGTGGAGCTGCTCAGCAGGCCGGACTTCCCTCCCCCTCCGCGCCCCCAGTTCCTCCCCACCTGTCGGGCTCCTTTGCCTGCCAGAGAGTTTAAGCAGGGCGGTGGGTGGGGTGGGCGTGCCGAGGGAGGGACCCTTCTTACTGCGGGAGCGGCAAGCATTCCTCGCGCCCTCGAGAAAGGGCTGCCGGCGCCTCCGCACAGCGCTCTCTGCCGCGGGTCGAGCCAGCCGCCGTGTCCTGGCCGCTCCTGCGGGCCCATTACCTGCCTGACCCCCACCCTCACCCAGCTGGTCTGCCCTCCGGCAGCCCCCTGGAGGCCTCGCCCCCTCTCAGGCAGCCGGGCCACTACCTGAGCCAACAAGGTCAGTCGCAGCTCCCCCTCCACCACCACCCCGCCGCCCCTGCGCGCTCCCCTCGTCTGAGCCGGCCTGGTTGGCTCGGCCAGCTCCCAGACCCAGGAGAGGGGGCGTCTCTCTTTAACCCTAAATCCCAGGGTGACGCGGCGGGAGGGTCAGGCGCCTCAGAAATAAGCCCCCTGAACTCCTTCTAGCCCCCAAACAAAGACACCCCGCCGGCCCGCTGGATCTCTCCCAGCGTGCCGCCTGAAAGTCCCGAGAGGGCGGCTTGTTTTGTAAGGCAGGTGACCCTCGCCCGGAGAGCCAGGCGGTGTCGGCAGGGCGGCCTCTTCCAGCCCCTGCGGGGAAAGCTGGGCGAGGGGGCTCTCGGCCGTCCTCTGCAGGCTTTAGCAAAGACCAAGAAGACCCTCTCCAGAGGCCGAGAAACCCCCAGAGCCCCCCGCCCGCTTTGAGCTTGGCGGTTGCTGTGGACGGGATGTTCTCCGGTGGGGTCTTGCCTATCTGCGCTTCTTTTTCGCTCGCCCGGCTCCTGGGAAGCCGTCAGAGGTGGTCCCCGTCAGAGTGAGAGGGGCAGAGCCCGAACCAGCAGCCTGCCCACCCCGGAAGCGCCTGGAGGGGCAACCGCTGACCCCCTCGCCGCTTCTGTCCCTCCGTTGCCTGGATTCAGCACCACAAGCGCCGAACAGCTCCCCGGCCCGGGCCTTCCGCACTGAAGGCACCCCTCTTGGTCTGGAATGGCCCCTCGCCAGCGTGGCAGCCTTTATGCAGGGCCCTCGGCCTTAGCAGGCCAGACCCTTCTCCCCCCAGGGGCTGGAGTGCCACTTGGATCCCAGAGCCCACAGACTGCAGTGCCAGCAGGGTTGAAGAAATGCCATGCCAGGGCACCGGCCAAAGCAACTGGGCAACTTAGATAGCATGGCACAACATTGGCCGTCTGGACGGGTGAAACTGGTGTGGAGGTGCCCACTCAAATGCCACCTTTGTGGTAATCTCAGGTTGCTGTTCATGCGTGCCCATCTGTGGCATTATGCATGGTTATTTTCCAGAGAACTGCAGCTGGTTCCAGCTTGCCTTTGGTTGCTTTGGTGTAAATTGGGGTGTCTGTTGTGATGCTCTGCCATATAGTGGTGCCAGAAGGTGCAGAAAGGGCATATTTCCTCCTTCATATTTGGGATGAACAGTTGACAGACGCTGAATGACTGCCCTTGCCATGTTTTGTATCTGGAGGACGGGCTGCAACTGAACCAGAGAGTTTTAGACCAAGGCTGGAGAAACTGCCTGATTGCCAGGTTCCCATAGCACCAGTTTTACTGTGAGGCATCATCTCCACACAGAGAGGGCCACACTGAAAATGTCACAGCTGCTTTGCACCCAAAAAGCTAATTCTCCATGGGCTGTTCATGCCAAGTAGCATTTTCTCAGCTGGAATCAACGAGGCTACTACAGGCATAGAGAAGGAACTGCAGAACAAGTGAGCAACAGAACGTAGCCTTGAGAAGGCCAGGGCCAAAAACACAATCGGCATCAGCATCACAACCACCACCTCATGGGAGGGAATCTTCTTAGCTGAAGCAGCAGTATGAAAAGGAGGAAGGGAGTGTCTGTGGGCTTCACACTTCCTATGGCTCACTCTAGAGTTCCAAATCGTGTCTTGGAAATGCAGAACAATCAACCCAAAATCATCAGTGAGCAGTTGCCAGTGTGCCCCAAGACCCAGCTCGTGTGGAGCTGCAGGCTGCAAAAATGTGCTGATGCCACATCTTGAAATCCTGCAGACTCATTCAGTGGCAGAGTGACCATTGCTACACATTACATGCTGATCTTTCTCAGTCAATGCAGAAGGCTTCTTAGCCTGCCTTCACACAGGTGCACATTTAGTGAACACCTAAGCATTCTGCTCCCTGTCATAGATTTAAACAATAGCACACTTTGAGATGCAAAGAGGAATCCTTTTTGGTTTGTTGTTACGTGCCTTCAAGTCAATTATGACTTATGGCGACCCTATGAATCAGCGACCTCCAAGAGCATCTGTCATGAACCACCCTGTTCAGATCTTGTAAGTTCAGGTCTGTGGCTTCCTTTATGGAATCAATCCATCTCTTGTTTGGCCTTCCTCTTTTTCTACTCCCTTCTGTTTTCTCCAGCATTATTGTCTTTTCTAGTGAATCATGTCTTCTCATGATGTGTCCAAAGTATGCTAACC
This sequence comes from Rhineura floridana, assembly GCF_030035675.1. Lineage (NCBI taxonomy): Eukaryota > Metazoa > Chordata > Lepidosauria > Squamata > Rhineuridae > Rhineura > Rhineura floridana. Next base: position 1,063,709 of record NC_084487.1, read on the forward strand.
TCAGTTTCATCATTTTAGCTTCTAGTGACAGTTCTGGTTTAATTTGTTCTAACACCCAATTATTTGTCTTTTCGCAGTCCATGGTATGCGCAAAGCTCTCCTCCAACACCACATTTCAAATGAGTTGATTTTCCTCTTGTCCACTTTTTTCACTGTCCAACGTTCACATCCATACATAGAGGTCAGGAATACCATGGTCTGAATGATCCTGACTTTAGCGTTCAGTGATACATCTTTGCGTTTGAGGACCTTTTCTAGTTCTCTCATAGCTGCCCTTGCCAGTCCTAGCCTTCTTCTGATTTCTTGACTATTGTCTCCATTTTGGTTAATGACTGTGCCGAAGTATTGATAATCCTTGTCAAGTTCAATGTCCTCGTTGTCAACTTTAAAGTTACATAAATCTTCTGTTGTCATTACTTTAGTCTTCTTGACATTCAGCTGTAGTCCTGCTTTTGTGCTTTCCTCTTGAACTTTCATCAGCATTCGTTTCAAATCATTACTGGTTTCTGCTAAGAGGAATCCTTAGTTGGGTTAATTATCCTCAGAGGTGTGGATGCTTCCACGCAGGAAGAGATTTAAGTGTCGATGCTGGACGGATGTTTGGCAGTTCCTTTCCTGGCATCACACATGTCAAGGTGGCCTTTGTAAAGCTAACGTAAGGATGAATCAATACCAATGCCAGTTTGTCTGCAAGGCCTTCCCAGCTGTGCCTTACACAAAATCTTGTCTGCCGCATGGGCTGCTGTTGTTACCCAAAGCAGTTAGTCAGTGCTTTAACTAGGTGTGCAGTGAGCTGAGCAACCACCTGTGTAGTGCTGAGGAAGGAAATCTTGCCCTACAGTTTGATCCAGTCTTGCAGTTTGTCTGCATTTACTTCAAGGTTGGCCACTGATTAATGCTTCAACAGGGCCTAGGGAGGTAGTGGGCTCTCCGACACTGGAGGCCTTCAAGAGGCAGCTGGACAGCCATCTGTCGGGAATGCTTTGATTGGATTCCTGCATTGAGCAGGGGGTTGGACTGGATGGCCTTAGAGGCCCCTTCCAACTCTACTATTCTATGATTCTATGCTAATAGCCTCCTTGAAGCTTGAAGACTTCTGCAGATTCCCAACTTTGACAGAAGATCATTCTCTATTACATTGTTATAACCGTTAACCATAATTGTTTGGTCAATCTTGTTCCCCATTTCTGTAAGTATTTTGGGGGCATCTGTTATAGCAACTTTCCCCAACCTTCAGATTTTTGGACTACATTACCCATCAGCCCCAGTGAACACAGTCGTGCTGGCTGGGGAATTTTAGTCCAAAACGTCTGGAGGGCACCAGGTTAGCACCAAGTCTGTGTTGCAGAGTCCGTCTCATTGTAAGGAGATAATTCTGGAGATGCTCAGCATGTTGATGCTGTTTGTCTACAAACAGACATATTTAGCGAGGAGGACCCAGACAGGCACTGCTTGTCTACAAAACAGTATAAGTTCCCCCATCAAAATCAGCACCCAAACAAACATCACACATTTGGACTTCTCCTCCCCACCCCCAACTCCTTCTCCCAGGCAGTTGTAAGACTTTCTTTTGTCTATCCTGAATTCAGCTTCTCTGAATGACCATGAATTCTAGTGTTATTAGGGAGGGAGAAAAGCTTTTCTCTGTCCACTTTCTCCAGGCCATGCATCATTTTATGCACTTCTATCATGTCACCTCTGACTAGCCTTTTCTCTAAACTAAAAAAGGCTCACATGCTGCAATTTTCCTCATGTGGGAGTTGGTCCATCCCCTTGATCATTCTGGTTGTCCTTTTCTGAACTTTCTTCAAGTCTACTATATCATTTTAGAGGCATGGCTGCTAGAACTGTACAAGGTGTTCAGAATGTGGCAGCACCATAGATTTATGCAACAGCATTATGATTTTGGCAGTTTTATTTTCAGTTACTTTCCTCATGATCCCCAGCATGGAATTTGCCCTTTTCGTAGCTGCCACACTGGGTTGTCATCTTCACTGAAGTATCCACTATGACCCCAAGGCCTCATTCCTGGTCTGTCACTGCCAGTTCAGACCCCACAAGCGTATAATGTGAAATTAAGATTTTTTTTTTGCCCCGACATGCATCACTTCACATATGTTTACATGGAATTGCATTTGCCATTTTATCATTCACTTGGTCTGGAGGGGTCCTTTTGGGGAGCTTCACAATCCCTTTTTGTCTTAATGATCCTGATCAATTTAGTATAATCAGCAAACCTGGCCATATCCTTCCATTGGGAGAACTGTCAGTTTATTCCAACTCTCTGCTTTGTGTATCCTAGCAGTTCCTGATCCACAAGAGGATCTCTCCTCTTATTCCATGACTGCTCAGCTTACTCAGGAGTCTTTGGTAACACACCCAGTTGACAGCTTTTTGAAAGTCCAAGTACACTGTGTTCACTGGATCACCTCGATCTATAGGCTTGTTGAAACTCGAACTCGAATAGGTTAGTGAAACAGGACTTACCCTTGCAGAAGCCAGGCTGGTTTTGCTTCAGCAAGGTTTATTTTTTTACATGTTTGGTTATTTTATCCTTAATACCTTCCACCAGTTTTCCCAGGACAGATGTTAAGCTAACTGGTCTGTAATGTCCAGGATCCTTCCCCCCCCCCGATCCCTTTTTAAAGATTGGTATTACATTGGTCACTTAGGTATGGAGGCAGTTCTGAGGTTACTTATGTTGTTAGGAGATCAGCAATTTCACATCTGAATTCTTTGAGAACTCTTGGGTGGATGCCATCCGGACTCAGTGATTTGTCAGTTTTTATTTTGTCTAAGAAGACTAGAAATAATAAGTCTCCTAATAATTTTTATTGTTGGTTTTTATGTGCTTAGCAGTGTGCTCCTGAAATTCTGCTTCAGCATCCCCTATTGTCTTCTTGCTTTTCTTTTTCTACCGTTTGTGTTCCTTTTTATTTTCCTCATTTGAACAAGACTTGCATTCTTTGAAGGAAGCCTTCTTGCCTCCTCTGATAGCTTCTTTGGCTGCTCATTAACCACGCTGGCATCCTCTTGGCCCTGGTGGTACCTTTCCTGATCTGCGGTACACTCTCCATTTGAGCTTCTATTATTGTGTTGTTAAACAACTCCCAAGTGTTTAGGAGTGATTTGGCTCTCTTTCTTTTTACCAACTTTCTTTTCATCAATCCCCTCATTTTTTGGAAGTTCCCTCTTTTGAAGTCAAGTATGACCATATTGGATTTTCTTGGCAATTGGCAATTCACATGTATTCAATAGCACTGTGGTTGCTGTTCCCAATCAGTTTAACAACACATCTTGCACCAGATCCTGGGCACGAGCTAGATTAAGTCCAGGGTTGCCACCCCTCTGGTTGGCTCCATGACCAGCTGTTCTAGGGCACAGTCATTCAGGACATCTAGAAATGTTGCTTCTTTGTAATGACTGAAACACATCTGTAGCCACTCTATGTCAGGGTAGTTGAAGTCATCCATTGCTCCATTTCCTAGTTTGAATGCTTCCTTGATTTCATTTTTCAGCTCAAGATCTCCCTGAGCATTTTGATGGGGAGGGGAGATAGAATTTCCCCAATACTAAGTAACTCTTGGGGCCCAGAGTCACCACCCACAATGATTCTGTGGAGGAGTCTGCTTCTTTTACTGTTTCTTGCTTGCTGGAGTCAATGTCTCCTTTCACATATAGAATGATACCACCTCCCATATGTCCTTCCCTGTCATTCCGATATAGTTTATATCCAGGGATAACTATGTCCCACTGGTTTTCTCCGTTCCAACAGGTTTTCATTACGCTCACTATATCAGTGCTGTCCTCTACGGCCAGGCACTCCAGTTCTCCCATCTTGGTTTGGAGGCTTCTAGAATCAGCATATAAACACTTGTACACAGTGTCTTCGGCAGTTTTCATTTGACCTGTGGTAATTTTGCGTCTCTGAATTGCTACCCTGTTCCCCAGCACTCACAATGCCTATTTTTAGGCCTACCACGTTTAAATTTTCAACTTTTTTTGTCTTTATCCCATGGAGGGAGATTTATTACGAACAGAACCCTCCTCAGGTCCTGCTGGCTTTTGCCCTCTATCAGTTTAAAACCTGCTCTGCCCCTTTTTTTATTTTAAGTGCCAGCAGTCTGGTTCCATCCTGGTTCAAGTGGAGCCCATCCCTTTTGTACAGGCCCGGCTTGTCCCAAAATGTTCTCCACTGCCAAACAAATCCAAACCCTTCATTCCGATGCCATCATCTCATCCACGCATTGAGACTACAAAGCAGCGCCTGGCTACCTGGCCTTGTGCATGGAACTGGTAGCATTTCAGAGAAAGCTCCCTTGGAGGTCCTGGCTTTCAGCATCCTACCAAGCAACCCAAATTTTGCTCCCAGGACCCTGCGTCTGCATTTCCCCATGTCATTGGTGCCAGCATGCACCAAGACAGCTGATTCCACTGTAGAACTTACTTACCAAGCAATCTAAGTGATGGACGACATCCACAGCCTTCACACCAGCCTGCTCTCTGCACACCCATCACCCTCCCACTATCTAGGTTCCTAATGATTGAATCACCCCCTGCCAGAATCCCTCCATCCCCCGGAGGAGTATCCTCGGCCCAAGAGGATATCTGCTTGTCCCCCAAGGAATGAGTCCCTTCTAAGGATCGTTTCCCTCCTCCTCAGATAGAGTCTGTTGTTCCCTGAGGCTCTCATCCTCCAATGTAGCAAGGGAACTCTCATCCTTGGAGTGGGACACCTGCTGTATAATGTCCCCCAAGGCCTCCTCGACACACTTCTCTGCCTCTCTCAGCTTCTCCAGGTCAGCCACTTTGTCCTCAAGGAAACAAACTTGTTCCTGGCCAGCCAGGAGCTCAATGCACCCAGGGCACACCCTCAACTTCTGTCCAACAGGTAGATAGTCCACATGTTACAGGCAGTGCAAAACCATGGAAAGCCCCCACCACTCTGCTCCCTTCTTACCTGCATAATTGTTTTTGTACTTTATTGAGTTAATTAGTTGAATGCTATGGTTTAGTAGCTCAGGTCAAGGGACAGACGGGCAGAGTGGGGTGCCCTGACCTGTTCCCTCTGCTGCTGAACTGGCCTTGACACTTTGTCAGCTGGAGACCCCCTCTAGCTGGTGGAGCAGGCTCCCTCGTAGGGCATTCTAACCTTATGTGTGGCTGGTTCCTTGGATTAACTCCTTGGGGGTTGTCTCAGGCTTCCTTCCTGAGAGAGAGGCTTGTTTAAAGACTTTTACTAATGACACTAAGAAAAGCAAACTAGCTTTTACTTTATTTTTATTTTGTTTGCTGACAACAACACACATTTATCAATGCAAGTTTCCCTGTAGTTTTAAGTGCCTTGCACTCTAGCCTGGACAAACTATATTAGCTTTTGCTTCCGGGCAAGTATTTTCTCCACCTAGAACAGCCTAACCTTTTTTAACCTAGCAAAACAGAGCTTGTGCATGTGTTTCAGGAAAGCTAAGCATCCCCATTTTTTCCCACCACCCCCAGGAGCTTCCAACCTAATGTCTGACACTGGAAAAATGGAAATGGACTGCCTTCGAGTCGATTCCGACTTATGGCGACCCTCTGAAGAGGGTTTTCATGGTAAGCGGTGTTCAGAGGGGGTTTGCCATTGCCTTCTTCTGAGGCCGAGAGACAGTGACTGGCCCAAGGTCACCCAGGGAGCTTCATGGCTGTGTGGGGATTCGAACCCTGGTTTCCCAGGTCGTAGTCCAGCACCTTAACCACTACACCACAGTGGCTCTCTTCTGAAACTGGAAGGAGACCACAAAGGGAAGAGAGGAGACCTAGCTAGGTTTCACGTGGCTGCTGTTGACTCACATTGCCCCCTCCCTGCAGATTCCCCCCTAACAAACCAATTTAAAAAATGTGTGATGCAACATGCCTGCATTCCTCATTTTCCCTGCTCCCTGAAAGCAGCAGCCCAAAAACTGAATGAGTGGAGAGGTTTGATGAGCCTCGACCCGGTAAGGTCTGGTCAAAGCAATTGCAACTCATCATGCATTGCTTTGACCAGACCTTAACTGGGACATGGATCAGTGGCAGGCAGCTGCATGTCCCCTGTAACATCCAGATGTGAGACTAAGAAGGGGTGGAGGTGGGCTTCTTAGATGAGGGTGAAGGGGTGCGCCAAAAGCTTCATGGAAGATATGGCTCTGAAGGGGGGAGAATTTCTGAGGGGCTCAGAGAGGAGGCTTGTACGTTTCTGGACTCCTACACCCTACTTCTTGGGCAAGCCACTTGTCTCCAAGCCCTCGTGAAAAGAATGTTTTGCTTGTTGTTCACACTCCTATGACAGCCATTTCATGACTGGCCTGGCCCTGCCTGGCCCTGACCATGGTGGACCTTTTGTGGCACTCTCTCAAAATCCCAAATGGGCCTGTGGGCCCAAAAGGGTGGAGACTAACTCATACGTAGCTATTGACTTAATTTGTGCTTTTGCTGTTTTAAAGTCATATATAGAATTAAACTCCCCACCTACCTTGCGAGCAAGTCACGCCCTCTGTAAATGTGTGTTTTTGAGAGAGATGGTTGATTTGTACAGAAGAAGTAAGGGAGTTTGCTTAAGAAAAGTCTGTAAACTCACAAACAGTTTTCCAAACATTTTTAGAGCTCTGTGGGTAGCTAGTGGGGAATGTACCGTAGCTTCTCAAAATTGATGAAATGAATAAAAACATCTCTTCTGCGCTCATCAGACTTGTTGGACTTATTCATGGCCTGGAGAAAGGGGACAGAGAAGAGTTTTTCTCCCTCTCTCTTAACACTAGAACTCGTGGACATTCAGTGAAGCTGAATGTTGGAAGATTCAGGACAGACAAAAGGAAGTACTTCTTTACTCAGCGCATGGTTGCCACAATGTTAATAGAACACAAAGCAGCTGGAAAACTGGATCTAAAAGAATCCAGTGACTGAATTTTCAAAACTGAAAGTAAGAAAAGTCATGCACAGAGTGTTTTTGATTTGGAGTATTTTGTAATTACAGGTTAAGGTTCATTGAAGAGTTTTCTTAGTTCTTTCCATAATGGATGTGGTGGTAATGGCAGTTACAACAGGATAGTGTAATGGATGATTTTGGATTTGTAATCATAAAAATTATCATTAATATTTTAATGCATTTTTGTTTGAAATCAGACTGAAATATTATCTAGCTGTTGTCTACAAATCTATTCTGAAAATTTTGTGTCTCTGTTTTATCTGATCTGAGAAACATTGGTTGGACAAACGGATAGACAAACTTTATAATTATGCCTCTGTTTAAATACATACGCTTAATGAACACTAAATGAAATTTAGGGGCAAAATGTATCCCGGTTTACAAAAAACCTGAGCCTAGATCTGCCCTTGGGGTTTGGGGATGGTGGCACCATTGCATGCTTCACCTAGGGCAACAGCTGCTGGGAGCTCGTCTGGACCGCCCCTGCTCTGGCCACAGGAGAAAACAGGATCCATTGTTGAGAATGGTATGGAGCTCTCCTTAGCAGAGAGCATCATGCAGCAGCCAGTACTTCAGCCTGCTCTGATGCAGACAAGTCCCCAATAAACTTTCCAGTTCTTCTCCCAGCAAAGAAGAGAGAACTCAGCTTTGGTGTTTGTTTAATGAAGTAGGAAGTGAACTTTGATTACTTCATTACTAACCCTGCTAATTACTGCTTCATTAAGTGGAGAATCAATAGCAAAATACCAATAGTTTTTAAAAAGAGCAAAAACAACGACAAAGTAAGAAAATATGAAACAGCCAAAGCCCTGAGCAATCAATTCACACATTAATTAGTGTAAAAATGATTAGGAAATGTCTGAGAAAACGAAAAACTAAATGCTTCCCACTGGATTTCATTTATGAAATCTACCCATCAGAACTGCATTTTTAAATTTCAGTGGATAGTTGCAGAATTTGCAAGCTGTGCTGCATATTAAGTTCACGTCAAATACTATTAAGCCTAATTAATAGTTCAATGGAGCTCAAAACAAAATGTTGTTTGATTGGGGGAACAGAATTCAGGCATTTTAACAAATGAGAGGAATTAAATATTGCAGTTTCATTTCCCTTGAATACTTGGGTTCAACTCCCACCTCTATTCCCTTTGTTTTTTTAATTCATCGGCACTTTTGTTAATTTTAACACTTCCTGATTTCCACATGTAGCATTTTAACAGCTAATTTGGTTCCTTTCATTATTATGCCCCCAAGCAGAACCACTGAATAACTAATGAAAGACCAAAGGCTTGAAGGCCAGATAACCTGATGTTCAAGAAGCAGAAAAGCTGCAATCCTAAGGTATAGCCTGTTCCCGAAAGGAAAATATCATTGCACTCTAGTGGCTCTCCAGGCAAAAGGAAACACTTTGCAGAGTGCTTAGCTAAACAATGGAATCCGCTCCCAGAAGATGCAGTGATGGCCACCAACTTGGATGGATTTAAAAGAGACAAATTCATGAGGGGTAAGGCTGTTGATGGCTACTAGCCATGATGGCCATGTTCTACCACATCTGCTGTTGGAGGCAATATGCCACTGAATGCCAGTTGCTGGGAATCACAAGTGGGGAGAGTGCCATTGCACCCCTGACCTGCTTGTCGGCTTCTTGTTGGCCGTTGTGAGAACAGGAGGCTGGACTAGATGGACCTCCTTTGGCCTGATCAGCCAGGCTTATAAAACATAAGCTTGCTATATCAGTTGTGAAAACTTTTTTTAAAAATGCAGGCTGATTTCCCTGAAATATTATGCTTTCGTTATGCAAAATGTCCTCCTCTCCCTTTATTTATCATCATCATCATTTACTACCTACTCTTCATCCTGAGGTTCCAGGGCAGGTTACAACAGTCTAAAATACATCCTTAAAAACCATTTGAAACTTACAGTCACAAGCATCACAAAATAGGGTGAGTCCTAAGAATACATACTTCAGGTGTACCAAACAAGGCCAGGGTAACAAGGTATGTTTTCAGCATTCACCAAAAACTGTGAAGTGAAGCTGTTAAATGCACCTCCCTGGGAAGGTGATAAGATCCTTGCGGGTGGACAATGGGGCCTTGATTAACGGCTTTGCTGGCCAGTGCCTACTCCAAGCCAGATTTGAATTTGGACCCCAGAGAATGATGGAAGAGCAACTGGTAAAGGTTGCTAAGAGGGTTTTGGCTGGCAGAAGCAGCTTCTTGAATCATGGCTGTGCTGTGCCACCCTAGTCAGAGGCAGCATGCTTCTGAAAACCAGTTGCCGGAAGCCTCAGGAGGGGAGAGTGTTCTTGCACTCGGGTCCTGCTTGCGGGCTTCCCCCAGGCACCTGGTTGGCCACTGTGAGAACAGGATGCTGGACTAGATGGGCCACTGGCCTGATCCAGCAGGCTCTTCTTATGTTCTTATGTTCTTATGTTCTTCTTGGTGATCACTCGTGACAGAGTAAAATTGTCTTCCAAAATATAGTCTTTAACAATGAATCTGTATCCACCGCTGATGTACCAGACCATGACTAGGGGCTTCTGGATTTCACAGTCCTGCCCCCATTTGCCAATTGCCATGGGACTTTTGTTATGGAAGACGCCTGTGCATGAATTTGTTTTATGTGGGGAGATCCGTGCACCATGATCAACACACAATCTTGACAGAAAAAGGCTTTGATCCAATGGCATGGGTACCATGATGATTGGAAGTCCTTTATCTGCTGCAGCCTTCATCCGCCTTCACAGCCGTTGTAACATACACGTTGTTATCCTCTGCTTGTTCTGCCATTGAGGACTTTCTTGGATCATTCTTTTTCTGGTTCCTCTCCCTTGACCTGACCGCCATGGGTGACCCCGCTGGGAGTACATGACTCCCAACGGCATTGCTCACAGGGTTCGTTGGAACACGCAAGCCCACTCACCACTGCAAGGTGACGATCCAGCGAGGGGTAGCTTCTTGAATACTGAAGTACTGGATGGGCTGATGGCTTGCTTTTCATCTGCTCAGCTTATATATGGGAAAACAAAATAGCCAGTATCTTAAAACCACTATACTTAAAAACTTGCAAGTATGTTGTTCACAGTTCAGGGGAAAACTCAGAATCAGTGTTTTTATTACTGTCAAGGAAGCTCCAAACTTTTCGAACCCTTTCGTAGGATGCCCCAAAGGAGAGAATCAAGTGTCCTGTTCTGTGTCAGAAAGGGAATAAGGTAAGGCAAGTCATCATCACAATGGCTTCTGCGGCTGCTTTTGCCGCTCTTTTGAAGTCTACAGTGATGAAATTCACTGACTGTCCTGCTCTAAGATATCAAATTACCTGTAATGGTGCAGCATCACTAAGGCCAATAGATCTAATTTTCTCCAGCTAACATTAGCAGAGTGGGCATATTTATCCCCAGGCCTTTGCAGTCATGAAGCAGGCAACTGAAACCATAAGACAGTGGGGGGTTTTGGAAAATCCATGAGACTTCAGAAGTAGGGTCCTCTCAATTTCACTTTGGACTTCTGAGCCTTAAGGGGGAGACGGCATGTTTTCAAAGATTCCTTCACAGCCATGAAGGCTAGGAAATTGCTTTTCATAAATGAAAGCAGGGAGCCATGATTTCAAGGAGCATTGCAGTGTCAGGCTCCACAAAACTACTAACATTGCAAGACTCATGATTAAGGAATTAGAGTTAGCAATTCTGTGGTAATAGATAGGAAGGGATGTGAGGCTTCTTGTGCTTTCTTCTGAAATTAGGAACACGCTGTGAAAAGCAGAATTAAAAGCACTTCTTCCAGTGAAGAATCTGCTTATTCAGGGCCCACTAAAGTGTGGAGACAGCAACAGGATAAGTTGGTTCAGGCTATCATTGGATCAGGCTCCACCTCCTGTCAGACCCCGCCCCCCCATACTTCAACCCTACCAGTTTCAGCAGGTGCCTGCCTCTACTGCAGGTTGGCCACTGTGGGAAACAGGATGTGAGACTAGATAGGCCTTTGGTCTGGTCCAGCTGTAGGGCACTTCTGATGTTATACGGTTGACCTGTTCTTTTGACACCTCCCCCTCAGCAAAGTGGGAGTGATGGTGCCCTCTTGACTGTGAAGTGGTTGTAGTGATGATTTTAAAGTTCGCTACTAATTACAGTGCTTTGTATCTGAGCGGCAGTAGCGTAGTGGCAAATTCAGAAGTGCAGGGTCCCTTCATGTTAGTCACAGCCACATCCCTCCCCCTTTTTTTTGCTGCAGGGTTGAAAATGAGATCCTTGTGAATACCTGTTCCCACAACAACAGACACTCCTAGGAGCCAATAAGCAGGAAAGAGGAGAGTGTTAGCTACTAAGAAGAGTCTTCTCAGTGGCTGACTCACCCCCTTTCACTCTGATTGGCTCCAATCAGCAGGAAAAATAAGGAAGCATGTTAGAAGACTCTTCTCAGTGGCTAACACACTCCCCTTTTATGCTGATTGGCAGATATATACAGATTCAAATGTTGTTGCAGTACACCTCCTATCAGCACGAGGCAGCATGGCCAGCAGTCAGGTATGATAGAAGTTGTACTCCAACAAGTAGAGGGCGCCACATCATCCACCTCTGTCTTGTTGGATCCCCCCCCCCCCGTGCTTGGAACAGGGTGGACTGTGCCTAAGGTTGCACTCCACAAAAGGCTTCATGAGCCCAGATTTTGTCCAAAATACATTTTACCACCACCACCTCCAGAGTTTGTTTGTTTGGTTGGTTGGTTCTGACAACTGCAAAATATCCTAAAATCTGATGTGTTTCTTCCCATGAGCTTCAGCAGCTACAGAAGCCTCTTGGATGTAGGCCATGCTGTGTATACCATGCACAAAGGCCAATCATGAGTATGGGGGACAATGACATTGCCACACCACATCAGCACAGAAAGCCTACAGCCCTGTGCTGCTCAACCTACAGCTAGTGTGGGGAGCCTTTGGCCCTCCAGATGTTGCTGAACGACAACTCCCATCAGCCCCAGCAAGCACAGCTAATAGCCAGGGATGATTATGGGAGTTGTTGTTCAGCAACATCTGGAGGGCCAAAAGCCCCCCCTTGCCTGGTCTATAGCATTGGAGAAGCGCCACCCAATGATTTGAGTGTATCCCCAACAGGGGCGTCACTACCAGGGTGCGGAGGGTGCGGACCGCACCCGGGTGACACCATGAGGGGGGTGACACCCAGAGCTGCCCCGCCCCACCCCGTGCCATTGCCCGGCAAAGGAGCCGAGAAGCGCTCCGGGTCGGCGTTGGAGCAGCCAACTCCTCCTCGGAGGCGGGCGGGTGGGCAGGCGGGCGGGCGAGACTGAAAGCAGGCACCCGCTTGCTGGCAGTGAAGCCTGGAGCATGTGGTGAGTGCGCGTGCGCGCGCACACAAGGCCAGCCACCCCCGCCCATGCACCTGGGAGGGCGCGTGCCGGAGGTCCGCACCCCCCCGCACTCCTGCTAGTGACGCTGCTGATCCCCAAGCCATGTTTAAAAACCAACAACAAATGTGCAACAACAGGATATCAATGGGACACCTTTCTAGCCTAGTCTTCCTGATGAGTTAGCTATTCATATGCAAGGAGGAGTAGACTGGATGCTTTCAAGTAAGTGACCCCCACCCACCCACCCACTGAGTTGGCCCTCACCCATCAGAGGGTCGTATTGCCTGCCTCTCTACATGCTTGGACCAGCATTGTCACCACAAGGCAAAACCTGTCATGCCCATCTTTTTTTCGCAGTCATGCTTGCCTGCTCTTGAAAAGACAGATTTGTTTGCATTCATGGCAGTCGTGTGTCTCACTTTGTCTAGGGGGGGGGGGATCAATAATATTTTATGCAATTACCCAGCTTTGTTGGATGAACCCAAATAGGCCGAGTGCGCATAAAACACTTAGCTGGAATGAATGAGGGTGACTGATTAGGAAACATCCAGAGTTAACGTTCTGAAACTCATTGCACAGTGATGCATTTTGGATTTATGAAACATCTGCTGAGTTTGTCACTCATGGGTGCTACATGATGACAAAAGTTGATCATTCAGTTTTGGGACAGAATCCAGTCAGATTCATCAACAGAGAGGAGGGAAAGAGGCAATTTAGATACAAGTGATTGTTTGGGTGAGTTTACACAATAGTGTGGCACAGATGAGTTTGCCTTGCCTGTATTCTCCATGGGGCTGTGACCATTTCTAAGAAAGCTAAAGATTTCTGTTTCCACACACTGGAGTCCTCTTTCACACCACATCCTCCCACACAGGGTGTGTGTATATAGATCTCATGTGCACCCTCTCATCCCTCCGAATCAAACACGTAGTCCTATGGAACCTGAACATCAGTGGATATTGAAGGAGCAGGACATTTTGGGAAGCTTTTCAGGGCTCCCTGATCCATCCCTTCATTATTATTGCCATCAGATAGCACCATCAGAACTCACTGATTCATTGTCTTTCTCACTGCACCCTTAGTGAAACCCCCCCAAGCATTCCAAAGAGGATTCACAACAATAAAGAAGACAGACTATTGATCCATTGACCTCAGCATTGCCGCAACAGTGTCTGCTACAGTTAGTTCTCTGTCTGCTTCTAAACCAGGGGGAAAAAACCACAGGGAGGCCACATGTGTTGACTGTGGGTGTGAGCCTACACCCAGCCAAGTGGGTCATGTGAATTTAATTCACGGCCTAGGTGAATTCTGTCAAGAGCAGCTCTGAGTCTTCTCTGGGCCAGAGATTTGGGAGCTCAGAATTGTGGATTAGCCAGATAGCCAACATTTATATTTGCATTCAAAGTTATTTTTCACCTCTGGTCTCTGCTTCTATTACCTCCCTCAAATGTCTCATCAAGTTCTTCCATCACATTCCTCACCCCTGGAAGGCTCCCTCCCCTCCTCCCCAAAAGTGTGTTATCATAAGCAGCCTTCCACAACCTGGTGCTCTTCAACTCTTTTGGATTATGACTCCCATCAGCCCCAGCCAGCATAGCTATATAATGCTGTGGCTGATGGGAGCTGTCATTCAAAACAGCTGGAGAGCACCTAGTTAGGGGTGTTCGATTATAAGGAAATATGGGTGTCAGGACTGGGGTGTTGGCAGTTCCCACCAAAAAACTACAGTTGCAGAGTCACAAGCAGTCTGGTCGAATAAATGAAATTTAACAGGGATGAGTGCAAAGTTCTACACCTAGAAAAAAGAAACCAAGATGGGGGGTACTTGGCTCAGTAATACTACATGCAAGAAGGATCTTGGAATTGTTGTTGATCACAAGCTGAATATGAGCCAATTGTATGATGTGGCTGCAAAATGGGCAAATGCTATTTTAGGTGGCATTGACAGAAGTATAGTTTCCAAGTCGCATGAAGTATTAATTCCCCACTATTCAGCACTGGTTAGGCCTCACCTTGAGTACTGCATTCAGTTCTGGACACTGTACTTTAAGAAGGATGCAGACAAACTGGAACGGTTTCAGAGGAGGGCAACAAGGATGATCAGGGGAGTGGAAACAAAGCCCTATGAGGAGAGATTGAAAGAGCTGGACCTGTTTAGTCTTGAGAAGAGAAGACTGAGGGGAGATATGATAGCACTCTTGAAGTACTTGAAAAGTTGCCACACAGAGGAGGGCCGGGATCTCTTCTCGATCGTCACAGAGCGCAGGACACGGAATAATGGACTCAAGTTGCAGGAAGCCAGATTTTGGTTGAACATCAGGAAGAACTTCCTAACTGTTAGAGTGGTATAACAATGGGACCAATGACCTAGGGATGTGATGGGCTCTCCAACACTAAAGGCATTCAAGAGGCAGGTGGACAGCTGCCTGTTGGGGGTGCTTTAATTTGGATTTCTGCATCGAGCAGGGGATTGGACTTGATGGCCTTATAGGGACCTCCCAACCCTACTATTCCATGATTCTGTGATCTCTTTGTCATTGCAGTGAGTTTGGTGTCACACTTTTAGAGGGCAGGGAGGATCAGAAAATGCCTCACAGCTTGTCTCAGACAGCCTCTTCCTAATTTATCCTTGTCATATTCATTGCCAGTAAGACAGCTAACTGAAAAAGTGTCTTTCTTTGGGCCGACTTGCAAGCTACACACTTATAGAGAATTCTTCAAAGACTGAATAATTTGTTGCACTTCCAAGTTTACTGACTTGTCTGTGCCTAGTGTGGTGTTGGAACGCCATGCCCCTCCCCCCAAATGGGGGAAGGTGCTGGATGCAGGAAGAAAACCAGAGGAAACAGGCATTTAAAGTGCCAAATGATTCATTGTGCCCAATTCATTGCAGAAGAAGTTCCTTCATCAGGGACAACACTTTTCACCAGCAACCTGCAAATATAAACTTCTGTAGCTTTCTTATTTTCTAATTTCTATGCAGAATGCCAAACTTGCTTTGATACAAGGATGGTATAATTTGAGTCTGGGGTGTCCCCTCTTTCAGCCTTGCATCCTGCCCTTCTGCCTACCTTTATTTAAAAGAAAAGCTCTGTTGCCAGGCTTGGCTGGGCTGGGCAGGGTTAGAATCAGGAAGCTTTGTCCGTGAAACAGCAGGACTGTACAGCTGCACATTTTTCATTCCTTCTGCATGAGCCCTGTTTTGGCACCAGAGTGGAAATGGAACCAGAGGCCCTGATCCCTCCATCATTCCCTCGTCGGGCCCTCTCAGAGGTCCAGAGGCACCCAGGCCACTTCTGGCTTTTGAGGCCCTCCGCCCCGGAGCCATAACAAGAACAAAAAATGATGAGACACAAAAGAGTGATTTGTTTCTATAATCAGCTGGACTGAGAGGACACATTTGCCACAGTCTCATCTTGTGCCATCAGAACCAATATAGGCTTATTATATTCATGAATATTTTAAATATTTACTATGACAAAATCTATATTAGTTAACAAAATATTTTTTTACCAGTCATATCTCTTATTTGCTTAGATTTGCAGATCTGTGGAGGAGTCACATTTTGGTCTCATACGCATAAAAACAAGTTATGAAATCTATGGAATGTCCAAAATTAACAAGTGTCATAATTTGAGGGGCCCTTTGACCTTGAGGCCAGCCAAAGGGCCCTGCTCTGCATTGCCACCTTCAACACATTGGAGGGGGAACGTCTAGCCAGGGAGCCTGCTAGGCACATGCAGACCCTTCACATGATTTAGAAGTCTGCATGACCAGGGCTCCAAATTGCATGGGCAGCCTGTGTGCAAAGCCTCCCCCCTCTTCAGAGGTCCCCCTCCCATGCAAGGAAAGTGATGATGAGGATACAATGAAGGACCAGCAAGTGCAGCCCTGGGGGCTCTTCCCTTTCAGAGAAGGAGCTGAATGCCTGACTGGAGCAGCCTTCAAGTGGCCACTAACATGATGCAAATGTTGAGGGAGCAGGGAGATTTTTGGCTGTCTCCACATTTATATTATGCCCACAATAGCATTTTTACACACATGCCTTCCAGAAGGTGTGCAATGTGCCCTTTCATTTCAAACTTCATTTTTTTTTATTAACTTATATATATCCCACACTTACTCCCAAAAGGAGCCTAGGGAGGCAAAGAACAAGTAATAAAACAACAACAAAAATCTTTTTAAAGTATCTTTAAAACAATCCCAATAAAGATGCAGACCAGGTGCTTGTCTTCAGCAGGCACCAAAAAGACAACAAAGATGGTGCCTGTCTAATATTTCACAGGCAGGAATTCCAAAGGGTAGGTGCCACCACACATCTACAGCAGGCCCTCACCTGCAAAGTGCAGTGATTGACTGGGGATGCAGGGGGTGAGACAATCGTTCAGGTATCCTGGTCCCAACCTGTGTAGGGCTTTGTACACCAAAAGCAGAACCTTGAACTTAGCCTGGTAGCTAAAGGGCAGCCAGTGCAACAGTGGTCAGGTTATCCCAGTTCAGGAACGGCCACAGCTGTCTTACCCGCCGAAACTGGTAAAAGGCACTCCTAGCCATGGAAGTCACCTGGGCCTCTAGCAACAAAGATGGATCCAGGAGCACCCCCAGACTACAGACCTGCTCTTTCAGAGGGAAAGCCATCCAAAGCAGGCAACTGACCAATTATCTGAACTCGGGAACCACCAATCCACATCCCCTCCATCTTGCTAGGATTCAGACTCAGTTTATTGGTCCTCAACCAGCTCACCACCGAGACCAGACACCAGTCTAGGGATTGCATAGCCTCTCCCGATTCAGATGATACAGAAAACTAGAGCTGGGTATCATCAGTGTACTGCTGACATCCAGCTCCAGATCTCCTGATGACCATCCCCAAGGGTTCCATATAGATGTGAAACAGCATCAGGGACAAGATGTACCCTGCGGCACCACACAGCACAACTGCCAGGGGGCCAAAATACAATTACCTAATGCTATTCTCTGCCAACGACTCTGAGATTGGAACCACTGTAAAACAGTGCCTCTGATACCCATCTCACTAAGTTGGCTCAGAAGGATACCATGGCCAATGGTATCAAAAGTCACTGAAAGATCAAGTAAGAGTAACAGGGTCATACTCCCCCTGTCCTTCTCCCCAAAAGGTTATCCATCAGGGCGACCAAGGTCAATTCAGTCCCATAACCAGGCCTGAACCCAAACTGGAACGGGTCAGGATAATCTGTTTCATCCAAGAGTACTTGCAATTGCTGCACCACAACCCTCTCAATCACCTTCCCTAAAAAGGGGGTATTTGCGACCAGGCAGTATTTGTCACAAACCAGTGGGTCCAGAAGATCTGAACAGGGTGGTTCATGACAGATGCTCTTAGAGGTCACTGATTCATAGGGTCGCCATAAGTCGTAATCGACTTGAAAGCACAACAACAAAAGTGGATCCAGGGTGGGCTTTTTCAGGAGCTGTTGGATCACCCCCTCTTTCAAGGCAGCTGGGACCACTCCCTCCCACAAGGATGCATTAATCACACCCTGGATCCACTTGGTCAAACCCCCTCCACAAGCTTTAATAAGCCAAGAAGGGGAAGGGTAGAGGACACCTTGCTGGCCTCATCTTCGCAAGCACCTTGTCCATGTCATCAGGCCGCATCAACTGAAACCGATCCCAAGAAGTTGCAGCAGACATACTGAACAGCTCACTGGGGACTCCAGTAGATGTGGATGGGGCATCAAGACTGCTACAGAGGTGAGCGACTTTACCCTTGAAGAACTTTGCAAACAATTTGCAGTGGGCTTCCAAAGGGTCTAAAACGCCATTCCCTGGAGTAGATGTTAAGAAAACTCATACAACTTGGGCATCATTTCCCAGGCCAGGTGTGTGAGAGAGAGAGTGAGTGGGTGGATTTTATTGTGGAGGATATGAAGTTGTGGGGTGGGGGCACAGGAAGCATGAAGTAAAGCTACTGAGCAGCCAAGGAAATGTTGTGTGTTGCTCACACATGCAGACAGCAGCCAAACCTTCAGCTGGACAGTGGAAGCAGCCTGGAAGGGAAGCTGTGAAGCATCCACCTCTGGAGGTTTTTGTGCAGTGAAAGGCAGACCTTGCACCTACCTGTACAGTGGACCGCATTCCCCCCCTCTGTTTTCAGGGTAATTCTCCTCCACTCCTCCTTTGCCTGTCTGCAGGATGGATTGGGAAGGGTCCTTCCTGGTGCTGCTGGTGCTGCTGCCCCCTTTTTTCTCTCCCTCTTGAATCTTTTTGCGGTCTGGGCTTGCTGTTCCTCCAGTCAGTAGTCAGGAAGCCCTTACCCCAAAAAGTATTTGCGAGGGATCAAGTCATCACAGGAAACGAGGAGGACCATGGGACTCAAAGGCAGGCAAGACACAAGGCCTTGTATATGTTTGCAAGCATGATAGAGCATTGGGGGGTCCCTTTATGGATAACTCTCTAGGGGGTGCTCTCAGGGGTTGGGGTTCGGTTACAGGAGATATTAGCCTTCACCAAAGAGGACAAGGTGGCAGATGCAGCACTGTCCAAACAAACCAAGGTCAGGCACAAACAACCAGTCCAAATGTGATCCAGCGACAAAGTCAGACAACAGTCCAAGGTCAATAGCACAGGGCATTCCAGCAAGGCTGGGGAATGAGAAGCCAGAAACCCATACTGCTCCCATCAACGGCAAAGTGCAAGAGGGGGGACTTCTGTTCTCTGGCCTCCTAAACCACACCCTAACCACAGCTGCTGCAGTGAAGGGTGTAAGGGATTGCTTACTCATGAGTAGAGCAACAGCTGTGGGTCTGTAGGTGGATACTGTGCCATTGCTGTTTGGCCTGGACCTGACACTTTGGGCACCAATGCTCTTGAGGACTGGGGGAGGTAGCGCCACCTCCACCACCTCTGTCTGACAGTTCCAGGGGTTCTTCATCAGGTAACAACCCAGAGGGCGCCTCAAGGGAATCTTCCGCATTGGACTCAGTGGCTCCTGCCTGCTTCTCAAGCTCCTCAACCTAAAGTGGTGGTGGTGGTGGGGTCTGGTTTGTCCTCTGAGGACTCCATGGCTGGCACCAGGTCAGGCCTAGGCACACGGCAGGTGGGGAAGAAAAGGGTCCTGCAGAGCAAACAGCCACTGCTAAGGTGGCCAGGTGTCCTACTTTATAGAAGAGAGTCCTCTGTCTGAAGGAGTCAGGAGCAGCATGTCTCTGAATATCAGTTGCTGGAAACCGCAGGAGGAGAGAGTGCTCTTGCGCTGGGGTCCTGCTTGTAGGCTTCCCAGAAGAGACATCTGGTTGGCCTCAGGATGCTGGTCTAGATGGGCCATTGGCCAGATGTAGCTGTAGGGCTCTTTGTAGTTTCCTGTGAGTCCTCTATGCAAAAGGCTGTTTGGTCCTGAGAGAAAGAACCCTAAGGGCTCCGACTGGGAGGAAGGGCGGGATATTATAATAATAATAATAATAATAATAATAATATAAAAAAGGGGAGAGCAGGAATGTTGTGTTGCAGTTGCCCACCCACAGCTAGGAACAGCTGGGCCGGGCCGCAGGCTAAGCAGGCAGGCAGGCAGTTCACCGGGTCAGAGTTATGTTCCCCAAGTAGTTTGAGGTGCACTGTATTTCTGTCCAAATGTTACCAATTATTTCTAAATGTGCATGTATACAAGATTGTGAGGGTTGGGGTCCCAGGTTCCCCACCACCCCACCTTTGGAGGCCTCATAAGAAGTGGGGCTCTGAGGGGGGTGGGGCCAAGAGAAACTGCCTAATTCCCTTCTTAGTTTTGCTTTTGCCAGAAAGTGTCGTGTTCATGGTACTGAGAAGTTGTTTTTGTTTGCTGTTATATTCCTGGTTTATTATTTTTCATTATTTTTGTTATTACAAAATTGTTTTTGTAATGGTTGATTGTGAGATGTATTCCTGTTCACCTTATTGTAAGCTACTTCTTGTGGACAGGTGGCATACAAACAAAATTATGCATGAATTAGATGCACATCTTGTGTCCGGAGCACAGTCTTGTCCTGTTTTGTTGGATGAGCTTCAGTTGGTTCAACTCGAGGACGTGGACAAGGTGCTTGGACAGGTACGTGCAACCACTTCGGTACTGGATCCTTGCCCCTCCTGGCTGATAAAAACTAGTAGGAATGGAACAGGTAGCTGGGCCAAGGAAGTGATAAATGCCTCTTTACGAGAGGGAGTGGTCCCGGGCTGTCTGAAAGAGGCAGTGGTGAGACCACTCCTGAAAAAGCCTTCCTTGGACCCAGACAATTTTAACAGCTACAGGCCAGTGGCAAATGTTCCATTCCTGGGCAAGGTCTTGGAACGGGTGGTTGCTGGCCAGCTCCAGGCGCTATTGGATGAAACTGATTATCTAGATCCATTTCAATCGGGTTTTAGGCCCGGTTTTGGCACTGAGACAGCCTTGGTCGCCCTGTACGATGACCTATGTCGGGAAAGAGACAGAGGGAGTGTAACTCTGTTGATTCTCCTTGATCTCTCAGCGGCTTTTGATACCATCGACCATGGTATCCTTCTGGAGAGGCTCGCGGAGTTGGGAGTTGGAGGTACTGCTTGGCAGTGGTTCCGCTCCTACTTGGCGGGTCGTCTCCAGAAGGTAGTGCTTGGGGAACATTGCTCGACACCGCGGGCTCTCCAATATGGGGTCCCGCAGGGGTCAGTTTTGTCCCCCCTGCTTTTTAATATCTACATGAAGCCGTTGGGAGAGGTCATCAGGAGTTTTGGAGTGCGTTGTCATCAGTATGCTGATGACACGCAGCTCTACTTCTCCTTTTCATCTTCTTCAGGTGAGGCTGTCGATTTGCTGAACCGTTGCCTGGCCTCGACAATGGACTGGATGAGAGTTAACAAACTGAAGCTCAATCCAGACAAGACTGAGATGCTGTTGGTGGACGGGTTCTCTGATCGGATGGTGGATATATACCCTGTCCTGGACGGGGTTACACTCCCCCTAAAGGACCGGGTTCGTAGTCTGGGAGTCTTTTTAGACTCTTCCCTCTCACTTGAGGCTCAAGTAGCCTCGGTGGTTAGGAATGCGTTTTACCAACTTCGGTTGGTAGCCCAGCTACGTCCCTATTTGAGTAAAGAGGACCTTACATCAGTGGTACATGCTCTGGTAACCTCACGTTTGGATTACTGTAATGCGCTTTACGTAGGGGTACCTTTGAAGACAGTTCGGAAGCTACAACTAGTGCAAAATGCGGCGGCCAGATTGCTGACAAGGACCAAGCGGTCCGAGCATATAACACCTGTTCTGGCCAGCTTGCACTGGTTGCCAATATGTTTCCGGGCTAGATTCAAAGTGTTGGTATTAACCTATAAAGCCTTATACGGTGCGGGACCACGATACCTTGCGGAACGCCTCTTCCGATATGAACCGGCCCGTGCACTACGTTCTGCTACGAAGGCCCTCCTCCGGGTTCCAACTCACAGGGAGGCCCGGAGGGTGATGACAAGATCTAGGGCCTTCTCAGTGGTGGCCCCCGAACTATGGAACAGTCTCCCTGAGGAAGTACGCCTGGCGCCGACTCTGCTCTCCTTCCGGCACCAGGTCAAAACCTTCCTATTCTCTGAAGCATTTTAAATTACACTGATTTAATTTTAAAAATGTTTATTGTGTTGGATTGTTGCTTGTATTTTAGTATTGTTTTGTTATTTATTGTATTTTTATGCTGTTTTATGTTCACCGCCCAGAGAGCTATTGCTAGTCGGGCGGTATATAAATTTAATAAATAAATAAAATAAAATAAAATAAATCTGTCTCCTTTTGGCCTCTTTTTTGACAATGTATAAGTGGCCATTCCAGCTGCAGATAACTCCAGCCAGCCAGCCAAGCTGCGTACAAAATTCCGTTTGCTAACTTTTTTTTTTTTTTGCTGGGGAAGGGATTTCCTTCCCACCCCTGGCATTGTTGTCAATCAGTCCCTGAACACAAGTGAACCCCGCACCCACTCAGTCTCCCTAGTTACTTCACCCCTCATACGGCACTCTGGGCAAAACCTTCCTCTGACATTCCTCCAAACTGGTTAGTTCAAATCCAGTTGGCACCCATAGGCGTCTTGGATGCAAAGAGCCCTCCCTTACCATGCTGCCTGCCACCCCCACCCCCACCCCCAGGCCAGCAAGCCTCCTCCTTCCTTTTCTATTGGCTCTTGAGCTCCCGGTTTAGAGCACAGATCCCTCCGCCTCCAAGGTCACAGTCCCAGGCCAGGCGGGGGCCACCCCTTGCCTGGGTCCCCTTCCTGAGCAGCCTTTGCCTTTGCGTGGCTGAGAGTAATTGGATCCGGCATTTAGGAGACAGGAGAGCTGGAAGGCAGTGAAAGGGGCTCTCACCCTTCAGACAAAGCTGTGGCAGTTTTTGTGCAGAAGGTAATATCTGACAAATGGCTTGGCCTAGAAACTTCACATTTGGTTTATTCATGTCTCCTCTATGGGCACAAGTGCCTTGTGTGTGTGTGTGGGGGGATGAGCGGGGATCTGAGGCCGGGTGGTTTAGCCTGCGGCTGCTGCCCCCTACCGAAGTGCTGCATGACTTTTAGAGAGCAAAGGGAGGGAGGCTGGTTCCATGGCCTTCCTTGCAGTGGCCCATGGCCAGGTAGGACTGCAGGATGGGCTGCACAGAAAAGAACACCAAGGCCCAAGAACTGCTGGGGCGGGGGGGGGGGGGATCTGGAGCAGGAGTGTTAACCCTGGAGATGCTGAATGGGCAGAAGCCAAGCCAGTTTTTTCCCTCAAGGAGCTTGCCGGGTCTGGGTTCAGAGAGTGGCAAGCTCAGCCCCTGTTGGGAATGTCATGATCAGCCCAAGGGAGCATGCTATACGCCACCATCCTGCTCCCCTGCCGCCAGAGGTGGTAGGAGAGACATTGTTGGCGAAAGCCTTGCCTGGCCAGGCCTTTGGAACATGATAAAACAGAGGGGATGGAATTAGGTGGCCTGAGAAAACAGGAAGATATTTCCTTGGTGCCAAGATAATTATCAGGTGGGCACTAGGTGAGCCTCCCTGTGGAGAGGCACCACCACAGAGAAGGCCCTTCCTGCAGTAGCCCCCTGCCCTACCTCAGGTGTCAGGAAAAACCACAGCATGTTTATCCTGTAACCTACAGTCCCCCAGACCACAACTTGCACCCCTGCCAATGGGGCATGAAAAAACCTGACCTCCCATGTTAACAACCATCTCACCTCCATCACCACAACAGAGCACAGAATTTGGCACCCAGTCCCAGCATGCCACCACCAGGTTGTAAGCCCCACGCAGGAAGACCATCTCTCAGACAACACGGCTGAATCTCTCTGGCCTCAGGTCATGCACCCTTTGCTGAGCTGGAAAAGGGCACTTTGCAAACAAAAGGACACACTTTGTACAAAAGAGCCCAGTCTCCAGAACCCACACAGGTACTTGAGTGCAATGTGGGGGGGTGTCTTAAACCCCTAAATTTGTTGGGAGCTGGGTCCCAACAGGGTCCCTGTGTCTCCAGAGTCCTATGAGCCAATCAGCATGAAATGGGAGTGTGCTAGCCACTGTGAAGAGTCTTCTCACTTGCTTCCTTGTTGTCTCCTGCTGATTGGAGCCAATCAGAGTGAAAGGAGTTCCTATTAGTTCCTATATCAAAAAGCCAAATTGTGGAGAGTGAGAATTCTGTAACTGCAGATGAAGAGACAGTGAATCCTGAGGATAGCATCCCATCTACATCATCAAGCGGTTTGGGAGCAGCAGGAGATAAACATGTAGACCCTGAACTCAAAAATTCAAGCAATAGGTCTGACAGCGAGAAAGGACAGTCAAATAGGGAGAGTGATAGATAAGCAGAAAGCAGTATTCAAGCCTGGCCAGGTTATTCTATAATCTTAGAAGGGAGTGTGGCTGTGACTATTCTGAAGGGACCCAGCACTTCTGAATTTGCTCCTACACCATTGGATTGCTGTAACACTTTTGAGCCCCAGTAGCCTGGAGCGGTGTCTCCCACACACACAAGGGAGGGGCTCATCTCCACATGCAAGGAAGCTTCCAGTTGGCACATGCCTGGCACCGCACACCAGCCATTGCCAGCAGTGCATAGGCTGCAGCCCAGTGGCAGAACGCAAAATCACAGAGAGTAGAGTCGGAAGGGGCCTATAAGGCCATCAAGTCCAACCCCTGCTTGGTGCGGGAATTCCTGCTCTACATGTAGAAGGACAGTCCCTGCTATATCCAGGTAGGGCTGGGAATGTCCCCTTCCTGAAACCCTGGGGAGCCATTGCTGCCAGTCAGTACAGGCCACACTGATGGACCAGTGGCGGCTGCCTGTGTTCCTACGATGAAACTGCAGAAGAAGAAACTGTCACTGCACAAGAAACACACCCACACACTCCAGGGGAAGTGCCCAGTTATTGCCCCCTCCATCTCTCTACCTGCCCCCTCCTCCCCGCCGGAAGAGCCGGCTGAGCACTCGGGTGGCACCACGTTCAGTTGCTCTTAAACACCTCCTGCACCTCTGGCCTCCGGCTCTGCGCTCCAGCTACTGCCTGTTGCTCGTGTGTGCGTGCTTCTTGCCTTGCCTTCTCACAGGGACAGGACCCCTTGTACATCAGGTTCCATGCAGGCTAGGAAGGAGCTCCCCCGAACAGCCGCAGTGGCTGCCCAGGGTGTTCCCAGTTGTGCTTCCTTCAGCATCTTGCTGGCTCTAGGCAGGTTCCTGTCCCGCGCACATGCCATGGCAGACCGGTATACGCAGCAGGTGAAGGTATTCCTGCCATGGGATGGATGCCACAAAGGGGTGCCACATCTGCTGCTCTCTGCCAAGCCGCTGGCCAAGGCACAGGAGCCCTGCTGGGCTAATGGGGGGGGACCGCGCACATCTTCCCCCCCAGATGCTGCTCAATAAAGGCTTCAACTTTGTGCTGCAGGGATCCTTCTACCCACCCTGGTATGATCCGGCTTCAGCTAGCCAGCGGGGGGGGGGTCTGAGGAAGAGGGGAAAGGTCTCTCCGGGGGCACTGGTCGGTTGGGTGCTGACCCCAGGGTGTGTGACACAGGAGTGGGGGGAGGGCGGGGGAGGGCAATGAGGCCTCTGGGGATGCTTCCCATCAGGCAAGATGGGGGGGATCACATGGCTTGTCAGGAAAGAGTGGTCGCCCAAAGGGCTATTGGTCCATTCAGCTCTCTCTTTTCCATTTGCTTGGGTGAGTCTCCATGTGGACACCCTTCCCCATATTTCGTCATGAAGCAGCATTTACAAAAACACCAGATGTTCCACAGGGACCAGATGCCCCCTCCCTCCTGCAGGTGTCCTGACCTCAGCCCCCTCCTCCACTTCCACCTCGATGTCCCTGCATCCTGCCTGCTGCTGTGGCTGAGTGGCAGTTAGGGAACAGCTCTGCCTGGGGGGTCTGCAGTATGGGGCTGAGTCCTCCAGGGCACTCCCCTCTTTTGCCCCTGATGTGGCTTTTTTTTTTTTTAACAATCAAGTGGTATACAAATTTTGTTAAATAAATATAGTAAAATAACTTATCAGGGCCTCTTGTAGGGGCACACCTAAAAATGCAGAACATGGATGTGAAGATACGTGTATTATTATATTAAAGTATTAACAATGTTTTATTGGTTTTTAATGATCATGTTTTTATGCTGTAATGCCACCTTGATATACTTTTATGAAAAGAGCTGCTTATAAATATCTTAATAAATAAATCAATGTATCTCCTGCCCTTCCTCCCAGAAGGAGCCCAGGGCGGCAGGCACAGCTATGCATCCCAGAGAGATGCCATTGGCTGCGGCTCCCTGTCAAGCCTGCACTCAGCAGCACATCCAGGCTTGTTGATATACATACAGTGTGTGGAAAGCCTTCCCCGCCCCCATTGATGTAGTGGGTGATGGCCACTATCCGAGATGGATTAGACAAATTCATGGAGGATAAAGCTATCCATGGCTACTAGCCACGATGGGTACGGTCTCCCTCCAGTGTCAGAGTCAATATGCTTTTGAATATCAGTTGCTGAGACTCGCAGGTGGGGAGAGTGGCTGTTGCACTCCGGTCCTGCCCGTGGGCTTCCCATAGATATTGGTTGTCCTTTGTGGGGCACAGGATGCTGGCTGAGGTGGGTCCCCTTTGATCTGATCCAGCAGGACGGCTCTTCCTTATGTTCTGCCTATATTAGCAGAGAGGACGTTTCAAATAGTCAAGGAAGCTCCGCTTCAGTCGAGAAGAGGCTGGCTTGAGGTCAGGAATGGCTTTCGCAGGCCTTGCTCAAGAGGTTCCCCTCTCCACTCTTTCCCCCCTTTTTTAATTCTTGAAATGTACATCCCACCCTTGCTACCCTAAGTGGCCAGGAACAGCAACAATATACAAATGCAATGTAAAGCAAAGCCCAAAGCCCAAATGATGACACACATAAAAACAACCAGCAAAATAAAGAGCAGAGGAAATCGAGGAACTGAGGACACTGCTTGACACTGAGCCAGACCGCTGGTCCCTCTAGTTTAGTATTGCTGACACTGACTGGCAGTAGCTCTTCTGGGCTTCCGGGCAAGACTTTCCCAGCCCTGCCTGGAGATGCTGTCAGGGATTGAGCTCGGAGCCTCACAAAGCATGTGTGTTACCACTGAGCTGCACGCCCTTCTCTAGGGCAGCAGAGAGAATTAAAAACGGCAGCCGACAGAATAGCAGCAGCAGCCAAACCAGCCACCTGGGTCGGCCATAGGTCCATTTAAAGGAGGAGGTCTTCACTTGCTAACACAAGGCCACGGGGGTGAGGCTGAATGGGCCACCCTAGTAAAGGGTCTCCAACGTCTGGTGCAGCAGCCACTGGGAAGGCTCTCTCTCTCTCTCTCTCTCTCTCTCTCTCTCTTTCGTGTCTCATCATCATTCCAAAATTCTAACCAATGACAACCGGGCTTCATTCCTGCCATCTCCCTTCCAAGCCATGATGCATGATTACTTCAAGTTGCAGGAAGCCAGATTTCGACTGGACATCAGGAAAAACCTCCTAACTGTTAGAGCCATTACGTAGAGAGGTAGTGGGCTCTCCGACACTGGAGGCTTTCAAGAGGCAGCTGGACAGCCATCTGTCGGGAATGCTTTGATTTGGATTCCTGCATTGAGCAGGGGGTTGCTTCCAACTCTACTATTCTCTGATTCTATGATACCTGGCATGCCTGACGTTTGTGTGAAGGGGGCACAAGAGAGCACGAGTGTTCATGCAGAGCAATCCTCACACACCTGCTAGCTACCCCCCAGGGAAGGCGCCTCCTGGCAGGCTCCAGTCTGTATGCCAAGGAGGTGAGCCAACAGCCTGCCAGAGGAAGGAGAGGCCCAGCTCCCCCCCCCCTGTCCACCTACAGCAGATGGCTGGCTGGTCTCCCAGCAGCCTGGCAAAGCCAACTCGGTGCCAGGCCTTGGCCCAACTGCCATGCCCTGGTGACTGAGCTTCTGCCTGCAGCTGGACTTTCCCAGAGTCTCCGAATCATGTCTGATGCCCCCCGAGCCTCTGAGCACCCTAGCAGGGAGGGGCTGCTTTCCCCCCAAAGGTCTCTTGGATGTTTCACAGCCAAGCTGGAAATAAGCATTGCAACAAGGAGGAGCTGACGGTTCCCACACGGGTGAAGGAGGGAGCTTCTTCAGAGAAGCTTAGCATGATAACTGGGCCCGAGGGAGGCTGCCTGGACCAGCCAGTGCGACATAACTGTGAAGAGCGCAGGGGGAGAAGCTCCAGCGGAAGCAATTTCCTTGGGCGGATTTATTTATTTATTTATTATTTAAGTCATTTCTATACCACTTTATATTTCTGGCAGGGGGGAATCTCAGCCGTTTACAGCCTAGATTAAAGCATCAAGCAAAGCATTGCAAAATAGTAAACATTACAGAAAAGGGTTAAATATAAAAGACACATTCAAAGTAGCACAATTAACAGAAAAGTAAATTATTCTCTTAAACATAAACAGTAAAATCAAATACACAAAATAACTCAGATAGACGCTCCTCCCCCCCCCCAACAAACACAGTAACCTCTCCCAGATATGCCCTTAGCAGTCTTCTACATCCAGGCCTCACTCTGATTCATTCCCACCAACCATACAGACAACTAATGTCCAGCCAACCAGTTATTAAAGAGCAAATGTTTGGTCTACAAAAATGCAGAGCAGTATCAAGCATAATGGACAACTCCTTCACCCGCTTCCATCTAGGGCCATGTGATGTCATCCAGACAGCAGCATGAACGTTCCTTCCCTTTCACTGACCCAGGAAGGGCTGTACTCTGTACCAGTTCAGTCTCTCGCACTGAGTGGTAATGGGTAACTTTGAAATACACAAACACGTGACATTCCAGACTCTCACTCTGGGCAGGAAAAGAACAATTCCAAATAACACCCAACAATACAACACCACTCACTTTCCCCTACTGGATAATACATTCAACAGCACAAATTAAAATGGGATGATGCCCTCATGGATACCCCAAAAGGTCTGCACTTCAGCAGCCTTCTTGAGGTGGACTCAAGTCAATTAGCTGCAGGTGTTCCCGCTCTCCTCCTCTGGAATTAGCAACAGGGTGGGTGAGCAGGACCCCTCACCAGCAGCAACGGGGGGGGGGGGGGAGCAGAGCTGGTCAGCATCTTAGGGAGGAGTCTGGAGCACCCGGATACCTCCCCCTCTCCCTCCTGTGCTCTCCCTGGCTAGAGATGCAATCCAATGCCTGCTGAGGGGTCCCAGGGATGCCATGGGGAGACAAGCCAGATCCTGCTCTCGGCGGGCAGCTCTTGTTGAGCCACTGGAGGACCCCTTTAAATAGCTGATGGAGAAGAGGAACCAGGAGTGTCAGATCTGAATTCAGATGTGAAGTGATGTATCCCTGGCGAAGAGCATTTTCTAACAGAGGGGTCTTGCAATTACACCAAGGCTTAATTTGACTGCAAGACACCCAGTTTTCAAGCTCACCTCCCTTCCTCCCATTTTTGTTCATTTCACCCCATCTCAACCCCAATATCTGTAAGTCTGCCCACTTTCAACTGCATCCTGATTTTTTTCAGCAGGATGTGAAATTTCCAACAGCTGAGTTGAGCTTCCTGCAAGAGAGAGAGAGAGAGATGACTGAACCCCACAACACCCTCCCCAACTCAGCTCCTCTGCCACCTTTACAACTCATTTGAATGTTAATTAAAACAGCTTTACTAAATCTTAGCTGTTCAATAGCTCAGATCTAAGGGCTTTAGATTTGTCCTGTCAGTCTGTGCAAGTCCTTCTGCTTCTGATGTGGCTGGCAAAGGTGGGGGTGGTGCTGTGCACATTCCTCCTCTCCTTGAGTGCTCCAGGCAAGATAAAATTTGGAATCTGGTGTAGCATCCTGAGAATGTGTCACCCTCCATTTCTCCCCCCTCCTTTTCTTAAAGCTGTTTCTGACCCCAAATAGGGAGTCGGTGAGCTTGGAAGCCAGGAGTGCCTGCTGGGTGCAGAGAAAGACTGAGCAGGCTTCCACAGGTTGCAATGGATGGCAGTACAATGCATTCTGGTGAAAAGACTTGTGTTTTTTCTTTCTTTTCTTATGGCGCTATAGAATTTGGATACAGCACCAGCAGCATGCCACCTTCTAAGCATGTCTGTGAAGCCAGAGCCACAGAAACTTCACGCAGAGCCTCCCACAAATACTCTCTGGGCCTCTTTCCACAGAGGCAGGAGTGGAGCTGGAGGGGTGTGCATGCATCAATTCCATCTCAGAGCTAACAGGGGATATTTGTGGAATAAACCGAGGAGCAATTATTGGTCTCCAAGATTTGATTATCCCATTAGAGTCCCATTCGCCACGTCCGGCTGCCTCGATCAATCTCGCCACAGTGGCATTTAGGGGAATGAAACCCCAGATGCACCTCAAAGAGGCGGCACCGTGAGGAGTGAGCAAGATGGGAGAGGGAGAGGGAACTGCCAGCACTGGGCAAGAAGCACTTTCAATTATACAGGAATCTTTACCTCCCCCTCAGGTCTGTGGTTCTGGCAATGGAGTTTGGCTCTTGCAAACGCAGCAGGGATCTGCAGCTCATAAGATGAGCTCAAGTCAAAATTAGCCGGGTGTTCCGTCAAAACAATCCACATGGGATTCTCTCCCATGGGGCACATTGTATCAATGGGCTGTATTCAACTAAGTCAGACTCAGAGTAGACCCACTGAAATTAATGAACCTCTTAATCATGTCCATTAACTTCAATGGGTCTACTCTGAAAAGGACTAGCATTGAATACCACCCGGTGGAAGGAGCTGCTTCCAATACTAGAGTCTTCTGCAACTCCTCCTGGGTGGAAGGAGCTGGACTGTCCCACTAGCTACTGGGGGGCAGGAGAAACTACCCCTCATGGCAACATACAGGTACTCTTAATGATTTTGTTGCCTGGACCCCAGTCTCCAAGCAGTGAGAGGCATCCAGGGGTTTCAGCCCTTACCCAAGGTTTTGGGTCATTCCTTTGAATGAAGGTCACTGGAGATGGTGGTGTCTTTAGGATATATAGTTTATTTACACACATATATATGTATAATACCTGAAAGTATCTCACAGCATGAACACTCCAGCTGATCTTACCTTCCCCATTAGGTTTCTAGGGGAATCCCTAATAGCCTTGGATTCAGCACAGAGAGCGAGGCAAGCCACTTTGTCTCTTCTCAGCTCCAGACCAGACTAGAAAACACAAAGGCTGCCTCCTGGCCCTAGGATGAGGTGGCCTCCGGCCAGGTGAGAGGGAAAGGTCTATCTCCCCCTCCTGAAAGAGCATCACCAGCCACTTGTTCCTATGGCAACACATCTGTATTATAGAAACACAATACTTAACAGGTCCAGCTAGGGTCAGTTCAGCACATCCACTACAGGCCCCAACCGCACAGCTACATCATCCAGACCAACCCTCCCCCCAAGTCCTACAACACCATTGCACCTTTTTGTTCATGTTAGTTGTCAGTGTCAATGTCAATTGGGGTAGGCATATAGATAGATCAGTATTCAAGTCCGTGCTCTGCATTGCCATCAGACTGGTGGATCCCACCTGCCCTTCTCCAACTATTGGGAAATGGCATTAAAATTACCATGACCTGTGAGTGGTGATGCCAGTGTGCCAGGGAGCCCAGTGGAGCCAGGACAGGCACAGGTCACGCCCCAAAGCAGCAACTGAGAGCCTAAAGGGATGAAGCAGGCAAGATGGCAGAAGAGAGGCCAATGGCTGGGTTCCAGCTGGAATAGAAAGGCAAAGAAAGACCATAGCAGGCAAGGCAAGGCAGATGGAATAGGGCAAGACTGGCAGAAGAACGGATTCTGGAAGGCAGCCAAGGCGAGGCCAAGCAATCTGTGTGGCTACTCAAGTTGGGAAGCCAAGCCTAGGATAGGAGAACTCTCCTATGGAAAGCCAGGGGCCCCTGTTGGCTCACCAGCTCACTTGGTTCCTCTGGGCTGGCCAGCTGCAATTTCTGTTCCTGTCCATACTGAGGCTGCCTCTAGTGTTCCATCTCAGGAATTCATGGCCCCCATGATGACCATGGGGCTGTCACCATCCCGACGCATAGGGCAGGGCATACCCTCAACTTGGTTTCTGCTCCGATGGAGGAAGGGGTGGTCTTGAGATGGGGGGTAGATGTCACCCCATTGCCATGGTCAGACCACTTCCTGGTGAAGTTCAGACTTAAGGCTCCAATCCTCCCCTGCAGGGGTGGTGATTAAGATGATCCGCCCCCAGAGACTAATGAAATCCCCTGGATTCCTGAATACCCTGGGGGAGTTCCCAGTAGATAGAGCAGGTGACCCTGTTGAAGCCCTTGTCATGCTGTGGAACAATGTGGCACATTGGGCTCTTGACACTGTTGCCCCGAGCACCCTCTCTGGCACTGTGGACAGGGACGGCGACAAAGCGTAGCCAGGTCAGGCCCTGGCCAAGGCTGCCTGAAGCCCAGAGGGGCCCCTAAAGGGCCCCTCCTTAGGGTGTGGGGGTAGCTTTCCCATTCCACGATCCTCACCAGGGTTGACTCCTGATGCAGATCACAGAGACGGACCTCCCAGCCCCCTCCCTACAGGTGTGCAGGCTTGAGGCACCCGCCTACTCCACCTACCTCTCCTCCCTTTTTGTGAATGCCCTGTGTGCTATGCACAGAGCTGCCATCAACCAAGATGGCAGCAGAGGCTTAACTAAGGAGTGATGCCCCTACGGCCATCTTGACTGATGGCAGGATGTGCCGCACATGCAGCACATCTGGTAGGTGGAGCGGTCCCGCGTAGTCTGTAGGGGGGGCTGGGAGCAGGGGGCCCTGGGCAGGCTTGTGCCCAAGGACCCAGTCAAGCCTGGCCCCGACTGTGGAGCCCGGTTTGCACCTTGGTACGCCAGTGAGCTAAGGGCAATGAAACAGGCTGGACGATGGCTAGAGAGCAAGTGGTGAAAGACGGGCTGTGAAGCTGATCGGGCATGAGTAAAACATAACTGTGCCTACTGTGTGGCAGTGAGGGTGGTGAAGAAGGCCCACTTCTCTGCCTCCATCGCATCCTCAAGTAGCCATCCAGTGGAGCTTTTCCATATTGTCAGGGGTCTGTTGACATCAACTCTAGGAAATGGAATCTTAGACCCTTTGGAGGCCCACTGTGAATTGTTTGCAAGGAACTTTGAGGAGAAAGTTGCTTGCCTCCATAGCAATCTTGATGCCCCATCCACATCTACTGGAGTCCCCAGTGACGTGTCCAGTGCAACATCTGCTGCAACTTCTTGGAATTGGTTTCAGTTGATGCGGCCTGATGACATGGACAAGGTGCTTGCGATGATGCGGCCAGCAACGTGACCTCTCAATCCTTGCCCTTCTTGGCTTATTAAAGCTTGTGGAGGGGGTCTGACCGAGTGGATCCAAGGTGTGGTCAACGCATCATTGTGGGAGGGAGTAGTTCCAGCTGTCCTGAAAGAGTCAGTGATCTGATCGCTCCTGAAAAAGTCCACCCTGGACCCATTAGTTTGTGACAACTACTGACTGGTTGCAAATACCCCCTTCTTAGGGAAGGTGATTGAGAGGGTTGTGGCGCAGCAACTGCAAGTACTCTTGGATGAAAAAGATTATCTTGACCCATCCCAGTCTGGGTTCAGGCCTGCTTATGGGACTGAATCGGCCTTGGTTGCCCTGATGGATGACCTTTATGGGGAGAAGGACAGGGGGAGTGTGACCCTGTTATTCTTACTTGATCTCTCAGCGGCTTTTGATACCATTCACCAGGGCCGGTTCTAAAAGGCGGCCAGGTTGGGCACTAGCCTGAGGGCCCCGTAGCTACAGGAGCCCCTGAGGGGCCCCTGAGGTAGGGTTGCCAGGTCTCCGGTTTTCTGCTGGAGTCTCCGGCAAAAGTGGGCCGTCTCCGGCCTCCGGACATATTTGGTGTGAAGAGGCTGATCTCCAGCTTTTGGACCTCCCCCTCAGGCACGCATGCGTGATTGACACGCATGGCTGCTGGGTGGGAGGAGCGGCCGCGATGAGCGTTTCTGGCTGCGGTTTGCATCACGGCCGATAGAGCAGTTTGGAATCTCGTTTGGAAGCAGAAGGCTGCTGGGTGGCAGGAGCAGGTTGGACTGCGGCTGATTGCAGAGAGAGGCCTGAGAGAGAGAGAGGCCAGAGAGAGAGAGAGAGAGAGAGAGGCCAGAGAGAGAGAGAGAGAGGCCAGAGAGAGAGAGAGAGAGAGAGAGAGGCCAGAGAGAGAGAGAGAGAGGCCTGAGAGAGAGAGAGAGAGAGAGGCCTGAGAGAGAGAGAGAGAGAGAGAGGCCTGAGAGAGAGAGAGAGAGAGAGAGAGGCCTGAGAGAGAGAGAGAGAGAGAGAGAGGCCAGAGAGAGAGAGAGAGGGGCCTGAGAGAGAGAGAGAGAGGCCAGAGGGAGAGAGGCCTGAGAGAGAGAGAGAGAGAGAGAGGCCAGAGAGAGAGAGAGAGAGGCCAGAGAGAGAGAGAGAGAGAGAGAGAGGCCAGAGAGAGAGAGAGAGAGAGAGAGAGAGAGGCCAGAGAGAGAGAGAGAGGGGCCTGAGAGAGAGAGAGAGAGGCCAGAGAGAGAGAGAGAGAGGCCTGAGAGAGAGAGAGAGAGAGAGGCCTGAGAGAGAGAGAGAGAGAGAGAGAGGCCAGAGAGAGAGAGAGAGGGGCCTGAGAGAGAGAGAGAGAGGCCAGAGAGAGAGAGGCCTGAGAGAGAGAGAGAGAGAGAGAGGCCAGAGAGAGAGAGAGAGAGGCCAGAGAGAGAGAGAGAGAGAGAGAGAGGCCAGAGAGAGAGAGAGAGAGGCCTGAGAGAGAGAGAGAGAGAGAGAGGCCAGAGAGAGAGAGAGAGAGAGGCCTGAGAGAGAGAGAGAGAGAGAGAGAGGCCAGAGAGAGAGAGAGAGAGGCCAGAGAGAGAGAGAGAGAGGCCTGAGAGAGAGAGAGGCCAGAGAGAGAGAGAGAGAGAGAGAGGCCAGAGAGAGAGAGAGAGAGGCCAGAGAGAGAGAGAGAGAGAGAGAGAGGCCAGAGAGAGAGAGAGAGAGGCCTGAGAGAGAGAGAGAGAGAGAGGCCAGAGAGAGAGAGAGAGAGAGGCCTGAGAGAGAGAGAGAGAGAGAGAGAGGCCTGAGAGAGAGAGAGAGAGAGAGAGAGGCCAGAGAGAGAGAGAGAGGGGCCTGAGAGAGAGAGAGAGAGGCCAGAGAGAGAGAGAGAGGCCAGAGAGAGAGAGAGAGAGAGAGAGGCCTGAGAGAGAGAGAGGCCTCAGAGGCCAGAGAGAGAGAGAGAGAGAGAGAGAGGCCTCAGAGAGAGAGAGAGAGGCCTGAGAGAGAGAGAGAGAGGCCTGAGAGAGAGAGAGAGAGAGAGAGAGGCCTCAGAGAGAGAGAGAGGCCAGAGAGAGAGAGAGAGGCCTGAGAGAGAGAGAGAGAGAGAGGCCTGAGAGAGAGAGGCCAGAGAGAGAGAGGAGAGAGAGAGAGAGAGGCCTGAGAGAGAGAGAGAGAGGCCTGAGAGAGAGAGAGGCCTCAGAGGCCAGAGAGAGAGAGAGAGGCCTGAGAGAGAGAGAGAGAGAGGCCTCAGAGGCCAGAGAGAGAGAGAGAGAGAGAGGCCTCAGAGGCCAGAGAGAGAGAGAGAGAGAGAGAGAGAGGCCTCAGAGGCCAGAGAGAGAGAGAGAGAGAGAGAGAGAGGCCTCAGAGAGAGAGAGAGGCCTGAGAGGCCAGAGAGAGAGAGAGAGAGAGAGAGAGAGAGAGGCCTGAGAGAGAGAGAGGCCAGAGAGAGAGAGAGAGGCCAGAGAGAGAGAGAAGCCTGAGAGAGGCCTGAGAGAGAGAGGCCTGAGAGATGGGGCTCAGCAGTCTCTGGCCATCACCACACCTTGGGGGAGGAAATTCCATCACACACACACACACTCTCACACCCCGGGCCCCCCTCTTCCTTTTCTGATTGTGGAAAGCTGGTGGTTCCATGTCTGCCACTGCTCCTTGGATTGTTGAAAACCAAATGTTTAATAAGCAAAATGTATAGCAGGATGAGGTTGCCATGTGATTTTTCCAGCTGGGTTTGTGTGTGTATGGAACTTCAGCAGGTGAACAGGCCCGTCCCCTCATCTCTGTGACAATGAACGTTCTACGTCTTGAATTTCTGGCTGCCACCCAAAGAAAGCTGGCAGCCCAGGGAACAGGTGGGTGCAGAGTGGGTCTTAAAATAAAGAAAGAATCTTGCAGACGGAAGGCAGGGAAAACCAGGCCAGGTTCCCCAGGAACAATGTCTGTTTCCTAATCCCTGTCCCTGATAAATCACAGTTTCCATATTAAGCATCACTTGTGTTGGAATTGTGGAAATGCAATTCGATGTGGGTGTTTCCACGTCTGGAGGGAGACAGAGAGGAGACCTCCAGGTTGCTAGGCTGTGCCTTTCCTTTGGTCATATGCTCATCTTCCTTCCTGAAAACTGATACCTCTTAGGAATGCCGACCACACCTTCCAACTCTCTCCTTCCTGCTTCTTCTCTGTCTCTTGTAGAGAAGAGATGTCTTTGCTTTGTCTCTCTCACCTGCAGCATGAGGGCAAAGGCCTTGTCAGGTCCATGAACCTCCAATGCAGGTAGTTTACTAGAACTAGAATCCCTTTCCTATCTATTGTGTATTTCCTTCAATGAAGCAAGCTGTTCCTTATTTTACTAAGTCTGAATCCTCAGTTATTGCTGCAGCATAAAAGTCTGCTACTTCACGGGAAAGTCTCTCTCTCTCTCTCTCTCTCTCTCACACACACACACACACACACACATCAGCGCTGGGTCTGCTCTTGATCCCAAACCTAACTCTGCTAACAGGTTTCTAGTCTTTTTTCAGCATTGAGTTGCCTCCACTCAAGACTCTGGAAGTTAAACCTCTCAGTGTGCGTGCAAAGCCCCCCGCAGCAGAGTAGGAAGCCTCTTTTTGTCTGTCAAGAGCCATTGACCACCAGCAGCCAAATCAACCTGAGGCCCCAGCTGGCTTTGTCTGTGGGTCAGTGGCCTGAGGAGAAGATGCCTTGGGTCAGCTGCCAGCCTGCCCAATGTGCACTTTCAAAATTATCCTCAAGCAGAGACTGCCCAGTGCTGAACACCCTCCCACCTGAGAAGAGCCTGTGGAGCAGGTGATATTGGGGGACCTGCAGACCAGAGCCCGTCCCCCCCTTTTAAATCAAGGGAAGATGGCCGTAACTCAGTGGTAGAGAACATGGACAGTCGCTGCCAGTCGCTGTAGACAGTGCTGATGCTGAACCAGATGGACCAATGGCCTAACTCAGTATAAAGCAGCTCCCTGTTTAAATCACCCTTCATTCAGAACCATAAGGACTAGAATCTTACTTTATTTTTAGGGGAACTGTTGCGCATGCAGAAGGGCCCAGGTTCAGTCCTCAGCGGCATCTCCACGTAGGGCTTAGAGACACCCCTGCCTGAAGCCCTGAGAGCCGCTGCCAGTGCAGACAGCACTGGGCTAGAGAGCACCCATGGGTCTGCATCCAACATTCCTGGGTAAATGAAGCGGATCCTCGCATCTGGTCCAATCCTGCCTCAGGCCAGGGCTCGGAGTCTTAGTTTGCCTTGGCTACCCTGCTTCATCTGCCCGTGCTGGGAGCTGCACAGCAGGAGTTGGGCCCATCTGTTCTCCTGGTACCTTTCAGTAGTTTTCAGGTTCCCTTAAGGACATAAGAACATCTAGTTCCTCACCCCAACCGTAATAGGAAGCCTGCAAGCAGGACCCTTCTGGGAGGAAGGGCGGGATATCAGTTTAATAGATAAATAAAATAAATAAGCGCAACTGGCCTTCAGAGGCATATTGCCTCCAAATGTTAATGCAGCTTCAAATGGCATTTGCCTTTTTTGCAGCCACATCACACTGTTGGCTCATATTCAGTTTGTGATCAACAACAATCCCAAGATCCTTCTTGCATGTAGTATTGCTGAGCCAGGTATCCCCCATCTTAATAACTGCATTTGGTTTCTTTTTCCTAGGTGTAGAACTTTACACTTATCCCTGTTAAATTTCATTCTGCTGTTTTTAGCCCAATGCTCCAGCCTATTAAGATCCCTTTGAATTTTGTTTCTGTCTTCCAGGGAATTAGGTATTCCTCCCAATTTTGCATCATCTACAAGTTTGATAAGCATTCCCTGCCCCTCCTCATCCAAGTCATTAATAAAAATGTTGAAGAGCACTGGGTCCAAGACCAAGCCCTATAGTAGCCCGCTAGTTACCCCCCCCAGGTTGAGAAGAAACCATTGATTAGCACTCTGAATATGATTGTGTAGCCAACTGTGGATCCACCCAATAGCTGTTCCATCCAGTCCACATTCAGCTAGCTTGCTAATCAGAATATCATGTGGCATTTTGTCAAAAGCTTTGCTAAAGTTGAAATATATTGTGTCCACAGCATTCCCACAGTCTATCAGGGAGGTTTGTTGTTGTTGTTATGTGCCTTCAAGTCGATCATAACTTATAGCGACCCTATGAATCAGTGACCTCCAAGAGCATCTATTATAAACCACCTTGTTCTGATCTTGTAAGTTTAGGTCTGTGGCTTCCTTTATGGAATCAATCCATCTCTTGTTTGGCCTTCCTCTTTTTCTACTCCCTTCTGTTTTTCCCAGCATTATTGTCTTTTCTAGTGAATCAGGTCTTCTCAGTATGTGTCCAAAGTATGATAACCTCAGTTTCATCATTTTAGCTTCTAGTGACAGTTCTGGTTTAATTTGTTCTAACACCCAATTATTTGTCTTTTTTTGTGGTCCGTGATATGCGCAAAGCTCTCCTCCAACAGCACATTTCTAATGTGTTGATTTTTCTCTTATCCACTTTTTTCCCTGTCCAACTTTCACATCCATACACAGAGATCGGGAATACCATGGTCTGAATGATGCTGACTTTAGTGTTCAGTGATACAACTTTGCATTTGAGGACCTTTTCTAGTTCTCTCACAGCTGCCCTCCCCAGTCCTAGCCTTCTTCTGATTTCTTGACTATTGTCTCCATTTTGGTTAATGATTGTGCCAAGATATTGATATAATCCTTGACAAGTTCAATGTCCTCATTCTCAACTTTAAAGTTACATAAATCTTCTGTTGTCATTACTTTAGTCTTTATTGTCTTTTCTAGTGAATCATGTCTTCTCATGATGTGTCCAAAGTATGATAACCTCAGTTTCATCATTTTAGCTTCTAGTGATAGTTCTGGTTTAATTTGTTCTGACACCCAATTATTTGTCTGTTTTGCCTAGAATGCCCTCCCTTGTCCTTAACACGGCTGCAACCATATCTACTCAGAAGTAACTCCTATTGAGTTCTATGGGGCTTAGTTCCATAATAAGCATGTTTACAGTTGCTGCCTTCAGGGTCATCCATCTGTGCTCCCATCTAACATCTCTGCAACACTGAGCTCCTTTCTTCCAATAATGGCCTGGCCTGAGGGCACGTAAACCCTTCTTGCCAGAAGCAAGTAAACTAGATTAAATGTTCCCTAAAGGCATTGAACTGTGACCTGGCAGACCAGGGTTTGAATCCCACACAGCCATGAAGCTCACTGGGTGACCTTGGGCCAGTCACTGCCTCTCAGACTCAGAGGAAGGCAATAGTAAACCACCTCTGTCTGAATACTGCTTACCATGAAGACCCTATCTGGGATCAACTTGAAGGCAGTCCATTTCCATTTTGCATCACCCTAAGCTTGTGAGAAAGAATGACCTTGTCACTTCAGATGGACCTAGGAACACCCTATTTTAGGTAAGATTTCTATTTTAATCTCCAGAGAATTTTTTTTGAATGGTATGCTCCAAGCAACTGTGGTTGATACAATGTATCATGTTTAATGATGTCACTAGGGCCCACCCTGTGATGTCACTAGGGCCCGCCCTGTGATGTCACTAGGGACCGCTCCCTGACATCACTAGGGCCCACCTCCATTTTCTCAGGTTTTTGGATGGTTCCGACCTGGCAACCCTACCCTGAGGAGCCCTCCGCTCCCTTTCCCTGATCTGCACCCCCACGCCCCCCACTTACCTGTCAGCCAGCTTTTTAGCATTGCCCTTAATGAAGATGGCAGCCGCAGCTTCCCTAAGGTACTGAAGCTGCTGCTGCCATCTTAGTTGATGGCAGAGATGTGCACACGTAGCATGCATGTGTGCCATCAACAAAGATGGCGGCAGAGACTTCATTCCCCTTAGGGAAACTGCAGCTGCCATCTTCATTAAAGGCAATGGTAAAGACTAGACAGGTAGGGAGTCCGTGGCGGGGTGTGGGGGGCGCACGCACACACACCCACCCACCGGGGGACCAGGGCAAGCTGATGCCCAAGGGCCCCCGCATGCCTGGAGCCAGCCCTGCCATTCGCCATGGTATCCTTCTGGGCCAGTTTGGTGTGATGCGTATTGGAGGCACTGTTTTACAGTGGTTCCGATCCTATCTCCAAGGTCGCTCTCAGAGAATAGCATTGGGTGACTGTCCTTCAGCCCCCTGGCAGTTGTGCTGTGGGGTGCCGCAGGGTACCATCTTGTCCCCCATGCTGTTTAACATCTATATGAAGCCCTTGGAGCGGTCATCAGGAGATTTGGGTTGAGGTGTCAGCAGTATGCGGATGATACCCAGCTCTATTTCTCCATAACATCTGAATCGGTCCATTCTGCACAACATAGGAAATGGACCTTTAGTGTAGTGGCACCCACCCTGTGGAATTCTCTCCCCTTAAATATTAGACAGGTGCCATCTCTGTTATCTTTTCAGCACCTACGGAAGACCTTCCTCTTTCAACTAGCCTTTTAAATAGAGACCTTATCACAGTCTGCGTCTGTTTCTAAAGTTTTTAAAAATGATTTTAAAGGTTTTTGTTTTTAATATGTTATTTTTAAATGCTTTGTTTTGAAAATGTTTTATAGATTTTTAAGTGTTTTATTGCTTGTTTGCCACCCTGGGCTCCTTCTGGGAGGAATGGCAGGATATTATTATTATTATTATTATTATTATTATTTATACCCAGCCCTTTTTCCAAACTGGATTCCATCATCATCATCATCTGCTTCAAAAGTGTCAATTATTTGAAAAGATCCAAGGTGCAGCCCTTCAGGTGGTTTGGAAAGAAATGCTCCAGCTGGAAAAGTGGGCCTATCAATATTAGCATAAACAAACAAATACAGAAACTGTAACAATGATAAAGAAAAATCCTGGAGGGACTGCATGCAAGGAAAGGAGAGCCGGAGGTGAATATTTGGCTTAAGCCAGGGGGCACAATGGTTGCTTAGAGATATATCAGATACCTGAAAGACTGTCTTACCCCTTATATACCCAGTCGATCACTACCCTCTTCAGGTGACGGCCTCCTGCAGATACCATCTTATCAGGAGGTCTGATCTGCACAACACAGGAAGTGGACGTTTAGTGTGGTGGCACCGACCCTTTGAAACTCCCTCCCCTGAAATATTAAACAGGCACCATCTCTGTTGCCTTTTCAGCACCTACCGAAGACCTTCCTCTTTCAACAAGCCTTTTAAGTAGAGACCTTATCCCAGTCAGGGTCTGTGCTGGAATTGCTGTTTAAGATGCTTTTAAAGCTTTTTTAAAAAGGTGTTTTGTTTTAACATGTTTTAAAAAGATGTTTTGTTGTAATATATTTTGAAGTCTGCTTTTTTGATGTTTTAGAGTGTTTTTAGTGTTTTTGTTTGCCGCCCTGGGCTCCTACTGGGAGGAAGGGCGAGATATAAATTTAATGAATGAATGAATGAATGAA
Source organism: Rhineura floridana (assembly GCF_030035675.1). NCBI lineage: Eukaryota > Metazoa > Chordata > Lepidosauria > Squamata > Rhineuridae > Rhineura > Rhineura floridana. The sequence continues at coordinate 1,105,172 of NC_084487.1, forward strand.
TAATAAACCTAGGGAGCTTCCTTGTACCATATCACGCTGTTTTTCCAACTAGCTGACTAGAGCAGAAGTTCTCCAGGGTTTCAGGGAAGAATCTTTCCCAGCCATACCTGGAAATGTTTCATGGGTGTGATGAAATGGACTGTAGTTCACAGAAGTGCATCCTTGTGCCAAAATAAACATGTTAAGTCTTTTAAAGGTGCCACAATATTTAAGGAGACACAAGCCTCTGTGTTGCTTTGGGCAATCTATGACACTTAAGAACTTAAGAAGAACCTGGCTGCTGGATCAAGCCAAAGGGGGCCCATCTAGTCCAGAGTCCTGTTCACACAGTGGCCAACTAGATGCCCATTATGGGAAGCCCACAAGCAGAACTCTCCCCTCCTGCAGCTTCTGGCAAGTACCATTCAGAAACATGTTGCCTCCGACTGCAGGATGGCTGCAGTCCTTAAACAGAATTGTCTTCCAAAGACAGTAATCAGACAGGAGACTCCAGAACTGGAGGTCAGTGGTGAATCTGGTCCTATTTCTCAGGGCCTGAACAAGGATCATGGGAGGTTCCCCCACTGCAGAAGTGGCAAATCTCTTCCCCACTTTGATGTGATGCAGCCACAGTAGATGTTGGTGTTGAGGCCCTCCTGCTGCTTGCCTTCATCCACCAATGAACTGTGGCCCACCCTGGTCCCCATCCACCTGGTGCCTCTGAAGTGATGATGCCATCTTCAGGTGATCTTGCTGCAATAATAAAACCAGTTATTAGTCTCTTGAGTTCAAAAGGACTCTACAATTACCCTTCTCTTTTTGCTAATCTAGGTGGTGGCGGCGGCGGCAGTGGCAGCACGGTACCCATTCTGGAACTGGAACAAGAGTGACACCCAGTGGTCAGAGGGAGGAATTAGATGTGAGCCTATCCCGCCGACAGCATTGGAAAGCCACAGACACGTGTGTTCCTGCATGACTGACTATAGTGGGTTTATGCACACACACCCCAGGGCTTAATAGGAGCCAAGGCACTCTCTTCCCTCATCTCTCTGCACCGGTGCAAGGTAGCCAGCCATCTTAAGGCATGTTTCCCATTGATCTGTGCTTCTGGGAATGATTATCAAATTTGCAGATGCTCTCAAGTTAGAGGAAGCCAGATTTTGGCTGAACATCAGGAAAAACTTCTTAACTGTTAAAGCAGAACAATAATGGAACCAATGACCTTGGGAGGTGATGGGCTCTCCAACGCTGGAGGTGTTCAAGAGACAGCTGGACAGCCACGTGTTGGGGATGGTTTAAGTTGGATTCCTGCATTGAACAGGGGGTTGGACTTGATGGCCTTAGAGGCCCCGTGTTCCCTTCCTCCTCCCAGAGTTTTGTAGGATGTGGATGTCAGCAGGATGTCAGGGTTGGCCCTTTTGTACTCACCAGGGCTTTGGCCTCAAAAACCCAGCCTCTTTACTCATGATTTAGTTAATACTCAGAGCAACTGAGTTTGTCTGGGTAACACAAAGACAGTTATGCTCAGTGCCACCACTTCTCCATCCTGACCTGTTCTCTGCTTGCTACTCAATTATAATGTTTATAGATTGTTTATATTTCAGGAGCTCTGTATAGGATAAGTGGGAAATTTATCTCAAACAATTTGGTCAATTAAAACAATAGCCATGAGTTATTTCTCCTAAGAGGCAACATTGTAACGAAAATGGTAAGCTTATCCTGAATGATGAATCACAGCCAATGGGGTATTTTGCCAAGTTGATTGATTGAATCCACATGCTCTCTGTCAATAACTGTGCTGTGTGAGTGACCGATTTTCCATCTCCTAATTTCATCCTTAATTGAAACAATGTGAGAAGGTGCCCACAGTCTCACTGCTCACTGGTTTGTCCCACTGCCTGCAATATCCCAGGGTGAAAGGTGGCAGCTGCCATGAGCTGTTGCAGGACTACAACATCCCAGGGTTTTTGCGACACCCGTGCAACAACATGACTTATGCAGTTATGCTGGAGCAACACTCTCAGTGGCATCCACAGCTGGAGAATACAGGATGGGACTAAAGCAACTCACTGGGGAGTGCAGGACTGGGCGTGGCAGCTTAGGAGCTCTTGGCCATATGAGTGATCCTCAGGGTCCTCTTGCTTCCAAGTGCATTTAGCTAGGCTCAGAAATGTCAGTTTTGTGAAACTTGGCAAACCTACAGCCACAAAAAAGTGCACCAGGAGGGCGGGAGGCAGAGGCCTGCAAAGCATGGCTCTCACCACAATCATAACAAGTCTTTCTTGCCAAGTGCCTCCTTCAAGCTCTGTTGCACAGCCATTTTCTAACGGCAGGATAATGACCTGTTAATTATCAAATGGCAGTACAGAGGAGCTACACAAAGACCATTGCTTGTTTCTATCTAATACTGGAGTGACACAGAGATCCATCACACAGGAGTTTATCCTTAGCCATATTACAGATGTAATCGCTAAAATGACACACCGATTTTTCTGGAGCTCACCAGGATAAGGATATTCCAACTGATTGCTCAGTGGAAGGAAATGGGGGGGGGTGACCCAGACATGGGTTGTCTCTTGCCTATGGCCACTTTTCACCTGGTTCACAGGAAAGAACAGACTGCCTTAAGAACATCATCATCATCAATTCATATTGAGCAGGGGGTTGGACTTGATGGTCTCACAGGCCCCTTCCAACTCTATTATTCCACGATTCTATATACTGTTTATATAGCAGTTCTATACATAAGGCCAAAAGAAGACCCCTGAAACTTTATTAGGCCAAAGGGCCCCCCATCTAGTCCAGCCTCCTGTTCTCCCTTTATGGGAAGCCCTCAAGCAGGGCCTGAGCACAAGAGCAACTCTCCCCTCCTGCACTTCCCAGCAACTGTATTCAGAAGCATACTGTGGAAGCCGAACATAGCCATGCTGGCTAGTAGCTGCTGGTAGCCTTATCCTTCACCATGTATTGGTCTAATCTTCTTTTAAAGCCATCCAGGTTGGTGGCCATCACTGACTCCTACGGGAGCGAATTCTGTAGTTCCACACACACACCCCGAGTGCCACTGGCAAAAGTGTCCGTTTTGCAGTTGTCACAGAGCAGGGTGGAGAGGCGGCAAGAGCATGAGAGGCCTTGTGCTGCCTCTGCCATTGAGCCATGTAGGCAGCAGCTCCTGTATTTCACTGGAGGGGGGGAGTGTGGGTCTCCCCTCCTTGACACCCTACTTGAGAAGTATGAGAAGCAGACATGCAAGTCTCGAGGCACCGGCTCTGGATGTACCCTCTCTTTCTGTAATGGCAGAAACCACCTCCAGCTTGCTTTCTTGGCACCAGCAGGGATGAGGGGGGAATTTGATTCTGTTTGCATTTTAATGAGAAGCTATCTAGTTCACAAAATCATCTATCTCATCCCCTAAACCTATAACAATATTCTGGATGAAGGGTGGCCGGAGAATGTGCAAGGCTTGAGAGACACTTGGAGAGGTGGAGAACAGAATGTGGTGTTCTTCCGGAAAGGTCAACCAAATCAGTGGTGGCGGCAACAACGTTGAAGGTGATTATAATGATTACTTCTCCCTGCCCCATGAACTCACTTAGTGGCTTCAGACAAGCCGCTCTCTCCCTACCTCAGTCTCCCCATCAGCAATATGGGGGGCAGGGGATAATGACACTGAATTAAACTAAAAATACAGGCGTCTCTTTTCCCCAAGAGGTGGAGGGACTCTCCTGAAGAGTTTCAGTAACAATAGGATCTCCCTGGCCCAGTTAATGGGCACTTGATAGACCCATTAACTCACCTGGCCACTCTATTAGACTAACAAAGATCTGACCAGTTCAGCAGGTTTCTCACCTCCAGGTGCAGGGTTCCAAATCAGAGGCTGGAAGGGGACTCATAGAAATAATCCGTCTCAACCCCAAACCCGTAACATTACCAATAATAAAATAATGAGGCTGATGTTCATTTCCTTCTCAGTGTTACTTTCTCCTTTTAGCTCCATTTCCAAGGTCGTTTCCACACTTCACACACACACACCAAAGATTATTTTGAAGGCTTCTTGTTCAAGCATAGATTGGCCTTATTCAAGTGTGTGTGTACATGTGAGCCTCCATGAGTGTGTGTGTGTGTGTGTGTGGGAGGTCATTAAAAAAAAAGCCTTCCTGTACTTTTAATGAAGTCCTATTGTTGTAAGCCTTTTCAGCTTCTAAAATGTTTAAAATCTTATCAGAGGCACAGAAGAACTTCCAGAGGGCTGTTGTCTATAGATAAAGAAACAGCTCCCTGTTGATGTGAAGCCTTGTAATCAGATAATCTCATCCCATTCAGAGGATCCAAGAGCCAAAAGCCTCAGCAGGAAGGGAGGGGGGGCCGGTCGGTGGATCTCTTACCCCAACTGCAGGGGCTGAAAGCCTCCCTGCCTCTGCCCCTCCTTCCACCACACCCCTCCCCCTGACCTGAATAGGGAACAAGTGGCCCTGAATCACCTCCCTTTTCACCTTCTTTGCCTTTGATCCCCCTGCCAAGCTCTCCCTCTCCTGTCACAAGGGTGGAAGTTAGAGTCAACTGGCAGTCTCCAGCAGGCTTCTACATGTGTGTCACAGGGGGAGGGAGGGAGCTGGGAGATGCCATCTTGTCCTTCTGCAAAATGTCTTGAGCTGGCCCTTGCTGGAGGGAGCAAGACTCTTTGTGAAGATGCATCACCAAGCAGGTGGCTGGAGCTGTGAATGCTGGGATGGGATGGTGTGGACTGGGAGGGGCACCATCTCCGTCCCTCCCCCCCCCCGAATTCTTATGGCAAGGGAATTCTTGGGGTCCTGACACTTTTCACCAGACTGAAGGCCTCTCCCCACCCGCCGGCTTCAGTTGCAACCAGAGCCCTCTCAGGCAGACAGCAGCCTGTGACTGCCACAGTCTGGATTTTGCTGAACCATCTTGTGGAAGACATTCTGCCTCAGTTTCTCCAGCTGTCCACTGGAAAGTTTTGGCTTCTCATATTGATACTAGTTCTATTCATGGGGGCAGCACTGACAACAGCACTTGGGCCTGCTCTGGAGAAGTGATGGGTGGCTGAAATTAGCCCCTGTGGGGCCCAGGCCCAACCATGCCATAGCAAGTTGCCGCTGGGCAAACCTGGCTGGGAAGCATTTGTAGGGGTCAGGACTCGGCTTTGGGTGACCAAGTAGCAGCTGAAGCAACTTGACCTGATCCATTCAGAATTTCTCCTGGACAAGCCACACTCACAAACACCCCCATTTGAAACAAGGTGGAAATGCCTGAGTGTACACTTTCCAAGCTCCCAACTCTCCCCCCCCCAGATCTCTTTGTGCCCCTTCATCCTTACAACTCTTCCCAGTTCCTCCCATTTGGCACACAGCACAGGCTCCTCCTCTGTCCTCCCCTTTGGTGGTGGTCTCCAGTGGTGGCTGGTTCATGAAGGTGAATGGAGCACTGCCCCACCAGCAGCCTCAATCTGCCCTGACCAGCCTGCCTTCTACCTACAACCAGTTCAGGGTCTGGCTTCCTGCAACTTGAGCTGCCAGTCAGTGTAGACAAGGCTGAGCTAGATGGACCAAGGGTCTGACTTAGAATCGTAGAGGTGGAAGGGGCCTGTAAGGCCATCCAGTCCAACCCCCTGCTTAGTGCAGGAATCCAAATTAAAGCATCCCCGACAGATGGCTGTCTAGCTGCCTCTTGAAGGCCTCCAGTGTCGGAAGGCCTCCAGTGTCGGAGAGCCCACTACCTCTCTAGGTAATTGGTTCTATTGTTGTATGGCTCTAACAGTTAGGAAGTTTTTTCTGATGTCCAGTCGAAATCTGGCTTCCTGCAACTTGGGCCCATTATTCCTTGTCCTGCATTCTGGGATGATCGAGAAGAGATCCCGGCCCTCCTCTATGTGACAACCTTTCATGTACTTGAAGAGTGCTATCCTATCTCCCCTCAGTCTTCTCTTCTCAAGGCTAAACAGGCCCAGTTCTTTCAGTCTCTCCTCACAGGGCTTTGTTTCCAGTCCCCTGATCCTCCTTGTTGCCCTCCTCTGAACCTGTTCCAGTTTGTTTGCATCCTTCTTAAAGTGTGGTGTCCAGAACTGGACGCAGCACTCAAGATGAGGCCTAACTAGTGCCAAATAGAGTCAGTGTGGTGTAGTGGTTAGAGTGCTGGACTACGCCCTGGGAGACCAGGGTTCAAATCCCCACATAGCCATGAAGCTGTGTGACCTTGGGCCAGTCACTGCCTCTCAGCCTCATGAAAACCCTGTTCATAGGGTCGCCATAAGTTGGAATCAACTTGAAGGCAGTACATTTACATTTAGTGCTTAATAGAGGGGAAATAGTACTTCATGCAATTTGGAAACTATACTTCTATTAATGCAGCACATTCCATTCCTCCCTTTCATGGATACCCCACATTCGTTCCGCAGTCCAGACCGCTCGCAACACATTAAAGAGTATTTTAAATTTTTATTTTACTAAGGGTGGACAGTATTTTCCAGCTGCCATCCAAGTTTTTAAAGCTAAAATTCTTCCCCAATTGTTTTTTGGAATATCACTTTGGATCCGGAGTTTTAATTCTTCAGTTGAATCTGTTTTATCTATTTTTCTCCGTGCCCTTTTTGGTGTCCCTAGGTGTGTACCTGCAGCAGCCCTACGTTTAGAGTCTGGCATGCCTTCCCTCGAATCCGTCGCCTGGATTGCTGCCTTTAGATATTGGCTTAAACAAGTCTATACATCTACATCTTCAGGCTATCTATCCTTGCTTTGGATTGATACCTTCCCAAACAGCTGGAATACAATATTCCAGCTCAAACTAACAAGTCTGGGTTTCTCTATAGAGTTTCTTGCCTCTCTAGATTTAGAATCGGCTAGACGCTCCATTGAAACCCGCATCAACGATATAGATCTCCAAACTGCTTTCCCGATGGCTGCCAAGACCTGTTCCCCCTCAAATTTGGGCCTAGGATTCACATTTCCTTTATTTGCTCGATATTTAGAATTTTTAGTCATTCCCAAATACCGCCTAGCCTTTTCTAAGGCTAGGTTTAACTGTTTATTCTCTGCACTCCTTGAAGGCCGTTTTCAGGGTATTCCCCTTGAACGGAGATTTTGTCCCTGTAACCTTGCAACCATTGAATCCCTGTCCCATGTTCTTTTTGACTGCCCCTTTTATATTACTGAACGATCTAGGTACTTAGAATCTATAATTAAGAAATTCCCAGGCAAGTCATCTGACTCCCTGTTGAAAACCCTGATGTCTGGTTGTAATAAATCTCGTACACTTATGGTTGCCAAATTTATTAATGCTGCCCAAATTATTCGTCAGAGAATTATATTGTAATTTATCCCTGATCATGTATTCTGCTATCCTTTTGTTTGTAAACATCATTGTTTTTACTCTTTGTATTTAACCCATTGTGCACTCTTTCCATTACGGGTCTGTGACCGCAATAAAGATACTGTACTGTACTATTAATGCAGCTTAAAATAGCATTTGCCTTTTTTGCAGCCTACATCTCCAGCAGAGCTGGAAAGAAAGAAAAAGAAAGAGGGAAACGAAAACAATAGGAAGGAAAAATAGAGAGAAATGAAATGCAGTGAAATGTAGTAGAAATAAAAGCAGCCCTGAGCTTCTGGTATGAGGTAGGACCATTATCTTTTCACCCGCCATGTCATTTTGGAGCTGTACGTGGACATAAGGAGGGTGATTCTGCCTTTCATACATGCCCAGAATCTTTCTAGGGGAAAGTTCAACCCCTGTCCTAGCTGCTTGTTATGGTCCTCCTCACACAGGTCACAGCAACCCATTTCATATCAGCATCTTCTTCAAAACAACCCAAGTATGTTATGATTCCACCAGCAGCTGTGACGCCCATTGATGATCCCCCTTGGCCTCTTATCAGGAGGTACGTTTTTATCATTGACCGAGGTGCCCAAGGCCTCATGTTGGCGGCCAGTTTGGTTCAGCAAAGTTCCAAGTGGCTTGCACAGAGCTGGACTTTTCCATCTACTGCCATCTATGCCAGTCCATCCTGGCTGCTCCAGCATCTGACGCGTTCAGGCAGTTCCTGGGGCCTAGCAAAGTGCTTATTTCCTAGCAAAGTGCTTTCTGCATGGAGGACATCTTGGAGGCAGAGCCTGGACTGAGCCTAGATTAGGGACATGAAGCCGGAGGGCATCATTCATGTCCCATGAGTAAGGCACAGAGAATATTCCGTCCCCAAATACTTATGAGTCACCGCCATCCACATCACCATATTCTCTGTAGATGAAGAGAGGAGAGGCAGGCCTGATGTAACTCCCTTAGTCTGGAATCTGCCCAGCATCTGAACATCATATTTGGAAGGCGGCCACCACCACTGTGCATCACAGGCTTGGAATTAAAAGACTTCCCTGAAGGCTCCGTCAGGAGGATTCTGTTTGCATCTTCCTCATCAGCTAATCTTAGGCTGCAGCCCTCCCTGCACAGCTGCCAGAAGACAGTGGGTCCGGCTTCCAGGTGAAAGTATGTAGGGCTAAGCTGCACACATCTCCTCTCCAAAAGCAGCTGAAACATTGCTCAGTTTGAATGGTGAGGGAGGGCAACTGAAGGCAGGCTTACCACTTAAATTGGAAGTCGGTGGTGAGATCCCCCTGCAGCAAGAGAGGGAAGTGGAAAATGAACTTCCAGGAGCATCCCAGTAGGCATTGGAGGACAATTAAGGTGATATCTCAGGAAGGGCTTCCTTGCTGTAGATGCAACTGAGAGTAAATGGAAGCAGCTGCTGGGAGAGGTTGTGGTGGAATCCATCCTTGAATGCTTTCAAAGTGGTGGCCGGCTGGCTGGCAATCTTCTGCAAGGATGCCCGCTATCAGGCAGGGGGCTGGGTGGTTGATTTCACATTCTGGGACTACTACTGCAACAGTGATTCTGTAGTTCATCTACAGGTGGGAAGAGACCTTGAGCCAGGCCACCGTCTTGCCCACAGGAGGAAAGTGGGTCCCCTCCCCAGCATGCTTGAGAAGGCATGTGCTTCCTTGTCTCCTTGGCCCTTCTTCATTGACAAAGATGGATGGATATTTGCCTTGTCTGGTTGGTTGCAGCTTTCTGAACCAGAGATCTGTTTGGCCCTCGGCTCCTCTCAGATGTCACAAGCGGTCGCAAGTTGAGCAGCTGGTGGGAAACATTATGGGAGAGTGTGTTCCATCTGAGCACCTCACCTGCACCTGCCTGGGCAAGTCAGCCTTCCAACCACACTCAGCCAGTGTGCCACAGGGGCATCAGCTTCTGTCAAGCAATCAGTCTCCAAACAAGCAATTACTAAGCAACTAGCAACAGCAAATGAATTCCGAGCAACAGCACAAGCATTCCTGGCTCCTGGCTCAACGGAATCATGGCACACATGTTTCAGGAAGCCATAGAGCCCTCCCTTCACATGGAATAAACACCACATGGCTGCAGGCATTGTCTCTGTGTATTTATGTGTGTGAGAGAGGGATCCCAGCAGAGGAACCTGTTGCTGCCTTCCCAGAATTGACAATCAGTGCAAACACAGCCCAGATCCTGTGTGTTGGAGAGGATGGTTTAGCTCTCTGTGCTCAGCAGGCTGAACTGAAACAAAGCCATCTAGGCAGGGCCTCACAATGAGCCACGTAGCTCCTAATTTCACAGCCACTTGCATGGCCGGGGAGGCCTTGTGGCCTCTCTCCTCTCACTTAACTCCCCAGCAGGGTCAGAGCTTCAATGACTCCTAAGGAGCTGCCTTCAATGACCTGATGGTCCACTGAGTCAGGGGTTGCCTCCCTCAGCTGGGAAATGCACCCCTGGGTCCCTCAAGCTACGGCCTTTCCCAGTTCAGCTCCCAGAAATGCTGCAGAGGGAACTGGCTGCCCACTCTGCTCTGCTGCAGCCCTCCTTCCCGGTAAGGATTAACAGGACAAGAGGTGTTAATCAGCAGAAGGAGGCCAAGTTGTACCTGCTGGCTGTGACTGATGATCAGATGAGCCCATTATGGGAACTGGAGTGAGCCAGAAGTGGACCTGGCAGAGGGGTGGAAGGCAAAGTGCCAGGCAGCCAGCGAAATCTAAACTTCCCGAACAAGCAGTTAGTTGCAAAATAGGCCCCCTTGGTGGTTCCAGACAACTGCAGAGAAGAAAGCAGGAGCCACAGCAGTGCAGCTGAATCTTCACACGAACCAGTTGAACTGGCCAGGCAAGGTGGCAAGTTTGCAGGTTCCACGGGACTCTTCTTCAGACTGGGAAAAGCAGGCAGCACAATGAAATAAGGGATGGTGTTTCCTTAAGAGTCAGTGGCATCTGGCAATCTCCAGCCCCTGGCTGAAGGAAACCCTCCTCAGGACATCCCTCGGAGCCCGCAGCGTTTCAGCTGTGGGTCAGGTTGAAGTTTATTGCATTGCTTGCCACAACAAAAGCCCCAAAGCAATTTACAGTGGGAATAAAATACAATAATAAAACTATACCAGCAAATTAAAAAACAATCAGAATTAAAAACAACCAATCATTGGTGCTGCCCAAATGCCCAGGAAAACAAAAGCAACTTTGTCTGGTGCTGAAAAGATGACAAGGTTGGCACCAGGTGGGCCTCCCTGGGGAAAGCATCCCATAAACAGGGAGGGGAGGGGGTCACCACAGGAAAGGCCCATTCTTTCTCGCCACCCTCCAGACCTCGCTTGGAGGAGGCATGCACAGAAGAGTCTCAGATGACGATCTCAGGGTCCGGGTGAGTTCATATGGAGACAGGGAGTCCTTGAGGCATAGATGGGCAGCAAAAGACCACCAAAGAAGGGGAGACAGGGGGAAAGGGACCCCAGAAATGGGGGTTGGTACCAGTGAGGGCCTGACCTAGCATGTCCTGAACTAAATGCCTTCAGACAGGAAAGGAAGAGGGAGAGAATTTCAAGACAGTCCCTTCTGCCACCAACCTACATACCGTTTAAAAAACCAGGCATGGGGAACCACAGCCGTTGCTGCACAACTCATCCCTAAAAATGGCCATCATCCCTGACCATTAGCCATGCGCGCTGTTGTGGCTGATTTGAGTTGCAAGTCCAGCAAGCTCTGGCGGGCCACAGTTGTCCCTAGCCCCTGGTTCAAGCATTTACAGGAACAGAAGAGGCCTGGGAGGCCACCCAGTGAAGGAGAAATCCCAAAGAGCAGGAGGAGGAGGGGTTAACGCTGGGGCAGGCACTGGGGTTGAGGGGCTTCATTCAGCTCCTTCATGAACTGCCTCCCTGAAGGCGGTTTACAGTATAACAACATATATAAAAACAGTTTTAAAAATTACACATATAAAAAACTTTTTTAAAAGTGGGCTCCTGCTGGGTGGAAGGGTGGGATATAAATCAAATAATAAATGAATAAATAAAAATATAAAAACAGTTTAAACCAAGCACAGCACATACATAAACCCAGTTCAGATCCAAAGCAGGTGCCAGCTGGGATAAAGACTGACAAAAACAGCCTTAAGAATGGCGTTGGGCTGAGAGACCTCTGGCAGCCAGCGGGTTGTGTCCGAGGGTTCAAGATCAACCCACCAAGCTCGGGGAGCGGAGAGACCAGAAGCCCACCAAGCCTCCCCCCCAGCCTGCTGTCATCAAGCTAAGCAGCGCCCAAGGGCCTTTCCTCGGAAGAGCCCTCCCCCAGCAAAGGGGCCCCTGAGCCTGATTCCTCCGCGAGAGAAGGCAGCATTGTGTTCCCCCCCCAAATCCTGGGAACTGCAGTTTGCCCCTCACAAAGCTACAGTTCCCAGCACCCTTAACAAAGTACTGTTCCCAGGATTCTTGTGGGGGGGGTCAGGATGTGCTTTAAACAGATGGCGTGTAGGCAGAATGGAGGGACCAGACCACAGTCTGGCAGGGGGAGGGGGAGGCTTACAGAGCATTAGCAACAGTAAGACACACACACACCCCAAAAAACCGCAAGAATAAAGATTTCTTCAACAAGAAAATCTGGCCGGGGAAATCAGTCACGCAAGGGGGGTCCTCACGAGTGGGAGCCGGGTGTGCGCGCGGCCATTTTTCTTGCTGGGGGGCAGCGGGCGAGCTGGACTGGGGCGGGGACTTCGGCTGCTGTCGCTGGCCAGTGATCCGCTGGGCGGCCGGTCCCGAGGCCAGGGCAAAGGGAGGCGAGGGCGGGCTGGGCGGCGGAGGGGGCCGGGGCGGAAGACAACGCGCTGCCGGTCCGTGGCCCTCCTCAACGGCCCCGCAGTCCAGCCTCTCCTCCGCCCGATCCCCGTCCAGAAGCAGCCGAGGCGGCAGGGGAGGGCAGTGCTCGTCCCGCAGAAGGGCCCCGGCTCAATCCCCGAGCGCAGCATCTCCAGGGAGGGCTGGGAATTCTGGAAACTGGGAGAGCCGCTGCCGGTCAGTGCCGACAATACCGAGCTGACGAAGAGGGACCCGGGCTGCCCGATTCCGCACAAGGTCCAGCCGGCCGCGGCTCCCTTGACGTGGCTGCGCTGCTGGGCCGGGCTGGGCTGTCGCCCCGGGCCGGGCCCCTTGCTGGGCAACGTCCCCAGGAGGCCCAGGGTGAGGCGAGGTCCCCAGCGCAGTGCCCCCCGGCCTGGAAGGCTTGGCGCGGCCGGCGCGGCCCTACGCGGATGCGTCATGCCGGCCAAGAACAGGCTGCTCGCTGGAGGCCTTTCCGCTGCCGCCTTTCCTCGAAAGCGGCTTCCAGCGGCACAGCCCGTCCGGGGACAGGCCGAGCAGGAGTCCTCCCTCCCGCCACTGAGGGCCGGGCCTTGACCTTCACAGGCAAAGCCTCAGTCTCGGGTTGAGCGTCTCAGCTGAGCTTCAGTGTGCAACAGATTCTGTGATGCAATGCGTCGACTGACAGACAGCCCTCCAGTCTTAGGACGTGGAATTCCTGCTTGGTTACAGATGCTGATGCGGATGGCATGAAGGGGGCAGGCTTGTAGCAGCTGCTGGGTTTCAGAAGGACAAAGCAGGTATCACTGGGCCAACCATCTGCTCCCATTTCACAGAGCCTCCTGCAAGCAGCAACAGAGCCATTGAGAGAAGGGGTTCCTGGCTGCCACCAGGGCTACACACAGGCACAGGGAAATGGTGTGAGCAGGGAGACGGTTAAATCGTTTCCCCCAGGACTGTCATTCTCGGCATTTGGCCCATTTGGCCCACACTTAACTCTGTCCTCTATTGTGGCCCTTGTCTTCCAGGAAATGGTCTTGCTTAGTCTCCCTGTGTATGAGCACAGAGCCAGCCACAAGTCCATTAGCTGCACAACTGTTTCCTTTCGGCACTTCCAGACAATCTCTTTCTTGAGGATTCATCATAATCGTTTCCAGTCAGATCAGGCAACATTGCCTATTTAATGAGTATTCATTCTGATTTGTTTGTGGGGAGGTTAGATGATGTTGCATCAAGCAAATGTTGTCGCACACTTTCCAGGGCATTTTCCCATCACTTTTCTTATTGCAAATATTCCAGTCTTTTTGGAGAAGCTAGTTTGTTGTGCACAACCTTCCAATCGACTATAATTGTGCAACCTGAATTTACCAGTAATATACTCTGTTTACGCCAGGGGTGGTGGTGATGAGTATTTGCATTGTAGCAATATCAGCACAACTTATGTCATAGAATTTCTGTAGATTCCCAGCTCACAAGCTGAGAGGGGAAAATGTCACTGCAAAAAGCACAGTGGTCATGGAAATACAGCCAAGCCACACCATGCATGGGGTGGTGGTGAGAGAGCGTGTGGGGGAGAGGACATGGGAGACAATTGCAGCAATTATATTTTGTAGCATCAATCCCCTCCTGACCTGTGCAGGCGGGAGTGGAGAGCTCTGTCCTCACTTCCCCAGCTAGAGGAGTGCAGCAGAGGTGAGAATTGGTGCCTGGAGCCTTGAGGTAGAGGACCTGTAAGAGTTCTGGGTACAAAAGAGTTAGCAACCTGCGCTGCTTGTGTGTGTTTTTCTGACTCACGCAGGCTGTTCTGTGAAAAATTCCAAAAGACCAGGCAGCAGTAATAGCTCAGCTTGGAAGCCTGGCTCCAACTATATCCACAGAGCCTGGACAAATAAATATGTTTCCAGGCTTCACCTGAACATTGCTAAAGTGGGAGCAACCAGATTTCAATCAGGAGGAATGCCGCCACTGAGACCACCCAGTGGTACCATGTCACCATCCTGCAAGCCACCCCAAACAAACGAAGAATGAGCAGCACACCTAACCACCTGAGGCATGGTCTCCCAGCCTGGGATTCATGTACAGGTGCAGGTGTGCTTCAACCAGGTGCAGCGTTGCACCAAATACAAGACATGGGCAAAACGGGAAAGGGGGAAGGAATGAAGTAGGGGGCAGCTTTGTATGTGTGTGTGCACATTCTCCCCATTGAGACAATACTCAAAGTTCTGGTTTTGGCGTACAAAGCCCTATGCAGCTTGGAACCACGATACCTGAAAGATCGTCTTACCCCTTATATACCCAGTCGATCACTGCGCTCTGCAGTTGAGGGCCTCCTGCAGATACCATCTTAACAGCAGGTCCCTTCTGCACAACACAGGAAGTGGACCTTTAGTGTAGCGGCACCTGCCCTTTGGAATTCCCTCCCCTTAAATATTAGAGAGGCGCCATCTCTGTTATCATTTTGGCACCTACTGAAGACCTGCCTTTTTCAACAAGCCTTTTAAGTAGAGACCTTATCCCAGTCTGTGGCTGTGTTGGAACTGCTTTTTAAGATGTTTTTAAAGCTTTTTTTATGTTTGTAAAGATGTTTTGTTTTAATATGTTTTTGTTTTAATTTATTTTAAAGTCTGTTTTATGATGTTTTTGAGTTTTTAAGTGTTTTTGTTTGCTGCCCTGGGCCCCTTCTGGGAGGAAGGGTGGGATGTAAATGTAATAAATAAATAATAAATGAATAAATTTTTGTTGCACCTGCTCCCCAGTTGGCATAAAGATGTGAGATCATCAAGGGTGTGGCAGGCATCTGAAGACAAATAGGTCCCTTCCCCTTCCTTCGCCTTTGCCCTGTGTTAGGCCTGATGCCAGTGGAGCAGATATGGCGAATATCTCTTCAGTTGCACCAGCGTATCTCCAGCACTGGTGCTGTAAGTCAAGCTTCCTCCTGATTTAAACTAGTTCACCCTTCTGCTGCAAACCCTTGTCAAGCAGATGGCCATAAATAGCACCTCAGAGCTAGCAGCAGCCTAACATGGTCAAGCAGACTTCAGACCTCAGCCAGGCATGGCCACGTCCTCCCTGCTTGGATGCCTGGAGTTCCTCATCCCATCAAAGCCTGGTTCGTAGCCACTGAGTGACTTCATCAGCCACAGATGAGCCCTGCTCTGTCTGTGACATGGCACGTGAAACTGACGTGCAGGACGTCCCATGACTTTCCTTTAAACCTTGGGATGACGTTCTCTCTAGCCCCACGTAAAGCTTGCAGCACCTGCTCCTGAAGAGAGGCATTCCTGTGGCTGAGAGGGGCTGCACAGAGGGGCATTCCTTCACTGCCAACATGTCCCTTTGCTGCTGGAAATGTAATCTGCTATGGCACCTTGCCAAAGCTTCTTTCAAGAATGGTGCTCCACTAGGCTCAGCCACCTTGGCCATCCTCAATATCTTCCTGCCGGACAGTGGTTTAGGAATTCAACATTTCATTTTCTGTTATTCCATTCGGCTTGGAAATGGTGTCCCAAACAATAAGACACCAGAAATAGATTTTGGGTAATGTGAGAAAACTAAAATACACAAGCCGAGAATGGCAAATTTCCCATGCTGATAGCGAGATGGCCAGCCTGTCTCAGCCTCCATTCCCTAGAGATGGTCAGTTCATGCAGGTTCCAGTCAAATAATAGGGATTCAACCAGATGGGATTATAAGAACGTATGAAGATCACTGCAGCTCAGTCAGGCCAAGACCTATCTAGTCCAGCATCCTGTTCTGGTGCTCAACCAGATGCCCCAGTAGGAAGCCTGCAGTTGGGATCTCAGCACAACAGCCACATTCTCCCCATTGTGATTCCCGGCAACTGGTACCCAGAGACATCCTGCTTCCAATAGTGAAGGTAGAACATAGTCATTGTGGCTGGTACACGCTGACAGCCTTATCCTCCATGAGTGCATGTGTGTGATACAAAGTTCATAGGCAGAACAAAAAAAGTTAAAGTCCAAGCTGACTAAAGATAGAAATCATTCCTGTTACCTGAAAAAATGACTCTATGCCAGACGTTCATTGACTTTTACCAAGTTTCAACTAACTTCTAGGGATGTCCAAACCCATGGGAGAAATCGCCATTTTCAAATCATTTTTTCTCTTCCTAGACAGTAGATTGCTGTAGAAATGTCACTTGCCTGTTTAGATTTTACCTGGCCCTGTGTGGCTCTGCCAACTCTTCATTATGAGCAAAAACATCTTTTAAGTACTGTAAGAGCCCAAGAAGCTTTTGCTGAAAATCATGGGTGCCATTTATGTTTGTTGCGGGAGCGGCATAAGCCATTTTGGACTTAGCAGAGATACTATTGCAGATTTCAGTGGATTGGGGGGGACAAAAACACTGCAAGGATAAGAACATAAGAACATAAGAACATAAGAAGAGCCTGCTGGATCAGGCCAGTGGCCCATCTAGTCCAGCATCCTGTTCTCACAGTGGCCAACCAGGTGCCTGGGGGAAGCCCGCAAGCAGGACCCGAGTGCAAGAACACTCTCCACTCCTGAGGCTTCCGGCAACTGGTTTTCAGAAGCATGCTGCCTCTGACTAGGGTGGCAGAGCACAGCCATCATGGCTAGTAGCCATTGATAGCCCTGTCCTCCATGAATTGGTCTAATCTTCTTTTAAAGCCATCCAAGCTGGTGGCCATTACTGCATCTTGTGGGAGCAAATTCCATAGTTTAACTATGCGCTGAGTAAAGAAGTACTTCCTTTTGTCTGTCCTGAATCTTCCAACATTCAGCTTCTTTGAATGTCCACGAGTTCTAGTATTATGAGAGAGGGAGAAGAACTTTTCTCTATCCACTTTCTCAATGCCATGCATAATTTTATACACTTCTATCATGTCTCCTCTGACCCGCCTTTTCTCTAAACTAAAAAGCCCCAGATGCTGCAACCTTTCCTCGTAAGGGAGTCGCTCCATCCCCTTGATCATTCTGGTTGCCCTCTTCTGAACCTTTTCCAACTCTAGAATATCCTTTTTGAGATGAGGCGACCAGAACTGTACACAGTATTCCAAATGCGGCCGCACCATAGATTTATACAACGGCATTATGATATCAGCTGTTTTATTTTCAATACCTTTCCTAATTATCCCTAGCATGGAATTTGCCTTTTTCACAGCTGCCGCACACTGGGTCGACATTTTCATTGTGCTGTCCACTACAACCCCGAGGTCTCTCTCCTGGTCGGTCACCGCCAGTTCAGACCCCATGAGCGTATATGTGAAATTAAGATTTTTCGCTCCAATATGCATAATTTTACACTTGTTTATATTGAATTGCATTTGCCATTTTTCTGCCCATTCACTCAGTTTGGAGAGGTCTTTTTGGAGCTCTTCGCAATCCCTTTTTGTTTTAACAACCCTGAACAATTTAGTGTCATCAGCAAACTTGGCCACTTCACTGCTCACTCCTAATTCTAGGTCATTAATGAACAAGTTGAAAAGTACAGGTCCCAATACCGATCCTTGAGGGACTCCACTTTCTACAGCCCTCCATTGGGAGAACTGTCCGTTTATTCCTACTCTCTGCTTTCTGCTTCTTAACCAATTCCTTATCCACAAGAGGACCTCTCCTCTTATTCCATGACTGCTAAGCTTCCTCAGAAGTCTTTGGTGAGGTACCTTGTCAAACGCTTTGTGAAAGTCTAAGTACACTATGTCCACTAGATCACCTCTATCTATATACTTGTTGACACTCTCAAAGAATTCTAATAGGTTACTGAGACAGGACTTTCCCTTGCAGAAGCCATGCTGGCTCTGCTTCAGCAAGGCTTGTTCTTCTATGTGCTTAGTTAATCTAGCTTTAATAATACTTTCTACCAGTTTTCCAGGAACAGAAGTTAAGCTAACTGGCCTGTAATTCCGGGATCTGCTCTGGATCCCTTTTTGAATATTGGCGTTACATTTGCCACTTTCCAGTCCTCAGGCACAGAGGAGGACCTGAGGGACAAGTTACGTATTTTGGTTAGCAGATCAGCAATTTAACATTTGATTTCTTTGAGAACTCTCGGGTGGATGCCATCCGGGCCTGGTGATTTGTCAGTTTTTATATTGTCCATTAAGCCTAGAACTTCCTGTCTCATTACCACTATTTGTCTCAGTTCCTCAGAATCCCTTCCTGGAAATGTTAGTTCAGGTTCAGGGATCTGCCCTGTATCTTCCACTGTGAAGACAGATGCAAAGAATTCATTTAGCTTCTCTGCAATCTCCTTATCGTTCTTTAGTACACCTTTGACTCCCTTATCATCCAAGGGTCCAATCGCCTCCCTACATGGTCTCCTGCTTTGAATGTATTTATAGAATTTTTTGTTGTTGGTTTTTATGTTCTTAGCAATGTGCTCCTCAAATTCTTTCTTAGCATCCCTTATTGTCTTCTTGCATTTCTTTTGCCAGAGTTTGTGTTCCTTTTTATTTTCTTCATTCGGACAAGACTTCCATTTTCTGAAGGAAGACTTTTTGCCTCTAAGAGCTTCCTCGACTTTGCTCATTAACCATGCTGGCATCTTCTTGGCCCTGGCGGTACCTTTTCTGATCTGTGGTATGCACTCCAGTTGAGCTTCTAATATAGTGTTTTAAACAACTTCCAAGCATTTTCGAGTGATGTGACCCTCTGGACTTTGTTTTTCAGCTTTCTTTTTACCAATCCCCTCATTTTTGTGGTTTCCTCTTTTGAAGTCAAATGTGACCGTGTTGGATTTTCTTGGCAATTGGCCAGTTACATGTATGTTTAATTTAATAGCACTGTGGTCACTGCTCCCAATCGGTTCAACAACACTTACATCTCGCACCAGGTCCCGGTCCCCACTGAGGATTAAGTCCAGGGTTGCCATCCCTCTGGTCGGTTCCATGACCAACTGGTCTAGGGAATAGTCATTTAGAATATCTAGAAATTTTGCTTCTTTGTCATGACTGGAACACATATGCGGCCAGTCTATGTCTGGGTAGTTGAAGTCACCCATCACTACCACATTTCCTAGTTTGGATGCTTCCTCAATTTCATATCTCATCTCCAGGTCTCCCTGAGCATTTTGATCAGGGGGATGATAGATTGTTCCCAGTATTATATCCCTCCTGGGGCATGGTATCACCACCCACAACGATTCTGTGGAGGAGTTCGCCTCTTTTGGGGTTTCGAGCTTGCTGGATTCAATGCTTTCTTTCATGTATAGAGCGACTCCGCCACCAATACGTCCTTCCCTGTCCTTCTGATATAGTTTATATCCAGGGATAACCGTATCCCGCTGGTTTTCTCCATTCCACCAGGTCTCCGTTATGCTCACTATATCAATGCTCTTCTCTAAGACCAAGCACTCCAGTTCTCTCATCTTGGTTCAGAGGCTCCTAGCATTAGTGTACAAGCACTTGTAAGCAGTGTCTCTCTTCAAGTGTCTTTGGCACTTGTGGTTTGGCCTGTGGTAATTTTGCCCTTCTGAATTTATATCCTGTGCCCCTGCTCTCACAATGCCTACTTCTAGGCCCACCCCTTTTAAAATTTCATCATTTCTTTGGTTTTTATCCCAGGGGGGAGGTTTATTCCGAACCGGACCTTCCTCAGCTCCTGTCGGGTTTCCCCCCTCAGTCAGTTTAAAAGCTGCTCTGCTACCTTTTTAATTTTAAGTGCCAGCAGTCTGGTTCCATTCTGGTTCAAGTGGAGCCCGTCCCTTTTGTACAGGCCCGGCTTGTCCCAAAATGTTCCCCAGTGCCTAACAAATCCAAACCCTTCCACCCAACACTATCGTCTCATCCACGCAATGAGACTGCAAAGCTGTGCCTGTCTGGCTGGTTCTGCGCGTGGAACCAGTAGCATTTCAGAGAAAGCCACCTTGGAGGTTCTGGCTTTCAGCATCCTACCTAGCAACCTAAATTTTGCTTCCAGGACCTCACGGCTGCATTTCCCCATGACGTTGGTGCCAACGTGCACCACGACCACTGACTCCTCCCCAGCACTGTCTACCAAACTATCTAAACGACGGGCGATATCCGCAACCTTTGCACCAGGCAGGCAAAACACCTTGTGGTCTACACGCCCATCACACACCCCACTGTCTATGTTCCTAATGATCAAATCACCCACTACAAGGATCCCTCCACCCCCTGGAGATATATCCTCGGCATGAGAGGATTGCTGCTCATCCCCCAAGGAATGGGTCCCTTCTAAGAGATCATTTCCCTCTTCCTCAGCTGGATGCTCTCCTTCCGCGAGACCATCGTTCTCCATGATAGCAGAAGAGCTATCCTTGGAGTGGGACACAGCTATAACGTCCCTGAAGGCCTCCTCCACACACCTCTCTGCCTCTTTCAGCTTTTCCAGGTCCGCCACCTTGGCCTCAAGGAAATGAAGTCGTTCCCGGAGAGCCAAACACCCAGAGCCAGAAAACACTTATTCAGAGGAGGAAGAATTTTTCTGCGCAGTAAACTTTCCTGTGCATATTGTGCAAACACCACAATTTTTTTCCATTCAATAAGCTATGGGGTTTTTTCATACAGCAAACAACAAAACTATCTTTTAAAGTAAAAATTCTAAGAAAATATTGTAAACTGTCTAGAAAAAACTTTGTTACAACTGAGAACTAATGTTTTGTAAGGTGCAAGATAACAGTACTTAGAGAAATGTCCCCAAACAACATTATATGGTTTGTGCCAACCTATTGACACCCCCACACCAGATTTCCACTGTGAGGCCTGTTGCAGAGTGGCGAAATTGGGAATGGAGAGTCTGAGTGAGCCTTTATGTGTTTGAATCTTCGCTAAAGATTACACCTTCCCTTTAAATTAGTCAGACAGAGACTTTCAGCTTTAAAATAAGAAATAACTACTTTATTCTGGAAGTACATACTTGATAGGAAAGAGTTCTACATCTAGCTAACTAGCTAAGTTGGAGATGCAAACAGTAAGCCTAGAGTTTGCCCTCATGCTGGGAGGAGAGGGAGAGACAAAGAGAAGATGTCTGCCCTCCCTCTCAAGAGAAAGAAGGAGGAAGGAGATGTGGTCAACACCCTTTGCATATCAGTCTAGCAGGAAGGGAGAGTCAGCAGGAGATCAGAGGACAGGTATTAGCCTAGCCATCAGGAGGTCTCCTCTCTAGCTACCCTTTTAACCCCATGCAGCCTCAACCCACAAGTTGGAGCTGAACCACAGATTCCAACAAGGCCTACGGCAGAACTTCTAGCAGCTGTTGCACCATTTTTTTGTTTTCTTATCCTCTACCACAGAGACAGCAGCGTCCAAAAGGCCCAGATGATGCTGGAGGTGGCAGTTGGGCTCCATAACCAAGAGCATGTGCTGCTGCCCAGATGGCTGAGTCTGGAGTAGGCATGCCTTGTATCTTTCACTTTATCTCTGGCCCTTCCCTTCCCATCCCAACTTCCCATCCCAGAAAACGGGGTGGGGGATAGCCTGGGCAATGAAAGGGTTTGAATGCCATAAAGGAGGTGGGAGAAAGTGTTCATAACCCTTTTGAATTCCCACCATTTGTAAAATAAAAAGTTACTTTGCTTGGAGAAGCCATTTTTTCCCTTCCGAGAGTCAAAGGTATGTCCTTCTGCAACAATGGAACCTTGGAGATGAGACTGCAAGCTTCTTTGCTTGGGATGGGAAATTTGACTCCCTGTTCTTTGGTGACCTGTCCCTGACCATTCTTCTATGGGGGAAAAAGGGGGATGCTTTACTACCCGAATTCACTAACATTGGCTTGAGTAGAAATACACCCCAGTGGCAAAATGCAATGCATTTCTAGAATATTTTATGCCCCAGGTTTGTTTATTTCCAGTAAGGAAATGGTAAGTGTGAAGTGGCTGAAATTTGGGGACATTGTATGGGTGACACTTTGTGACAATATCCTAGAAAGACTACCCTGTAGGTCTACTTATGTGTAAATTGCACAAATGAAAACTTCACCTGCGGTATATTTTTACCCATCTGTGGTTGGGATTAGGATTAAGGTGGAAATTAAGGGTGTGTTTAACCTGCACAAACTGGCCACGGTTCTGCAAAGCGTCTGGATGGGGATTGTGTGTCAGATCTACATAGCATTTAGCAAGCAGCACATTACGAGTTGCGTGGTAGCATTTCTCTCCGGTTCCTGGCTCTTAGGGAGGCATCCAACATGAGTCACATTTTTAAAATCACTTCCCCTCCCCCTCCTCCTCCCCACTGCTGATATTTCAGCACATGTTCCTTTTCTGTTTGCATCCATGTATGAGGGTAGCCCATTTGGGGGAGACCTATCAACAGCTATTAGCTTCAAAGGAAGGAAGACAGGTAGAGGAGTGCAGGTCAGATGGACAGCCTAGCCCCCTTGGAGGACTCTCCTTCTATCTCCCCTGTGGCATGCAGACTTCAGCCCTGAAATATGAGTTACAATTTCCCACATCTTCGACAGTGTAGCCTCTGAACAGGGCACACCGGAGGGTGAACAGCTACACTTCATATGAGCCTGGCATCTCATAAGGGTAATCCTCCACAGGTTGCCTGGCACCATTTACCTTACAAAGGGAAAGCCAACTGACTTCTATGGCCCCCTGCAGAGATGGGTGGGTTAGAGAGCATCTGGCTGGATGTGTTCCATCTAGGGACATCCTGCCCCTGCATCCCATCCAACAAGCAGCACCACTGGATCATCCATGTGTCATTCAAACCCCCTTTTCCTCCCAAGTCCTGGATCTGTCTGCAGTGAGGTCTAACGACAGCCCAGCAGTGCCAACCGCAGGAATTCCATCCAGGAAGTGCTAGACTGGCCTGACAGCTCAGCGGTGCTCCACTGGGAATGACTGAGTGCAAAATGCAATTGTTGATCTTTTGGGAAAAGCCCATAAAGTGAATGAATCAAGAGCAGCTTTTCCCACCAATAACAGGAAAAACAGAGCATGATGTGGCAAGACAGATACAGATTTCTGACCTGAACTTCCACTTCTTGGTGACTCTTTCCAAGCTCACCTACTTGGGGGAATTTGTTCTTTTGCAGGAATGCGAGTCAAGAACAAGGTCCAAAATCCAGCCAAATGTTTCTGCCTCGGAAATCTCTCTTATTGCAACAGGGCAGAATTACATTTGACTTTCCTGTTACTCCATCAGTTCTGGGCATGTAATCCGTCTTATTCTTCTCTAAAATATTCAGTTGAGACACAGTACACCCGCCTGATTCACAGCCAAGGCAAATGAAGGCTTCTTGATTCATTGTCTTTCCCTAAATAGACCCAAATGTGACCTCAGCAAGAGAAACATTCAGAAACTGGCAGGAGAACATTTTAATCTCCCTGGACACTCTGCTGCTGAGCTGTGAGTTGCTGTTCTCCACCAGAATAATTCAACGGGAGACTCCAACATGTAGAAGCTAAATTAGAACAAATAATAAAGTTTGATACTGCTCATTTGGGGTTGAATAGAAAGAATGGTTTCATGTCCCACTACAAGCACTAGCAATGGTAAGGTAATTTTGTTGTCAGGAACTAATTACTGTTGTTATGAATGGTTCTTTATACTGCATACATTTAAGGTTCAGTTGAATTGTAACAGATAATTTCCATCTCATTGCTTTTTTAACTGTACATTTTACTTCAGGGGTGGGAAACGTGGCCTGCCAGCCCTCCCCATTTGGCCCATTTGGGGGAAGCCACGCCCACCTACCCTACACCTGACATCACATTTATTTCTTTATTAACATTTATACCCCGCCTCCCTTTCATCAAGGAACCCAGACATGTAGTTCCCAGACCATCTCCCATCCAGGCACTGACCAGACCCAATCCTGCTTAGCTTCAGCAAGGTGGTGGCCTCACGTGCCTTCATAGCCTGGAAAGTCAGGCATGGGGCAGGGAAGGGAGGGGCTTCAAAGGAGCAATCAGGAGCTGAAAGTGGGCTTCCCATTGTTCCTTTGCTGGACCAACCACCCTGCATGCCAACACTGGAGGTGGGAAAGAGAAGCGCAGGGAGGCCTGTGCAAGGGATTTTGATGGGCCAGGACAACCCATGTGTCAATCGTGTGATGTCATCATGACATTGTGTGACTGACAGTTGGGTTGCCCCACCCACCTGTCAACGTTGGCCCACAGGGTGGGGCCAGATGAAGTTTTCCTTTCCCCACCCCCTCCCTGCACACCTGCCAACCAAAGATGGAGCGCCCTGCACCTGGTGAAGTGGACCCTCATCCATAAAAGCTCTTTGTGCTCTAATACATTGGTTTGTCTTTCAGGAGTTGCAAGAGGCTTTGTGGTTTTGGCTGCAGCAAATGAACATCTGGAAGCTATTTTCCCTCTTTATAATTCAAGCTAAATAACGGGTTGATGTATTTTCATGAGTTCTTTGGAAAAGTGTTGAGCCCAAGGCTCTGTTTTTTGGGATGCCCAGTCTCTCACAGGGCAGTCAGTTTATCTACCTAGCACAATAGTCACAACTCTGACTGGCAGAAGTTCTCCAGGGCCTGGAGGGGGGAGGGGGATCTTTCACAACATCAGCAAGAAGCTCCAGGGGGAAACCAGTGCAGATCCAGAACATGAAAATTACCACCCAAGTCCTTCTGATCCTAAACTTTGCCAGCATCACCCAAACGTTTCAGTTTTGAGGTTCATCTGGGCATGAGAAGAGCCCTGAAGTGGCAGCTGGGCCAGGCCAAAGGAGGCCCATCTAATCCAGCATCTTGTTCTCACAGTGGCCAACCAGATGCCCTCAAGGGAAGCCCACAAGCAAGACCTCAGGGCAACAGTGCTCTTGCTTGTGATTCCCAGCAACTAGTATTCATAGTCAGACTGCCTCCCACGATGAAGGGAGAACACAGCAGTCATGGCCAGGAGCCAAAGAAAGCCTTACCCTCCATGAAATTGTCTAATCCTGTTTTCATAAGAACATAAGAAAGGTTAAGTGAGCACAGCCTTCCCTAGCCTGGTGCCTTCCAGACACTTTGGACTACCTTACACTAACTGGGGCTGATGGGAGTTGTAGTCCAACAACATCAGGTTGGGGAAGGCTGAGTTAGCAGCTGACTAAGAAACTGATTGGTGGACAAATGGCATCAAGATGCCTCCTCCTCCTCCTCTTTGCCACTTAACTTGTTATCTGGTGGGATCATCCAACCTCAAGGGGAGAAATCTCAGGAGGTTCTTCTACTTCCGGGGGGGGGGGGGAGATGGGGAGCAGAGAGAAAGGGCAGTAATCCTGATGGTAGCCAGTCAGAGCAAAACAACAAAGAGTCTTGTGGCACCTTAAAGATCAACACATTTTGACTCTGTCATCAGGGGAGGCTGTTTCCACCTGCCTTGCCCCACCCTCCAGCCCTGGAAGCCTTCAAAGGCAGCTTCTTTCAGAAGACTTTCTGGCCCTTTGGGTTGAGCTGTGGGGGTTCGGGGGATGGAAGAGATTTCTGTCTCAGTTTGGGGGTTAGTGTTTAAATATTTTTGCTTTGGCTTTGTTGTTGAGCTTTACGCTCATTTATGCTTTGATGTATATATATTTTTCTTAATGTAGTGATTATACTTTTTATTATGTGTTGTGCTGTTGCATTTGGACTATTTGTGTGAACCGCTTTGAGCACATGTGGATTTGTGGAAAATGCGGTATATAGATAAAATAATAATAATAACAATAATAATAATTTTATTATGGCATAAATTAATTATAATCCACAATAGCTCCTGCCACAATAACTTATGGAGCATGTAAGATGTAGGCCCTGGTGGTGGCTCACAGCGCAACATTTACAGAACTTCACCCCCTTGCACACTGCTGCTGTGGCTACAGTTACAGAACTATATAACCAGTCACAAATGGCCAGTCTCAGAGCTGCCTACAAAGAAGCCAGAAATGTCTGTGGA
Organism: Rhineura floridana; assembly: GCF_030035675.1. Lineage (NCBI taxonomy): Eukaryota > Metazoa > Chordata > Lepidosauria > Squamata > Rhineuridae > Rhineura > Rhineura floridana. The sequence continues at coordinate 1,131,109 of NC_084487.1, forward strand.
CCTTTAGTGCCCAGTGCCAGGGAAGGGCGGAGGAGGATGCATTGAAAATAACCCCATACAAACAGTTTTGTGTGCATGTTTGTTTTCCCTTACTTGTGCAAGGATACACAATGACATTTGCTGAGCACAGTCCCCCACAAATTGCATTCAGCTCAACACATCACAAACAGTTTATAGCCTCAGCCACAGATGCTCCTTGCAAGAGGATACCAGCATTCATTCCTTAAACGTTTCTAATCCCCCTGGTGCACTGTTTCTCAACCAGTGTGCCTCCAGATGTTGTTGGACCACAATTCCCATCTTTCCTGACCATTGGCAATGCTGGCTGGGGCTGATGGGAGTTGTGGTCCAACAACATCTGGAGGCACACTGGTTGAGAAACACTGCCCTGGTGGGTGGTGGGAGAGAAAACATCTGGAAAGGTGCAGGCAGTCTCTGCTAAAGGCACATCTCTCCATCAGCCTCTTGGGCACCTGGCCAAGAGGGGCAACATTCAAAAAGTTGGGTCAGGGAAGCAGGGATCCAGTCTTGCCTCACTAACCATTTAGAGTGTCAAGTCGATCCTGAAAAGATGGACAGAATAATCACGACATGATGTGTATCTCATACAATGTACCAGATGCCCCATTGGTAACTATGTGGGTAAATGTGAGCACCCTTTAAGATGCAGGGGGGAAAATGATGATGGAGAAGAACAGCTTACGGTTCATGAAAATGGACTGCCTTCAAGTTGAACCCTATGAACAGGGATTTCATGGTAAGCAGTATTCAGAGGGGTTTTCCCCTTGCCTCCCTCTGAGGCTAGTCCTCCTCAGCTGGCTAGGGCCTGCTCAGCTTGCCCCAGCTACAAAAGCCAGCCCCTTCCTTGTCTGCAACTGCCAGGTGGGGGGCAACTGGGCTATTTGGGACTATGCAGCTTGCCCACAACTGCACAGATGGCAGGGCAGTAACTCCTGAGCCACTTCCTGTGGGTGATCTTTAGCTGGCCCTCGACACCCAGGAGACACAAGCGGGGATTTGAACTCACAGACTCTGGACTCCCAGCCAGGCTCTTCTCCCCACTGTGGTATACCAGCCTACTCCAACAAGCCTATAGACAGAGGCAATCCAGTCAACAGATTTTCAAAAGTCTTTTGATAAGGTACCTCACCAAAGATCCTGAGCAAGTTTAGCAGTCATGGTGTAAGACGGAAGATCCTCTTGTGGATCAGGGACTGGTTCATAGGAAGCAGAGAGGAGGAATAAATGGACAGTTCTCCCAATGGAGGGCTGTAGAAAGTGGAGTCCCCCAAGAATTAGTGTTGGGACCTGTGCTTTTTAATTTGTACGTAAATGATCTCGTTAGGAGGTGAGGCAATGAGGTGGCCAAATTTGCTGATTGCTCATGGTGGTTGAAACAAAAAGAGACTGAACAGTTCCAAAAGGATCTCTCAAAATGGAGTGAAAGGGCAGTAAAATGGCAAAAGGAAATCAGTGTACGCAAGTGTAGTGATGCACATATACGCTCATGGGGTTTGAACTGGCAGTGACTGACCAGGAATGAGACCTTGGGGTGGTAGCAGATAGCTCAATGAAGATATCGGCCCAGTGTGCAACTGCTGTGTAAAAGGCAAGTTCCATGCTAGGCATCATGAGGAAAGGGATTGAAAATAAAACTGCCAATATCATAATGTCGTTATACAAATCTATGGTGCAGCAGCATTTGAAATACTGTGTACAGTTCTAGTCGCCGCACCTCGAAAAGGATTTTGTGGAGCTGAAAATCGTTCCGGAAAGTGCACCCAAAATGATCAGGGGGATGGAGGGACTCCCCTATGAGGAAAGGCTGCAGCATTTGAGGTTTTTTAATTTAGAGAAAAGATGGGGGGTGAGGCATGATAGAGATGAATGAAATGATGTTTGGTGTGGAGAAAGTGGCTAAGGAGGTGTTTTCTCCGTCTCTCATAATACTAAAATTTAGGGCCATCCAATGAACCTGAATGTTGGAAGATTCAGGACAGATAAAAGAAAGTACTTTTTTATACATTGCATGTTAATCTACGGAATTTGCTCCCACAGGAGGCAGTGATGGCCACCAAATTAAATAGCTTTAAAAGAGGATTAGACAAATTCATGAGTATAAATCTATCAATGGCTGCTAGCCAGAATAGTTATGCTCTGTGTCCACTGTTGGAGGCAGTAATCCACTGAAAAGTATGGTTTATATAAAACCTTTAAACAAATATTGATTGATTGATTGATTTGATTTATATCCCGCCCTTTCTCCCAGTAAGAGCCCAGGGTTCCAAATAAAAGCACTGAAAGCACTTTAAAACATCTTAAAAACAGACTTCAAAATATATTAAAACACAACAACCATTAAAAACATATTAAAAGAAAACATCTTTAAAAACATTTTTTAAAAAGCTTTAAAAACATTTTAAAAAGGAGGATTAAAAATATATTAAAGAGCAATTCCAACACAGATGCAGACTGGGATAAGGTCTCAACTTAAAAGGCTTATTGAAAGAGGAAGGTCTTCAGTAGGTGCCAAAAAGATAACAGAGATGGCGCTTGCCTAATATTTAAGGGGAGGAAATTCCGAAGAGTAGGCGCCACTACACTAAAGGTGTGTTTCCTATGTTCTGTGGGACAGACCCTCTGATAAGATGGTATCTGCAGGAGGCCCTCACCTGTAAAGCGCAGTGATCGACTGGGTATATAAGGGATAAGACGGTCTTTCAGACATCCTGGTCCCAAGCTGCATAGGGCTTTGTACACCATGACTAGAACCTTGAACTAGGCCCGGTAGCAAATGGGCAGCCAGTGCAATTCTTTCAGCAGTGGAGTGACATGTTGGCAATACCCTGCCCCAGTGAGGAGTCACATCGCCACATTTTGCTCCAGCTGCAGCTTCCGGACCAACCTCAAGGGCAGCCCCACATAGAGCGCATTACACTAATCCAGCCTGGAGGCTACCAGTGTTTGCACAACAGCGGTCAGTGTTGTGGTGTAAATTTGTTAAGCAGAGAATAACAGCGGTCTGAAATGCGTGTGTGCCAGTGTGTGTGCATTTACCGTAAGTGCCAGGCTTTTACCCTGCATTAGGATCACTGATACTTAAGACTTAGTAAAATAAGAAAAGCTACTTTATTTATAGAAATACATAGTAGATAGAAAGGCATACCTACTTCTAACTAACTAACTAAGTTGGAGGCGCAACACCCAGACGTGGGTCTTGCCCTCATGGCTCAGGAGAGAGAGAGAGAGCAGAGACAAAGGTATCTCCTCTCTCTCAGACAGTCTGAGAAGAGAAGAGAAGAGAAGAAAGGGCGGAAGGAGGAGCAGCAGATAAGCTTCCCTTAAGACTATCAGTCTAGCGAAGGAAGGAAGTCAGGCAGAGCATCCCAGGTAAAGGTAGCCAAGCCTATCCATCTGGAGGACCCTCGCTCTGCCTCCCTTCTGGAACATCAACAAAAGAATATAACAGGAGTTGCTCTTGCCCACTTCCAACAGTCAGGTTATCCCGGTCCAGAAAAGGCTGCAGATGTCTTACCAGCTGAAGCTGGTGAAAGACACTCCTAGCCATGGAGGTCACCTGGGCCTCTAGTGACAAAAATGGATCCAGGAGTACCCTGGAGCAATGGACTAAATTAATTAGCCTGTTGGGTCATCATAAACCTGAAGGCAATGGAAAGTCCAGCTCATGTGATCTGAAGGCAATCTTAAGATTTATATCCTTTTTGTTCAAGTGGTCCAAAGATTTCCTGTTATTTGCTGGTTGTCATATTTATGGGACAGGAAGCATTTGGAAGCAGGGGAGAGAGAAGCTCGCTGTCTGTGTGAGGGAGACTTCACTGGGACAGAGCTAAGGGGCCTAACTTACATGGTGTAGTTTCTGTTACCAAGACTGGGCTGTTGGTGGAGGAAGATGGACAATCAAGCAGGCTGTGCCCAGCAGTCATAAATCTCAGGCCGCCTGTTCCCAGATTCATCGGCTGGGTTTGTTCCAAACTTTGTGGCCATCTCTGAAGAGAACACACTAGCAGATGTGTGGGGATGGAGACCACCTCCTTGAGCTACATGCCTCTACCCCCCCGCCCCACCCCCTGGGAAGCCTTCATTGAGGACATCAGAAATGGCCAAATTTCTCCTGTGCAAGTCGGGGGGGGGAGGCTGAGAGAACAAAACCTCCCACCCTGCAATTTGGGATTGTCGGGTGCCGCATCCCAGCAACAGGGTCTGATCTCAAACCCCCATCAAGTCTTCAGCCCCGAACAACCCAACTGTAAGCTGAGAGTGATCTGGAGGCATCCAGAGTCTGGCTTTCTTCTTCTTTATTCTTGACTAAATTTATATTTATTTATTATTTAACAAACCGTATATTTATTTATTTATTTATTATTTTTATTTTTTATTTATTAGATTTATATACCGCCCGACTAGCAATAGCTCTCTGGGCGGTGAACATAAAAATAGCATAAAAATACAATAAATAACAGAATAATACTAGTAATACAGTCAAAAATCAAATACAATAACATTTTTAAAGTAAATCAATTTACCTTAAAATGCTTCAGAGAATAGGAAGGTTTTGACCTGGCGCCGAAAAGAAAGCAAAGTCGGCGCCAGGAGTACTTCCTCGGGGAGACTGTTCCATAGTCCAGGGGCCACCACTGAGAAGGCCCTAGATCTTGTCATCACCCTCCGGGCCTCCCTGTGAGTTGGAACCCGGAGGAGGGCCTTCATAGCAGAACGTAGTGTACGGGCCGGTTCATATCGGAAGAGGCGTTCCGCCAGGTATTGTGGTCCCGCACCCTATAAGGCTTTATAGGTCAATACCAACACTTTGAATCTAGCCCGGAAACATATTGGCAACCAGTGCAAGCGGGCCAGAACAGGTGTTATGTGCTCGGACCGCTTGGTCCTTGTCAGCAATCTGGCCGCCGCATTTTGCACTAGTTGTAGCTTCCGAACTGTCTTCAAAGGTAGCCCTACGTAAAGAGCATTACAGTAATCCAACCGTGAGGTTACCAGAGCATGTACCACTGATGTAAGGTCCTCTTTACTCAAATAGGGACGTAGCTGGGCTACCAACCGAAGTTGGTAAAACGCATTCCTAGCCACCGAGGCTACTTGAGCCTCAAGTGAAAGGGAAGAGTCTAAAAAGACTCCCAGACTACGAACCCGGTCCTTTAGGGGGAGTGTAACCCCGTCCAGGACAGGGTATATATCCACTATCCGATCAGAGAACCCGTCCACCAACAGCATCTCAGTCTTGTCTGGATTGAGCTTCAGTTTGTTAACTCTCATCCAGTCATAAGAACATAAGAACATAAGAAGAGCCTGCTGGATCAGGCCAGTGGCCCATCTAGTCCAGCATCCTGTTCTCACAGTGGCCAACCAGGTGCCTGGGGGAAGCCCGCAAGCAGGACCCGAGTGCAAGAACACTCTCCCCTCCTGAGGCTTCCAGCAACTGGTTTTCAGAAGCATGCTGCCTCTGACTAGGGTGGCAGAGCACAGCCATCATGGCTAGTAGCCATTGATAGCCCTGTCTTCCATGAATTTGTCTAATCTTCTTTTAAAGCCGTCCAAGCTGGTGGCCATTACTGCATCTTGTGGGAGCAAATTCCATAGTTTGACTATGCGCTGAGTAAAGAAGTACTTCCTTTTGTCTGTCCATTGTCGCGGCCAGGCAACGGTTCAGCACATCGACAGCCTCACCTGAAGAAGATGAAAAAGAGAAGTAGAGCTGCATGTCATCAGCATACTGATGACAACGCACTCCAAAACTCCAGATGACCTCTCCCAACGGCTTCATATAGATATTAAAAAGCAGGGGGGACAAAACTGACCCCTGCGGGACCCCATATTGGAGAACCCGCGGTGTCGAGCAATGTTCCCCAAGCACTACCTTCTGGAGACGACCCGCCAAGTAGGAGCGGAACCACTGCCAAGCAGTACCTCCAACTCCCAACTCCGCAAGCCTCTCCAGAAGGATACCATGGTCGATGGTATCAAAAGCCGCTGAGAGATCAAGGAGAATCAACAGAGTTACACTCCCTCTGTCTTTCTCCCGACATAGGTCATCCTACAGGGCGACCAAGGCTGTCTCGGTGCCAAAACCGGGCCTAAATCCCGATTGAAATGGATCTAGATAATCGGTTTCATCCAATAGTGTCTGGAGCTGGCCAGCAACCACTCGTTCCAAGACCTTGCCCAGGAATGGAACATTCGCCACTGGCCTGTAGCTGTTAAAATTGTCTGGGTCCAAGGAAGGCTTTTTCAGGAGTGGTCTCACCACTGCCTCTTTCAGACAGCCCGGGACCACTCCCTCTTGTAAAGAGGCATTTATCACTTCCTTGGCCCAGCTACCTGTTCCATTCCTGCTAGTTTTTATCAGCCAGGAGGGGCAAGGATCCAGTACCGAAGTGGTTGCACGTACCTGTCCAAGCACCTTGTCCACGTCCTCGAGCTGAACCAACTGGAGCTCATCCACTTGAATGTAAAGACCTCTAAGTGGTTTACAAAAAAAATTCCCAATTATCAATAAAACAGTTAAAAACAAGTAATTGGCTAAAGAAAAAAGTTCCAAGCAGGTGCTGGGAGGAATTCAGCTAACATCCCACCATTCCTCTCAAAGGAACGGAACTGACAGCCATTCATTTCTGTTCCGCCTTTCTGCCTAGATGTTAACATGAAAAATGTCATACAAAAATCTCACGGTACTACTGTAAAATCATCTTAACATCAACTCCAAATTCTGCATAAAGCTAATGGAGTTAAGAGACCTGGCCAAACCAAAAGGGCCACCAGAGGCAGAACACTCCACAAGCAGGGAGCCAACCCAGAAGAGCCTCTGCAGTCCGTGTTTCAGTCAAAGGAGAGGCCCTGAGCACCACCCCATCAGGTGACCCAGGAGTCTGGGGCAGGGGAGAGCGAGACCATGCCACTCAACCATGTGACCCTGAATGGTCCCCAGAATCATCTCCTGGGGGGGAACAGGAGTCCTCTCCTCCTCAGCTTAATTTGGATGGGGGTCCACTCTCTCACATGTGACTGTGCCTGGTTTGGGTGCCCCTGAGAGAGGCAGCCACCGCCTGGCATTCTTGAGAGGGTTGTCTGCTGGGGGCGAGGGGCTTCGTTGCTTTGGAGATGCTGAGCACAACAAAGGTGGGGGCCATGACAGCAGAGGGGGGACCCCCCATCATTCTCTCCTTCCCATTTACAAGTGATGGCTCTGCCCCCATCCTTCCCCGGCTGTGGCAGCAGGTGCACGAGATGCCCATTCCTCCCCCCCACGTGGTGGCCAAGACCCAGTTTGCCAACCTGGTGGCAGAGCAGCGAGCAGCACCGGGTCAGAGTTCTGGAGGGGGGTGTGAATCTTCCCTGAAGCAGCACATCTCTCCCCGGACATGATCACACCAAGATTCTAGGTTTAGGAAAATTAATTGCAGGAAATAAACTAGTAACAAACAGGAAAAAAACGGATAGAAGAGCGTTCCTAGTTCTAACTAAGGGCTCATCCAAACGGAGCGGGATAATCCATGTTTTTCATATCCGGTTTGCCATCGGACAGTCCTCACTGTCTTCCCCCCCCCCCACGCTTTTTTCCGATTTAAAAAATACGTGTTTTTTGCGCCTGCACCTGCAGCGGGAAGATCCCTACATCCTTTTCGCTTTTTCCAAGCCCCGCCTGTAAAACCAAGCCCATCAGCCAATTGGTTCACAAAAAACTGATGCGTGCTCCTCCCCTCCTTTGGCTGGAATGAGGAGAAGGGGCACAGGGAAACGCCCAAGAGCCGCCCATCAGCTGTAAAGTCCGCCATATTGCGTCCTAGCTCCTGAAGGCACAGCAGATGATTCCTGATTTTAAAAGGCAAATCGCATTTTTTGCTGTATTGCCAAGAGTGGATTTAACCCATAAAAAAGCGCAACAGCACGCGATGCCATATGGACTACCGAAAAATAATGAAAACACAAAGCGATCGTGTATCACATTTTGCAGTCATCTGAATGAGCCCTAAGTTGGGGATGCAAAGCCCCATCCTTGGTCTTTGCTCTCTCGCTGCTGAGGACGGGCAAAGCAAAGGGGTCTCCTCTCCCAAAGTCAGGCAAAAAAGGGGGAGGAAGCCGGAACTGAGGTCAGCGGTGCCAGGTTACCAGTCCACACGCTGAAGGAAGGCCAGCCACCGGTTCGCTCGTTTAACCCTGCAAGCGCACCACCTCCAGTGGCATTATTATTATTATTATTATTATTATTATTTATTAAATTTATATACCGCCCGACTAGCGGCAGCCTTTAAGATTGCTTGGTCCTGGGCCAGCCTGGCTGCAACCTCGGCAGCCCTCTGCCAAGAGCTTTGCGGCAGCTCGGAGAGGGTCCACCAGAGAGGGAGTGGGGTCCGGGGACTGGCTAGAGGGGCCCTTTCTTTCCGCCTGCAGGGCTGAACTCCCCGTGGCCCCATTCCTCTAAGGCAGGTCAGGGACGAGGGCCTCCCCGCACTGGGCAGTGAACCTCGGTCAGGAGGGATTTCCCCAGAAAGGGGGCATGAGCCGCTCTCCGGCAGGGCACCGAGTGTCGCAGAGTGGCAAAATTGGGAATGGAGAGACTGAGTGAGCCTTTGTGTGTTTGAATCTTTGCTAAAGATTACACCTTCCCTGGAATTAGTCTGACTGAGACGTTAAGCTTTAAACTAAGAAAGAACTACTTTATTCTGGAAGTACATACTTCATAGCAAAGAGTTCTACATCTAGCTAACTAGCTAAGCTGGAGATGCAAACCCTAACCTAGAGCTTGCCCTCATGCTGGGAGGAGAGGGAGAGACAAAAAGAAGATGTCTGCCCTCCCTCTCAAGAGAAAGAAGAAAGGAAAGGAGGAAGGAGACGTGGTCAACATCCTCTGCATATCAGTCTAGCAGGAAGGGAGAGACAGCAGGAGATCAAAGGACAGGTATTAGCCTAGCCATCAGGAGGTCTCCTCTCTAGCTACCCTTTTTAACCCCATGCAGCCTCAACCCACAAGCTGGAGTTGAACCACAGATTCCAACACCCGGCGCCTCCCATTACTCCCCGCCCCGCCCCAGCGATGGGGCTGTCTTTGCATTTGGGGTCCTCTGCAGCCTGGAGGGTGCCCAGCATCCCCGTGGACTCCTTGCTCGCCTATCGGCAAACCGCGCCGTGGCCCTCGAAGTTTCTCGGCTAACTCGAGGTGAAGGTAGGAAGTTTCGTCCCTCGCAGCAGCCGTCGGAGTCGACTCCGCTCACCTATACAGACCCGCGATTTCAAAATCCCGCGCACAGCCCTCCCTGGCGGGCAGGCGAGAGGGAGCCGGTCAGCCCCGCACACAACCCCCACCCTCGCCAGGACACCGCAGCGGGCGTCGCTTTTGGCGCGCCGGGGACAGCCACATGGCGGCGAAAGCGGCGGTTCACCTGCGGGACGGCTTGCAGCGGGGCTCGGAGGGTTGGGGCTTGGGAAAGCGCCATGGCAAGAGCATGCTCGAGAGAGGCCCCGGTTGTTGCTGCCGCCAAGCAGGGCGGCGGGCGGATGGATGGATGGCTTGCCGCCGGAGGGGACGGAATGAGGGGGAAGAGGGAGGGGAGGCGTCTCCGGCCCCGCGGTGCTCCTCTCCACCTCACACCGGGAGAAAGGCAAGGAAGGCGGGGAGCTAGCGCGGGAGTGCCTGGCGCGCCTGACCTCGCCCCCCCAGACTACCTCGGAGCCCTCCCGAAACGGACTCCTCAGGGGCTCCGTGGCACGGGCGGACGTGGCCTTCCCCAGAGTCCCACGGTGGCGCATCCCCTGGGACCGCGAGGCGCGCTTTCCCCCGCTGACCTCCGCGGGGCTCCCTTCCGAGCAGAGGTGCCTGGGCGGCGCTGCAAGTGCCTTCCCTCCACCGCCCTGCCAGCAGGGCAGAGGGCCGTCAGGTTTCCTGAAAAGCCACGCGGCGGGACACACGAGGGCAAGAGGCCGGGCCGTGGTAGGCCGGGACAGGCGCCGCTGCCCAGAGAAGAGCGGGGGTGTGTGTGTGCATGGATAACGAAGTGGAACGGGAATGGGGGAAATGGGAGGGTAACCACTACATGTGCGTGTGGATCATTTGTGGTCGCCTGGAGAAAGCGACGATTAGGCCGAGCGGCGCCCCGAAATCATCAGCCTGTAGTTATCGTGTCACGTAAAGGTGGGGTGCCCCCAACAACCCCCCTTGTGCATCAGATTGCCTCTGTGCTGTATTATTTACGTCTTGGTTTTATATGCCGCTTTTCAGGCAGATTTCACAAAGCAGTTTACAAAAGACATCAACAACCATCGATAATCAAAAGCTTTGGGGGGGGGCTAGTAGGAGGACTTCAGGGCTGCATTTTTTTAAACGAAAATTGGAAGACAACCCTGGGGGGTCGCGCTTCCGTCGCCTCTGTCCCCCAGCTCATTGGGCGCCTCGCCGCGCACGATCCGCGCAACGCCTCCCGCAACAAAGAGCAGCTTTCGGGGCCCACCTCATCGGAGGCACGGAGGGTGATGAGTCGCAGAGGCAGCTGGGCCACCAGCCCCTTTCGGCCGAGACGGGATCTGGCCAGACCCCTCCCCTGCAGTCCCCGGGATCTTCTCTTTCTCTTTGCGGAGCTTGAAACGTCCCCCATAGAGACCCCCTTCTTCGCCCGCTGAAGGGCAGACCTCCTAGCCTGGGGCGCGCGCAGGCAGGAGCTCCCGGGCCCGGTTCTCAGCCGCAGCATCTGCCGCTTGCAAAAGGGTCCAGGCGAGGGACGGGGAGGGCGTGGGGCTCGAAGGGGCCAGAGTTGGCCGGCTCGACGGGGGCGGCGGGGTGGCGGCTTCCGAGGGGCGACGCATTTCCCAAGGGGAGGCTCCCTTGTGCGGCTCCGATAAATTAACGAGCGAGGCATTTCGAGGCAGCGGCAAGAGGGCGGTTTTCGGGGCCCGAACTCCGGGCCCACCCCGGGCAGCGTCCCCACTGCCCCTCCCCCGGAGGTCGCCATCTGCAGAATGGGGATGCGGTGATAACTTCTGGGGGCGCGAGGAGTGGCATCCCGGTCCCCGCCGGTCAGCCTCGCGCTCCTCGCCGCCCTGAGATGTCACCCGCTGCGCCGGCTGGGCGCGAGTTTCCCCCGCCGCCCAGGGACTGTTCCAGCCCCCCGGGCTCCGCAGCGCCGGTCTGCTGAGGCGGAGGACGGGATGGGAGCCAGCCGTAGGCGCGGGAGGCCGCGGGCTCGGAGTTCCGAGGTCTGCTCTGAGCAGCGTTACCTCTCGCCCGCCGGGAAGCCCCCGGGACATCTTCTCGGGAGGAGACTTTTCATAAAGACAGACACCCCGCCAAAACCTCCAGCTTGAGGGCGGAGGGGCGAATGTTCCTATATCTGGGAGGGTTCATCCCGCCCCCACTCCCCAGACCAAGATGGACCGACAGAAGAGGGGGGCTGGAGGTGGGGAGAGCCCAGTGTTCATTTGGCGTGGGGAGGGGAACTCCGCGGTAGGGGAAGCGCAAACAGGCCTGACAGATATCTGGAAAGGTCCCGGCAAAATGAAATTCTTCTTTGTTGTGACTACATTCGGTTTTTTATCCTAAATTAGCTTTCGCTGGAAACTTGAGTTCGTATGTTTTAACTGCGCGCGAGCGTGTGTGTGTGTGTGTGTGTGTGTGGGAGGGTGCTTGATGGGCTCGCCCCCATTTTGCTTCTCCAAACCTGTCGCCGTCCATTTGGGACGGAGGGAGCGTTTTCCAAAAGGGACCGAGGCACACCGGGGGCTGTTCGAGTCGCCGGATGAGGACGCTGGGAAAGAGGCGTGGCCCCTTGCACGCAGCAGTTTTAAGATGAGAAGGTGACTGAAACTTCCCACCCGGCGGGGGAGGGGGGTGTCCCCAGCTCCGAGTATATTTGGGGAGGGGTGGCCCCGCGACGCCAGAGACGAATTTAGGATCCCCAGATCGCTCTTTCTTAAATATTTTTCTCAGAATACAAAGTTCTGCACAATTCGCAACTCGACGCCCCAAATCTTCTTAATCGCTCTTGTCATTTTTTTAATGTTTCGAAAATGTTTTGGAAATAGAGGGGGAGACCAGATTAGTTAGATTTTCTCAGACCTAACATTTTCCAAATGAATTCTCAAATTTTGACTGATTTCCAGTCTCTGTTGGCTAATTTGTTGTTATGCTGTCAGAGGAGACATGATAGAAGTGTATAAAATTATGCATGGCACTAAGAAAGCGGATAGAGAAAAGTTCTTCTCCCTCTCTCATAATACTAGAACTCGTGGACATTCAAAGAAGCTGAATGTTGGAAGATTCAGGACAGACAAAAGGAAGTCCTTCTTTACTCAGCGCATAGTTAAATTATGGAATTTGCTCCCACAAGATGCAGTAATGGCCACCAGCTTGGACGGCTTTAAAAGAAGATTAGACAAATTCATGGAGGACAGGGCTATCAATGGCTACTAGCCATGATGGCTGTGCTCTGCCACCCTAGTCAGAGGCAGCATGCTTCTGAAGACCAGTTGCCGGAAGCCTCAGGAGGGGAGAGTGTTCTTGCACTCGGGTCCTGCTTGCGGGCTTCCCCCGGGCACCTGGTTGGCCACTGTGAGAACAGGATGCTGGACTAGATGGGCCACTGGCCTGATCCAGCAGGCTCTTCTTATGTTCTTATGTATATTTATGGGGTTTTATTGTATCTTTGAATGTTTTATTGCAAGCCACTCACAGAACTCTGAAATGTCTAAATGAATTTTAAAAACTGAATAAATAAGAAGCCGCAAATTATGTTTTGTTCGACCACCAAAATAACAGCACCCCAAAAAGCTCCATAACAAAAGGGCACCCCGCTGCCCCCGCGGCGGCCGATCGGGGACCCCAGAGCTCAGAAGTGGGGCGCGGCGGCCTCCGCCCTTCTCCCGCCAGAGGCGAACAGGCGTTAGGGAGAGGGAGCACGGCTGGCCAGCGAGAGACACCCCCCCCGTCGCCCTCTCTCTTCCCTGGATTTGGCTGACCCTCTTTTAAAGCCGTTCAGGTCGGTGGCCATCGCTGCCTGGGGAGGGGGGGCGACTTCCAGGGTTAACCACGTGCTGCCTGGAGAAGTTGTTACTTTTTGTCTTGAGTTCTTTCTCTACCCTCTTTCCCCTTGCCCTGCATGATTTATGCTCCTATATTCACGTCTCCTCTGACTCGACTCTCCCCTCCACTGAAAAGCCCCAAATGCTGCAGCCTGTCCTCACAGGAGAGTCGCCGCTCGGTCCCATTGATCATTCCCGTTGCCCTTTTCTGAACATTTTTCCTGCCCTCGAATCTCACACCAGAGATTTCCGTGATGGCATGGTGACCTTGGCAGATTCATTCTCCTTCCCTTTTCTAACTGTCATTGTGAATGTTGGTGGCACTATGATAGTTGCTGTTATCTGCAGAAATTATTCTTAGATTTATCAGTCGCTTGATATCCGAAGGTCTCCAAGCGACTTACTACAATATTGAAAACGAAAACGAAAACCACCTGTCACAATCACAAAAATAACAGATGGGAAAATCAGAGGCAGGAGACTGGGGGCGGGGGGGGACAAGGGCAGGGCAACGTTTCATTTGGGACTGAACTCCTTTGCCGCTCTGAAACGCACACGCGCGCACACCACACGCACAGCACACACAAACCTCAAAGAAAGCTTAGCAGAAAGTGCCACCCCCGCCCCGATCCTTGAAGTTTCCAAAACAACAATTCTGTTACTATTAAAATATTAGTTAAATATTAACTAAATATTTTTAATTGGTGGGGAGCAATCATCCGTTTGCCCTATTCAATTCATACGTGTGTGTGTTGGTGCTCTCTAGTTTTGGAAGGGGACGAGGAACTCAACGTGTTTGGCTGCGACAGGAGGGGCGCGCGTGGCGGGGGGCACGACCCCCAGGGGTCATTTGACTCCAGGACGCCCTCCCCCCTTTGACCCTTTTTTCTCAGTTAGAAATATTTGGGGCTTTTGCCAGGAGGCTTCTCAACCAGCCAGAATGAGAGCGAAGCCCACCCACGCCTCTGCCCCGGGGCAGAGCGGGGCTCCCTCTGTCGGGGGCGGCTCCCGGGGTAGGTGTGCCGGGGTCTCTGCCTTCCAACGCCACCCTCCCCCGCACAAGGACAGGGGGAGGGGCTGGGCTCTACTGGGATGCGGCCGGGCGAGTTGTGCAACCCTCCGCGCGTTATAAAAGGGTCGAGGCAGCGATGGAGACGCAGAGGCCTGGCGGAGGAGAGAGCGGCGGCAGCAGAAACAGCAGCGAAAGAGGTTTGCTGAGCGCCCGCTCGCACGCACGCCGGCCGGCCGGCCGGAGAGCTGGAGTCGTCTCTGACAGTGGGGAGCGGGCTGGGGGCCTTGGCGAGGTTTTTTGGGTGGGGGGAGGGTCCGTGTAGCCTGGCAGGTGGGCTGAGCGGTAGACCTGCCTTCCGAATTCCGTTGGGACTGCCAGGACTCGCAGACTGAGTGCTCCTGAGCACACGCAGAAATCTTTCGCTTTGATGTGGCTTCCGCGCCGCTCTCCGGTTCGGCAAGGACACCGAGGCAGTGCCTAACCCGAGGGCGCCCTCTCCCTCCCCAGTCTTTAACACTCGCCCTTTTCCTCCCGCCCGGACAGGCGGCGGCGATTTTGTTCTTTCCCGCCAGACCTTCGCCCCTCTTTCCATGTCAAGCCCCGCAGGCGGAGGGAAGGGAGGCCTGGGGCCGCCGGAGGGGGGAAGATTCCATCGCGCCCCCATTTCTCCCTCCCTCTCCGGCTCAGGCTTGGCCAAGGAGAAGAGGGGCTGCGGAGGGGAGCGCCCTCCTCGCCTCCCTCCCCGTCTGGCCCTTATTCCTGAAGCTGGGGCGAATTGGGAGGCTTAGGCTCGGCTCAGCCCTGAAGCCGGGCCGGGCCCGTTCTCGGGAGGATCGCGCGCACGGGTGTGCCTGACTCGAGCGCCGCCGGCTTTGCTGACACAAAAGCCGGATCGGCTCAGAGGCAGAGAGCGGGAGGCGACGGGGCAGGGCTCAGCCCCGGGACTTGCTGGAAGGAAGGCTTTGAAACAGCATGTGCAGAGTGCCTTTAGGAGGCCCGCCCCAGTGCCTGGCGCCCGGGGACTTCCTTCTTCCGAAATGAGCCGTAAAGAGGCGCCTCAGGAGCAGTGGGGGGTGGGCGGTCGGGGTCGAGGCCCCTCTAGAGTGAGGAGACAGCCCGGGTGGCGGCGCGCCCAGCAGGCAGGTGGCTTGATCTCCAGGCTTGCCTCCCTTGACGCCTCCCCTGCGGCTGGTCCCTCAGAGGCTCCCTCCCGCGGCAAGGTGCCGGCCCCAGTGCTCTAGCTCCCGGCCGCCTCTCCGCGCATCTACCACGGCGGCCCCGCTCGGCCGGGAGGTCCCGAGGCTTCCTCGCGGGTCCCGCGAACAGAAGGAGAAACGCCCACCGGCAGTCCTCCCTCTCCCCACCCGCTCCTTAGACCGAGGCCCCACTGGACACACCCCTCCTCCGGCCCGTCTTCACCCGGGACCTCCCACCCGGAGACGGGAAGCGCGGGATGTAGGGCGAGCGCAGCCAGGAGCAAGATTGCGACCTCGGCTCTGACTTGCGCGCACCTCTTCGCTCCTAAAACTTCGGGTGGCGCCAGCCCACAGGCATGGATGAGCGCTTGGGGCTCTCGTGGCTCCGTGGCAGAGCGCGGGCTTTGCATGCAGAAGCATCTCCAGGCGGGACTGGGAATGCCCCCGCCTGAAGCCCTGCAGAGCCTCGCCAGTCCCCGCAGAGCCACGAGCGAGCCAGATGGAGCCAGGAGCGCTGACGCCAGGATCAGGCCCCCGGCGGCCCCTGTGCCTCATCCGCAGGCCCTGCTGCTCCCAAGGGAGGCAACTCTGCACCAGCGCCCTGCAGATCACACAGGTCGGTTGGGCAGTGGAAGGCCAACTGAGGAGCATAGAAATGCCCGCGTGGGCAGTGGGCACCGTCTGAGTGGGCAGTTAAAGGGCAGAAGGCTGGTTGTGCGCTATCTTTGCAGGCCATGTCTTTGGGCACCTGTCTGCGGGGGGGACCCCTAGTGGGGAAAGGGACTTTCATTCATGCACACATGCCTATCTTTGTAAATTAGTTAGGACTCAAGGACTGGGGTTATATCAAGCACAGAGCTGTCATTGTCTCACATTCCTCACAAGAGGCGTATTTGGAGTAGCTTTTCGACTTTTGTGAGCTTCTTGTAAGTGAAACGATAAGCCTCAAAGTCAGGCATTTAAACTGGCTTCATCTCTCAGAAGTTGGGAGACTGGCCTTTTGTGTCCAGAGTAGAGGCTGCTCAGTTGCCCTGTTGGCTGTGAATTCCTCCTTAGGTGTCGTGTTCATGTCTTTGGAATTCGCTGCCTGTTATCACCTTGCTGAGATTTATGTAACACCTGTGTGTGTGTGTGTGTGTGTGTGTATGTGTGTGTCAAGTGCAGCTGGATGGCCTCTCGGCCCTGGGCAGGCAGGCAGGCAGGGTGGCTCTGTTTCTGCTTGCCACTGACAATGAGATGTTGCCAAAACCATCAACCGCACTTGTTGAAATTCACAGGAAATGTGCATCACTTAGTGAACAGGCCCTCCGGATTTGTTCAGTTGCCTTAATTTCCACCTGGCACATGGACTTCCGCCTTGAGATGTTTTAAGGAGAAACCCCACAAATATTTGGAAGGAGCTGTGGTATTTCCATGGTGCCTGGGCAGGGTAGGTTGAGCCAGTGATGCTCTTGGTGTGGCATGTGATGAGCACCACACCTTATGCCGGGCAGCATGAAAGACATTTCCTGAAGGAATCTCTTATCTGTCTATTTCTTTTATGGTGTGTGTGTGTGCGATTTGCAGAAGTGTTTTCTCCCTCTCTGTCATCATACTAGTACTCAGGGCCATCCAATTAAGGTAACTGGGAAGATTCAGGACTCTGGGATGTAGCCAACTTAAGTCCTATTCAGAGTACATCCACTGAAATTAATAAACCTACATTAGTTGCGTCCATTAATTTCAGTGGGTTGTATTCAACTAATGTTTACTCAGACCAGACCCACTGAAATTAAGGGCCATGACTAACTTACATCCATCAATTTCAGTGGGTCTTCTTTGAGTAAAAGTTTACTGAAACAGCCCAATGGGTCTACTCCAAGTAAGACTGGCATTGGATACAACCCAAACAAAAATAAGTACTTCACACAGTTAAACTCTGGAACTGACTCCCAAAAGATGGCGGGATGGCCACCAATGGTTTTAAAAGATGATTAGACAACTGTATGGAGGAGAAGGCTATCAATAGCTACCAGCCACAATGGCTATGTTCTCTCTCCATTGTTGAAGTCAGTAGGCCTCTGAATGCCAGTTGCTGGGAATCACAAGTGGGGAGAAGGCTGCTGTTGCACTCAGGTCCTGCTTGTGGGCTTCCCAGAAGAGGCCCGCTGCTGGCCACCAGATGGACCTGTGGCTGATCTAGCAGAGCTTTTCCTAGCTATGTTTGCATGCCATGCAAGCTCAGTGCAAATAAATTCATTTTTAATTGCATTCATTGCTTCCCCCAGGCACCTGGTTGGCCACTGTGAGAACAGGATGCTGGACTAGATGGGCCACTGGCCTGATCCAGCAGGCTCTTCTTATGTTCTTATATCCTGATAGAAAGGGCTGATGGAAGTCATACACCAAAACATCCAGAGGGTGCCAGGTTGGTGACGGATGTCTTAAGAGTTGTTCAGCACATACCAGACTAACCCAGAGACAAGACTGGGGTTCTTTTAAAGGGGGTTCTGTTTCTTACAAAATCTTTGTACAATGTATAAGGTGTTTCCTGATGAACACCCAGGATGGAAGCAGCGTATTGAGGTTTTGTAGTTTGAGGGTCTTCTGTTTTGGGAAATGGGTGGGTGTGCAAGGGCAGGAGGTGAGGACCCCCCCCCCAAGCTGTGGAACATCACACATAGTTTTGGCACCTTAAGTCCAGGTGAGCCCCATCACTCCTCAAGCCAGCTAGAATGGACTTCCAGTTGTCTCTTCCTCTCTGTTGCTTTATGATGTTGCTCTTTTATGTTGTGGTCGTTTTAATTGCTAAGGTTTATTAACTTTGTACTTGTTTTATTTCTGTACACTGCTCTGTGTAAAGTGAAGGGTGCTATATTAAAAAGCAGACTCTCTAACACACATGCACACACACACCTGCCCTGCCTGGAGGCACAAGCTGGCCATCCCAGAGTTGGAAGGGGTCCCTAAGGCCATCAAGCCAACCCCATGCTCAATGCAGGGATCCAGGTTAAAGCATCCCCGACAGGTGGCTGTCCAGCTGCCTCTTGAGTGCCTCCAGTGTTGGAGACCCCATCACCTCCCTAATTCATGGGTTCCACTGTCATTCCACAATTAGGTTTTTCCTGACGTTCAGTCAAAATTTGGCTTCCTGTATGTTGAGCCCATTATTCCGTGTTCTGAATTCTGGAAGGACTGAGCCTTCTCTCCTCAGAGACTGGACTCTCCTCACAGACTGGACTTTACTCCCTGGGAACCACCAGAGAGTGGTTCCTTTTCCCCTAAACTGAGAGCCCTTCCAAGTATATGACAGGAAATTTAAAAGTAGCTGCCAGTGTGGGAGTCAGACACTCCAGAAGTTGACCAGCTCAGCTCACAGTAGAAGCACAATCCCTGTTCTGCTGGTTCCAGTGCATCTCAGCTCTCTCTTCTGGAAATGAGGACACATTATTTTAGTCAGACCCAACCCTTTCTTACTGTAAACCCTAGTGGGATCAGCTTGAGTGCGTTTTTTTAAAAAATAAATTCAGCTTCAAAGAGAGTTTGCAACTGATTGGCAGATCAACCCATTCCCCCTCCATTGGTGTGGCCAATGGAGACACTTTGTGTAGGCGACTAGTGTGCTCACAGGGTCAGTCAACTCCTTAACCAACAAAGTCTAAATATATAAAATCAAAGGAGTCTTTATTTTATCTATTTATTATATTATTAAATTTACATCCTGCCCTTCCTCCCAAAGGAGTCAAGGACAGCAGTCTTTACAGGACAAAGGCTCAAAACGCAGAGGAAGCCAATCGGAAATTGTCACTTTTAGGTATGAGACCTCCATGGTGACATTCCTGGTCTGTCCATTATATTGCAGCCTGCAGAGCTCCATAAATGCAATGCCCCCCTTGAATCGCCCAACAACCCTATAAGGTAGTTCATTTATTCATTCATTTCTAAAACACCCATCAAAGATTAGACTCTTTTTAAGGTTAGTTAGACTTACAGTGCCTGGTCCAAAGTCATGCAGGGAGCACTTCATGGCTGAGTGGGGTTTTTAATTCTGCCCTTCTGAATTCTTATCCTAGGCCAGCCTTCCCCAACCTGATGCCCGCCAGATGTTTTGGACTACAATCCACAGCTGGGGCTGATGGGAGTTGTAGTCCAAAACATCTAGAGGGCACCAGGTTGCAGAAGGCTGGAGTAGCCCAGCAGTCTCTTTCTTCATTGGCCTCTTAAGTGAGAATGGCTCAGTGGGCAGAGCCTCTCTTTGCATGCAAAAGGTCCTGGGTTCAGCCCCGACTGCCATCTCCTAGGCCTGGGAAAAAGTCCTATTTGGGAGCCCCGGAGAGCCACTGC
This sequence comes from Rhineura floridana, assembly GCF_030035675.1. Lineage (NCBI taxonomy): Eukaryota > Metazoa > Chordata > Lepidosauria > Squamata > Rhineuridae > Rhineura > Rhineura floridana. The sequence goes on from NC_084487.1 coordinate 1,150,681, forward strand.
CAGTCAGTGTCGACAGTACTGAGCTAGATGGCACCCAATAGCCTGATGCTGTGTAAGGCAGCTTCCTGTGCTGCTACTATCTGGCACAAGGGAGGAAGTGTAATTATTTTACTTGTAAAATATAGCAGCTGCATTTTCTAATACTGTAAGTACTCAGTGTGACATCTACCATGGAATCCTAAAGGCAACCATAGATTCCAAGGAAAAAGACTAATATCAGCATTTGATATTAATATTAATCCAACCCTGAAGATCTGTTTTTACTGCCTAGGTATGCTAAACACGAATCCTCATTGAAGACAGGGGACTGGGGTGTATTTACTATTAGTTTGCCCTTATCTTCCCATCCAGTGCTGGGACAATGCTGCTCTCCTTCCCCCTGTGGCCTGCTGTGTACTGCTGTGAGATCCTGCTCCCTGAGCTGGATCATTGTGGGGGCAGCCCTTCCCCAGTGAAACACTTGGGGCTTCTTCCCAAAGGAGCTTCACTAACTGGCTTTCCTCTTTGACTGCACAGGCACAAGGAAAAGATGCGCTGCCCCAGTATCTCCTTGTGTGGGTTTTTGTGGGTCTGGCTGCCCCTCTTCCACAGCCGGCCTGTGAAAATTGACAAGGTTGTAGCTGACACCAGAAGCCTCACCAAGACCATCATTGCCAGGATCCAGGAGCATCAGGTAAGACATGGGGGTAAGAATAGGCTCTGGCCATGCCTTCCTGCCTGATGTTTTTGCAATAAGGAGAGAGAGGCCCATTGTAGCCCTTGGGACCTTCTGCACTCTCCAAGCTGGTTACAGCATGCCAGGCTTCCAGTGACTTCTATATTACTAGCCACCTAGACAGGAGACACAATCAAGATCACTGCATGCAAACCAGATGACCCTTAACACTCTCTCCTCAGTGCTGCTCTGCTGCACCTGCCAGCAGGACATGGCACATGGCGCAGAGCTTGGAAAAGTTACTTTTTTGAACTACAACTCCCATCAGCCCCAGCCAGCATGCTGGCTGGGGCTGATGGGAGTTGTAGTTCAAAAAAGTAACTTTTCCAAGCTCTGCGATGGGTGAATCATATTGGAGCAATTGCATCAGGGCCTTCTAAGTGATTTCTGTGAGAGGAGCCAGTCTAGTTGCTCCTATCTTTTTAGCCAATGAGCAAAGGCAGAGCTGTGATTGACTAGTTATTTGTTTGGACTCCAGGCTATAGGAATCCCTAGGGCCCTAAAGAACTACTGTTTCCCCCTTCCCCTTTAGGACATTTTTCTTTCCTGCTTCTGTCTCATTTTCTAGACCTTGGAATATCTGTAGTACTAAAAGCCTACTAGATTTTCCCTCATCTTCCTTTGCCCTTCCTTTCTTCCTAGCAACTAGGATGCATCTTTCCTGTGGTGAGCTCAGTGAGATCAGGTACACCCTAGAAGTTATTTTCCTCAAATACTGCTGCCCAATAAGTGCAGGTGTATGTTAAATAATTCTCCCCACACAAATCGCAAATGCAAAAAGTTTGCAAAGAGGTTTAAGATACAGGCCTAAAATAACCCCTTTTAGGAATTAATCCCTTGTGTTTGCTAACCTGGGAATACGCTCAGGTGGACACAAGTGGGTCTTATGCATCTAAAACATACAATAACCAGGCCAGATTAAGATTGGTTGAAGCCTTGGATCTGTGCTGATTTGTCGGTGTGTAAAGAGTTAGGTCACAACCCAGGACTTCTCTACGGCAAGTATTTCAACCCTCCCTGCTCTTTAGAAAACAGCTCAAAGAAACCTGCCAATCTAGGCTAGAGTGAGGCTGGCGCTCTGTAGTGTTGAAGGCCTGTATCTGCCTGCCCAGTCTGGCTCTACATCTGGATGTGCCGTAAGTGTCAGAGCACAAGGGTGTAAGTGGCAACAACTGGTTGCCTATCCTCTTATTTTGGGACAGGCATCATAGCACCCATCCCTCCTTCCCTCCATCCCCCTTGGGGCTAAGGCTTGCTGCCATCCATGACAGAGGGGTGAGTCTTGTCTTAACACTCTGCCCCTTGCCTCTTCCCACTGCAGTTCCCTCCAGTGAGCCCGAAGGTAAACGGGTTTGATTTCATTCCTGGGCAGTTGCCTGTAGAGAGCCTGGAGTCCATTGATGAAACCTTAGAGATCTTCCACCAGCTCCTCTCCAGCTTGCCTCCACAAGTGCCGGTCACACAAATATCCAATGATGTGGAGAACCTCCGGAGCCTTTTGCAGATGCTGGGCTCTCACCTCCGCTGCCCGCTCCAGAGACCTTCTGTGGCCGACGCCCTGGGAAACCTGACAGAGCTGATGGCCATCTCCCCATACACCAGGGCAGTGGTGACTTTGGACCGGCTCCAGAAGTGCCTACAAAGTATTGCCAAGTATCTGGATCATGTTCAGAACTGCTAGGTGTCTGGGAATGGGGAGTGTGTGCATGGAAAGGCACTTGGTCTCTTTGGTTTTAGATTTCCTGATCAGGCCAAGTCTTACTTAGGGGGTGTGACACCTCTGCAAGAAGCAAACACCTCAGGTTATAATATCTCTCTGTGACTAAAGCAAAACCAGCCTCAGTGGAAAACAGTCACACATTTACTTGCACCAGAAACGGACTTGCAGACGTTTTTGCACCATAATCGTATTCCTGGATGTCCTCCCAGGGTACACTTTACTCAGTTTGGGAGCATCTCATTGTGGAGTGAGGGAGGGAAGGGGAGTCACTCAACTGTGTCTGCACCTGATTGTGGTTTGTATTCCTGGGGAGTTTGTTATGAGATGTTTAGGGAGCAACTCCAGCCCACAGATATGCACTCTATGCCCTTTGGGAGACTTCACTTTTCATAGTTCTCTATCTGGAGGGCCAGTTTGGATCTCTCATGCTCTCTGGTGCAGCTCATATCATGCATAAAGGGAGACAACCCACCCTCACCCCCATGAAACCTGAATGCCAGATGCAAATGATCTCCTTTTGAACCCAGGCACATAAGGAGCTCCTGTGCAGAGCTGGTGCCTAAAGCAACTGATGGAACAACGCAGAGCATCTGACTGCAGCCTGCACAGCCTCCAGCGAAGCTGAGCGAGGCAAGGCAGGACAGGACGGGGCTAGTTCAGATTTCACTGGGTGGGGTTGGGGTGTGGGTGGTGTGCTTGTGCGTGCGCACAATTCAGCATGGCCAAGTCTTGCTCCTGGATATGTTCAAGGTTATGCTGAAAAAAGAGTGGAGCATTTGAAGAGCAGGTGACACAGGAGTTGCTTTTCAGCGCTTGGAATAACGGCAGCAGCAGCATCCACACAGATCCAATGGCCACATGCTCCGTTTAAGCAAGTGGGTTTCCTTGTCATCCAGACCTATTCAGTTGTTCCTTTTTATTCTTTATCATCATTCTTGTGTAAACGTAATGACGGAACCCAAGTTTATTTTTTTATTTTTAGTAAAATGCATCCTCAAGGGTTTGCAATTTTGAGTAGAGGCAGGGCAAGCATGGGGTGGGGTGGGGAACAATTGATGCTTTCCGCACCAGCCATCATTTCATTCAACATATCCCTCCTGCTGCTTACTAGTGTCCAGATTCAGAGCTTGGCAAAGTTACTTTTTTTGAACTACAACTCCCATCAGCCCCAGCCAGCATGGCCACTGGATTGGGCTGATGGGAGTTGTAGTTCAAAAAAGTAACTTTTCCAAGCTCTGAATTTATGTTTACAGGGGCAAATGCATCAAGGCTCCCATATACGCAAAAAGGTATTAGTTGGCACAAGTCCACCACAGCATTCCATTTCAGAGACAAAAGTTCCTTCTGCAACCTCAGACTCCAGGAAATGCCACTCTTGCCCCCTAGGGATGGCGTCAGACAGACCATCATCTTTAAGACCATTGAGGGTGGCTGGAAGAAAACATCACTGTGTCCAGGATGCACAGAGTGCAGCTTTCTTTTCTCCCACTTTCACCTCTGGTCAATCAAGTTTGTGGAACAACAGAGAACACTGCAAAACTTGTTCACCAGAGATGAAGGGCAAGGGGGAAGGATGGGTGTCCACACCACAAGCAGTCCCACCACAAAGGAAACTGCCCTCACATCTGTTGGAGAAGCGTGATCCTCCCTCCGCCAGATTGAAAATGGCCTCTCATCTGCAAGGAAAATGGCACCAATGAGGAGATGGCCAGCCTGGAAGCCTGCCTGACAGCCCCCAACCTGCACGGCCCTTGAGGCTCCTCCCAACTCTTTGATTCTCTGATGCTGTGTCGGTGGGTTTCCTGCATTAGCAGGGGCTTAACTAGATGACTTTTAAGGCCCCTTCTGATCCTGCGATTCAGCTCTACTGTTGGATGGATCTCAAGGCGGTGGAGGAGCAAGGCTGCCTGCCTGCCTACCTCAGTTCATTCTTTGCATTCTAAGGGGATATGCTTAGTGAAGAGGCCTCCCTGTCCAGGGCAGCTGGGATCTGGGGCTTCATCTGGGGATCTAAAGGAAGCAGAAGAAAGGAGCCAGTGTCAGCTCCCTGGCCCTTGGCTGGATCCCTTCCCCCTTGCCTTTAAGGCAGGGGGTGTTTCTCTCTCTCTCTCTCTCTCTCCTGTCTGCACTCAGCACCTGAGGGTAGCAGTGCAATGGGTGGGGGAGAATTTCATGTCAAGGGAGCAGTTAAGGTCCTGTGCTCTTGTTTCCTAGAATCAACCTTTTACGACTCTCACAGTTTCCCTTTGGTGTGGCCTTTCAGTTAGAGGACTATAACATTTTTTAAACTAGGGTGTGATGGGTCATTCAAGGTGTTGCATTCCTTAACTGTTCTATGTAGCTGGAGGAGTTTTGCTGTGTGTGTGTGTGTGTGTGTGTGTGTGTGTGTGTGTGTGTGTGTGTGTGTGTGTGTGTGTGTGTGTGTGTGTGTGATGAAGAGGGGTGCTCTGAAAGACTCAAGTCAGAAAAGAAAATACCATGTTGAATTCTTATGTGAACCACAGAAAGACACCATATTGTTAAACTGGCTATTTTATTTATTTTTTGTTTGTTTTCATTTATTACATTTGTTGTCAATTTTGCTCTTCTTTCTATATCTGGAAGAATATTTATATTTTATAAACAAACTCTGCATTCTGAACATTTGTGGATTTTCCCTTTGGTGGGTGTGGGCAGAGAGATGCCACCTAGGATCCTTGGGAGATGCTTTTCATTGTGATGGGGAGTCATGTGGGGTGGAGATGGGACATAAAGGAAAAATCTGTGTGCTGTTACTAGTGTCAAGGAGGTGGAGAGTGGAAACGAATTGACACGGACAGTTATTACTGCTGCTAAAGAAATAAAGCAAGTTTCCAGAGATGGTTTACAAGGGTTTACACTTTCAGTGTGGCGGGTGGTGAGTCATCCAAAAGTCGCCTTGCCAGCCAGGGACCCACTGGGGCTCAGAAGGTGGCTTCTCTCTAACAGTCCAGCTAATCCTTATATTTAACACAGTGCTTACATCAGTCCACAGAACATAACCTGTAACTGAACTGCACCCAACCAGAAAATAGAGGCAGGATGTGTAGACAATGGTGAAGATAGCCACTCAAGATGCCTTGAATCCACTCAGAGAAAGACAACCTTCCTCCCTCTTTTTCCAACTCTTGCTCTTGGGTTGGCTCAAATAGCCTGCTTTTGTCTGTGGATTCCACTGGGGTCAAGCTGCCCTTTCCAGAACTTTAGCTAAATTCACACCATGGAAGTTGAATAGGGGAAACAGAGAAACATATGAAGAGCCTTCTGGATGAGGCCAATGGCCCATCTAGTCCAGTGGCCAACCAGATTCCCCCCATGGGAAGCCCACAAGCAGGACTTAAGCACAAGCACACTCTCCCTTCTGAGGTTTCCAGCAACTGGTATTTGGAAGCATATTGCCTTCACCTGTATGACAATGGAACCAATGACCTAGAGAGGCAGTGGGCTCTCCGACACTGGAGGCCTTCAAGAGGCAGCTGGACAGCCATGAGTCGGGAATGCTTTGATTGGGATTCCTGCATTGAGCAGCGGGTTGGACTTGATGGCCTTGTAGGCCCCTTCCAACTCTACAATTCTATGATTCATTTCTATGAAAGCATAGTAGCCACTGATAGCCTTTTCCTCCATGAGTTTGTCTAATCTTTTGAAGCCATCTAAGTTGGTGGCCATCACTGCCTCCTGTGGGAGCGAATGCCACAGTTTTGCTATGCACTGTGTGAAGAAGTTCTTTCTTTTGCTGGTCCTGAACCTTCCAACATTCAGCTTTACTGGACGTCCACAAGTTCTAGTGTTAAGACAGAGGGAGAAAAACTTCTCTCTGTCCACTTTCTCCATGCCATGCATCATTTTATACCCTTCTATCAGATCACCTCTGACTAGCCTTTTCTCTCAACTAAAAAGCCCCAAATGCTGCAACCTTTCCTCATAGGGGAGCCACTCTGAACCATTTCCAGCTCCACAATATCCTTTTTGAGGTGAGGCAACCAAAACTACGCAAATGCATTTGGAGGAAGCAGATTATCTGGATCCATTTCAATCAGGCTTCAGGCCTGGACATGGGACTGAAACGGCCTTGGTCGCCTTGGTGGATGATATGAGGAGGGCATTGGATAGGGGCGAATGCACCTTCCTTGTCCTCCTGGATTTCTCAGCGGCATTTGATACCATTGACCACGGTATCCTTCTGGACTGCCTGAAGAGCTTAGGCATGGGGGGCACTGTATTGCAGTGGTTCTGTTCCTTCCTCTCTGGTAGGCACCAGAGAGTGGCATTGGGGGACGAGGTTTCGGATCCTTGGCCTCTCACTTGTGGGGTGCCACAGGGCTCCATCCTCTCCCCGATGCTGTTCAACATCTATATAAAGCCACTGGGGGCTATCATCAGAAGATTTGGGCTGCAGTGTCACCAGTATGCGGATGACACGCAGCTCTATCTCTCTTTTAAATCTTCACCGAGGTTGGCTGTAGAAACCCTGTCCAAGTGCCTGGAGTCAGTGAGTGGCTGGATGGGAAGGAATAAGCTGAAGCTGAACCCTGACAAAACCAAGGTACTGTTTGTGGGAGACCAGGGAACGTTGGGGGATTTGGACCTGGTGCTCAGTGGGGTACAATTGCCCCTGAAAGACCAGGTCCACAGCCTGGGGGTCATTCTTGACTCCCAGCTGTCCATGGAGGCTCAAGTCTCGGCTGTGAGCCAGGCGGCGCTGTATCAACTCCATCTGATACGGAGGCTGCGCCCCTACCTTCCCAACCATCTGCTCCCATTGGTGGTACATGCCCTGGTCTCCTCTCACCTAGACTACTGTAATGCGCTCTACATGGGGTTACCCTTGAAAACGGTCCGGAAGCTGCAACTGGTACAGAATGCGGCGGCTCGCCTGATTAAAGGCAGCTGCCGGCGAGATCACATCACTCCAGTGCTGAAGGAGTTGCACTAGTTACCGATTGTTTTCCGGGCCCAATTCAAGGTGTTGGTTCTGACCTTTAAAACCCTATACGGTTTCAGCCCAGTCTATCTGAAGGAGCGCCTCCAGCATCATCAGCGATGCCGCTCAACAAGATCAGCCTCAAAAGACCTTCTCTCCATCTCACCAGTTAAAACAGCTAGACTGGTGAGGACTAGGGAGAGGGCTTTTTCAATTGTGGCTCTTCAGGCAGGCTTTTGGGGTGGGTTAGGTTTTATTATTATTGTTGAGATTTTTAATCTTTTAATGTATTTGTATGTTTTTATTTTGTAAGTCACCCAGAGTGGCTGGACAGCCAGCCAGATGGGCGACTAATAAATTTAATAAATAAATTTAATAATATTTAAATAAATAAAGTATTCCAAATGTGGCCTCTCCACAGATTTGTATAACGGCATTATGATATTGGCAGTTTTATTTTCAACCCGTTTCCTAATGATCTCTAGCATGGAATTTGCCTTTTTCACAGCTGCCGCACACTGGGTCGACATATTCATTGAGCTGTCCATGACGACCCCAAGGTCTCATTCCTGGTCAGTCACCACCAGTTCAGATCCCATGAGCGTACATGTGAAATTAAGATTTTTTGCTCCAGTAGGCATAACTTTACACTTGTTTACAGTGAATTGCATTTGCCATTTCACCGCCCATTCACTCAGTTTGGAGAGGTCCTTTTGGAGGTCTTCACAATCCCTCTTTAACAACCTTGAACAATTTAGTATCATCAGCAGTCCTGGCCACCACATTGCTCACCCCTAACTCAAGATCGTTTATAAACACATTAAAAAGCACGGGTCCCGATCCTGATCCTGGGGGCACTCCACTTTCATCCCTCCACTGGGAGAACTGTCCGTTTATTCCTACTCTCTGCTTCCTGCAACTTAACCAATTCCCGATCCACAAGAGGACCTCCCCTCTTATTCCATGACTGTGAGCTTACTCAGGAGTCTGTGGTGAGATGCCTCACCAAAGAAGGGTAGAGGGCAACAGAGAGTGAAAGCAGGTAAAAGAAACCCTCTTCCAGGGAACAGCAATTTCTCTAATGGGGTGGGGGATGTACAGATTGTTAGATTCTCCTCTGACCAGCAACAGGTTTCCAAGGCCTCAGGCAGAAGGAAGATCTCTTTCCCAGTCCTTTACCTTCAGGTTCTGAGGACTCAAACCTGGAACTTTCTGACTGCAATGTGACAGATGCTGCATCCCTTCAGGTGGAGGAACTGCAGAGGAACAGCAGCAGCTGCTACCAAGGGTGGCCTTGGGTCTCACTCTGCCTGCCTTTGGCTGTCAGAAATAGTTTCCCTTCTGCCACCCGCACCTCCAGTGACAGGATGCTGCAGAGCTATGAAGCTGGGCCTCTTCTCTTCCTGGGGTCTGGATCCAGTGCCAGGATTCACTCTGGGGAACAAGTGCAGGGTGTTCTCAGACTGTGCCGCTAAAACGGAACACCTACAGCCAACCTCACGCATCGAGGGTTGCAGTGGGAGGGGGTTTCCAAGTAAGTCCAGGAATTGGTCGTGGGCCTCATTCTGGAGTATGGGCTTTGGGAGGTGCCTGACCATTCTTATCGGATACCTGGTGTGGGTCCTGCTGCTGGCCATTCTCCCAACTCTTCCCTGCAACATCAGGGTAGACTGCTATGTCCAGAGCCAACTCCACCTCCTCCATGCTGTTGTCCTTATCCCATACTGCAGGGGTGGAGAGCCTCAGGCCAGGGCCAAAGGCGGCCCTCCAACCTTCTTGATCTGGCCCTTGCAGCTCTCCGCAGGCCACGCGCCCCCCTCGCCTTGCCTAGCACCCTCCTTGAGTGCTTTTGGGGTGCACCCTTGAACTGTAGTCATATCTCCTGCTTGCCCGGATGGAGGCTGGGGCTCTCTGGCTTTTGCGTGGTTGGAGTGCAGCCCACTATGCAACGGCACCCTGCATTGTTCGGCCCACTTTTCCCTCTGGCTGCACCCACCACGGGCACGTGGCCCCTGGGAGGCTGCCCGTGAGGGAAGGTGGCACTCTGGCTGAAAAAGGTTCCCCAGGCCTGCCATACTGCACTGCAATATGAACAGAACATAAAACAGAAGGTTATTCCCTGTTGATCTAATAAAGCAGAGCAGCCTTTCCTTATGCAGCCCTTTCTTGTGGTTGCAACATGCTCTTTGTGGGGCTGGCTTGCAAAGGGGGTTGGGAACACCCATGGGTGCCAAGTGCTGCTGGCAGCTGCTGACCAGAGCCGATTACCGGGATGAAACTCCCCCTCTTGTTACAACAGCTTCACCTGCTGCTGCTGCCGCCAGTTGAGTTGCCAGGCACACTCCAAATGGCTGGTTATGCTCTTTCAGGCCATCATGGCTTGGGACCAGTTTCTCAGAAGGGCCACCTTTCCCCCAGCTGGCATTCCCTTTATTTGCCTGGGCACTCAAATTTTGGGGAGAGGCCCAACATCCCTGGAACATTGCTTCCCACCTTGGAGGAGGGAGGGGCCTATTCAGCGGCTGCACTCTGGCTCCGGAAATCCCTTCAGAGGGAAGCTACCTGCCTGGCCCCTGTTTGGGTGGGTGGGTGGGTGCCCTTTCACCGGCAGGCAAATTCTGTTTTTTGTTTAGGTAGGCTTGTGGCTTGTGGAGTGGAGTGCCTCGTCCTCTCCTTCTGCTGCGTCAGCGACTGCTGAGTGACGACTGACAGTTCTTAGTCAGCTCCTTCCACTCCTGCTTTCCAGATGCTTCTTTTATAGGTTTTTGACTATTGTTTTATTTATAAAGGATTTTAGTATTTTATTTATTTATTTATTAAATTTATATACCGCCCGACTAGCAATAGCTCTCTGGGCGGTGAACATAAAACAGCATAAAAATACAATAAATAACAAAACAATACTAAAATACAAGCAACAATCCAACACAATAAACATTTTTAAAATTAAATCAGTGTAACTTAAAATGCTTCAGAGAATAGGAAGGTTTTGACCTGGCGCCGGAAGGAGAGCAGAGTCGGCGCCAGGCGTACTTCCTCAGGGAGACTGTTCCATAGTTCGGGGGCCACCACTGAGAAGGCCCTAGATCTTGTCATCACCCTCCGGGCCTCCCTGTGAGTTGGAACCCGGAGGAGGGCCTTCGTAGCAGAACGTAGTGCACGGGCCGGTTCATATCGGAAGAGGCGTTCCGCAAGGTATCGTGGTCCCGCACCGTATAAGGCTTTATAGGTTAATACCAACACTTTGAATCTAGCCCGGAAACATATTGGCAACCAGTGCAAGCTGGCCAGAACAGGTGTTATATGCTCGGACCGCTTGGTCCTTGTCAGCAATCTGGCCGCCGCATTTTGCACTAGTTGTAGCTTCCGAACTGTCTTCAAAGGTAGCCCTACGTAAAGCGCATTACAGTAGTCCAAACGTGAGGTTACCAGAGCATGTACCACTGATGTAAGGTCCTCTTTACTCAAATAGGGACGTAGCTGGGCTACCAACCGAAGTTGGTAAAACGCATTCCTAACCACCGAGGCTACTTGAGCCTCAAGTGAGAGGGAAGAGTCTAAAAAGACTCCCAGACTACGAACCCGGTCCTTTAGGGGGAGTGTAACCCCATCCAGGACAGGGTATATATCCACCATCCGATCAGAGAACCCGTCCACCAACAGCATCTCAGTCTTGTCTGGATTGAGCTTCAGTTTGTTAACTCTCATCCAGTCCATTGTCGCGGCCAGGCAACGGTTCAGCAAATCGACAGCCTCACCTGAAGAAGATGAAAAGGAGAAGTAGAGCTGCGTGTCATCAGCATACTGATGACAACGCACTCCAAAACTCTTGATGACCTCTCCCAACGGCTTCATGTAGATATTAAAAAGCAGGGGGGACAAAACTGACCCCGCGGGACCCCATGTTGGAGAGCCTGCGGTGTCAAGCAATGTTCCCCAAGCACTACCTTCTGGAGACGACCCGCCAAGTAGGAGCGGAACCACTGCCAAGCAGTACCTCCAACTCCCAACTCCGCGAGCCTCTCCAGAAGGATACCATGGTCAATGGTATCAAAAGCCACTGAGAGATCAAGGAGAATCAACAGAGTTACACTCCCTCTGTCTCTTTCCCGACATAGGTCATCATACAGGGCAACCAAGGCTGTCTCAGTGCCAAAACCGGGCCTAAAACCCGATTGAAATGGATCTAGATAATCAGTTTCATCCAATAGCGCCTGGAGCTGGCCAGCAACCACCCGTTCCAAGACCTTGCCCAGGAATGGAACATTCGCCACTGGCCTGTAGCTGTTAAGAACATAAGAACATAAGAAGAGCCTGCTGGATCAGGCCAGTGGCCCATCTAGTCCAGCATCCTGTTCTCACAGTGGCCAACCAGGTGCCTGCCAGGTACCCAGCCAGCCAGGACTGATTCTTACCACCTGTCCCTCTTTGGAGGGATACATAAGCCGGCTGGCTGAGGTGGCCTGGGAGACCCAGGGCCTGCAGGAAGAAGAGACCATCACCACCAAGGGAAGGAGAGGCTGCTGCTGCTGCTGCTGCTGCTGCTGCTGCTGCTTTCTTTTCTTTTTTTTTACTTTTTTGTTGGTGTGTTGATGCAATTTGAGATGAATGGGTGCCTGATTATATGAATGTATGTCTGAGTGAGTGTGTATGTTTACATGCTGTATATATGGCTGTATATATGGCTGTTTTTATACGTTTAATTGTTGTATATTTTAGTTGTATTATGTGCTTCGGAGAGAGTTTTATCCATCAGGCAGGGAGACTTGACGGGGCCCCAATTATCGTAGTGACGGGCAAAGGAAGGTATGGTGCTGTGAGAAGGACATGCCAGGTAAGGGGAACGCGGTCCAGACATGTTGTGGCTGTGCCTTGTTCCGGTCCTTCCCACACCCGCAAGGTCGTTGGTAGTCCTATCAGCCAACTCTCAGATCTCCAGTTGCTGTTATTAAATGCCAGATCGGTATATAATAAAACCTCCCTTGTCCACGATTTGATTGTGGATGAAGCAGCCGATCTGGCATGTATAACCGAGACCTGGGTGGGTGAGCAGGGAGGAGTTGGTCTCTCTCAGCTCTGCCCACCGGGGTACTTGGTTCAGCATCATGGTAGATCTGAGGGTCGGGGAGGTGGGGTTGCTGTCGTCTATAAGAGTTCCATCTCACTCACCAAGCACCATGTTCATTCAGTTACTGGCCTGGAGTGTTTGCACCTTGTGTTGGGCCAGAGGGACAGGCTGGGAATCTTTTTGGTGTACCGCCCACCTTGCTGCCCAATGGCTTCCCTAACTGAGCTGGCGGAAGTGGTCTCGGATATATTGTTGAGGTCCCCCAGACTAATAGTACTGGGGGATTTCAACATTCATGCCGAGACCACTTTGTCTGGCGCGGCTCAGGACTTCATGGACTCCATGACAGCCATGGGGCTATCTCAATATGTTAGTGGTCCAACACATGTATTGGGGCACACTCTAGACCTTGTTTTTGCTACTGAGCATGGGGAAAGTGATCTGGATGTGGGGAGTTTTACAACACTCCCTTTGTCATGGACAAACCACTGCTTGCTGAAGTTTAGACTTTCAGTAACCTCTTCCTTCTGCAAGGGTGGGGGACCTATTAAAATGGTCCGCCCCAGAGACTAATGGATCCTGAAGGTTTTCAAAGGGCTCTGGGGGATTTTCCGGCTGATAGGACTGGCGCTCCTGCTGAAGCCCTGGTCGCTCTGTGGAATACGGAGATGACCCGGGCTGTAAACACGATCGCTCCTGCACGCCCTCTCCTGTGTAGAGCTCATACAGCTCCATGGTATACTCCGGAGCTGAGAGCGATGAAGCAAGATAGGAGGCGGCTTGAGCGGAAATGGAGACGAACTCCCGACGGATACAATTATGCGCTGGTTAGTGCTTCGACTAAGCTCTATGTAGGAGCAGTGAAGGCAGCTAAAAAACATCATTTTGCTGCCACTATTAAATCATCTCTTTGCCGCCCAGCGGAGCTCTTTCGAGTTGTCCAGGGGCTTCTCCATTCAAACCCTCCGGACACGGTGGAATCATTGGAGGCCTGCTATAATCAGTTTGCCGATCACTTCCAGAATAAGATCTCATGTATCCGCCAGGACCTAGACTCTCAAGTTATAGCAGTAGATCCTAGTGAGATGTCCGGAGCACAGTCTTGTCCTGTTTTGTTGGATGAGCTTCAGTTGGTTCAACTCGAGGACGTGGACAAGGTGCTTGGACAGGTACGTGCAACCACTTCGGTACTGGATCCTTGCCCCTCCTGGCTGATAAAAACCAGCAGGAATGGAACAGGTAGCTGGGCCAAGGAAGTGATAAATGCCTCTTTACGAGAGGGAGTGGTCCCGGGCTGTCTGAAAGAGGCAGTGGTGAGACCACTCCTGAAAAAGCCTTCCTTGGACCCAGACAATTATAACCAAGCCAGCAGGGGTGTGGGGGCTTTCCAGTGTTTTGCACCGCCTGCAGCATGTACGACTATCTGCCTGTTGGACAGAAGTCATGGGTGTGCTCTCGGTGCAATGAGCTCCTGGCTCTCCGGGAACGACTTCATTTCCTTGAGGCCAAGGTGGCAGACATGGAAAAGCTGAGAGAGGCAGAGAGGTGTGTGGAGGAGGCCTTCAGGGACGTTATAGCTGTGTCCCACTCCAACGATGATAGCTCTCCTGCTATCATCGAGAACGATGGTCTCGGGGAAGGAGAGCATCCAGCTGAGGAAGAGGGAAACGATCCCTTAGAAGGGACCCATTCCTTGGGGGATGAGCAGCTATCCTCTCGTGCCGAGGATATATCTCCAGGGGGTGGAGGGATCCTTGTAGTGGGTGATTCGATCATTAGGAACATAGACAGTGGGGTGTGTGATGGGCGTGTAGACCGCAAGATGTTTTGCCTGCCTGGGGCGAAGGTTGCGGATATCGCCCATCGTTTAGATAGTTTGGTAGACAGTGCTGGGAAGGAGTCAGTGGTCGTGGTGCACGTTGGCACCAACGACATGGGGAAATGCAGCCGTGAGGTCCTGGAAGCAAAATTTAGGTTGCTAGGTAGGATGCTGAAAGCCAGGACCTCCAAGGTGGCTTTCTCTGAAATGCTACCGGTTCCACGCGCAGGACCAGCCAGACAGGCCCAGCTTCGCAGTCTCAATGCGTGGATGAGACGATGGTGTCGGGTGGAACGGTTCGGATTTGTTAGGCACTGGGGAACATTTTGGGACAAGCCGGGCCTGTACAAAAGGGACGGGCTCCACTTGAACCAGAATGGAACCAGACTGCTGGCACTTAAAATTAAAAAGGTAGCAGAGCAGCTTTTAAACTGACTGAGGGGGGAAACCCGACAGGAGCTGAGAAAGGTCCGGTTTGGAATAAACCTCCCCCCTGGGATAAAAACCAAAGAAATGATGAAATTTTAAAAGGGGTAGGCCTAGAAGTAGGCATTGTGAGAGCAGGGGCACAGGATATAAATTCAGAAGAGCAAAATTACCACAGGCCTAACCACAAGTGCCAAAGACACTTGAAGAGAGACACTGCTTACAAGTGCCTGTACGCTAATGCTAGGAGCCTCCGAACCAAGATGGGAGAACTGGAGTGCTTGGTCTTAGAGAAGAGCATTGATATAGTGAGCATAACCGAGACCTGGTGGAATGGAGAAAACCAGTGGGATACGGTTATCCCTGGATATAAACTATATCGGAAGGACAGGGAAGGACGTATTGGTGGCGGAGTCGCTCTATACGTGAAAGAAGGCATTGAATCCAGCAAGCTCGAAACCCCAAAAGAGGCAGACTCCTCCACAGAATCGTTGTGGGTGGTGATACCATGCCCCAGGAGGGACTTAATACTGGGAACGATCTATCATCCCCCTGATCAAAATGCTCAGGGAGACCTTGAGATGAGATATGAAATTGAGGAAGCATCCAAACTAGGAAATGTGGTAGTAATGGGTGACTTCAACTACCCGGACATAGACTGGCTGCATATGTGTTCCAGTCATGACAAAGAAGCAAAGTTTCTAGATATTCTAAATGACTATTCCCTAGACCAGTTGGTCATGGAACCGACCAGAGGGACGGCAACCCTGGACTTAATCCTCAGTGGGGACCGGGACCTGGTGCGAGATGTAAGTGTTGTTGAACCGATTGGGAGCAGTGACCACAGTGCTATTAAATTAAACATACATGTAAATGGCCAATTGCCAAGAAAATCCAACACGGTCACATTTGACTTCAAAAGAGGAAACTTCACAAAAATGAGGGGATTGGTAAAAAGAAAGCTGAAAAACAAAGTCCAGAGGGTCACATCACTCAAAAATGCTTGGAAGTTGTTTAAAAACACTATATTAGAAGCTCAACTGGAGTGCATACCGCAGATCAGAAAAGGTACCACCAGGGCCAAGAAGATGCCAGCATGGTTAACGAGCAAAGTCGAGGAAGCTCTTAGAGGCAAAAAGTCTTCATTCAGAAAATGGAAGTCTTGTCCGAATGAAGAAAATAAAAAAGAACACAAACTCTGGCAAAAGAAATGCAAGAAGACAATAAGGGATGCTAAAAAAGAATTTGAGGAGCACAGTGCTAAGAACATAAAAACCAACAACAAAAACTTCTATAAATACATTCAAAGCAGGAGACCATCTAGGGAGACAATTGGACCCTTGGATGATAAGGGAGTCAAAGGTGTACTAAAGAACGATAAGGAGATTGCAGAGAAGCTAAATGAATTCTTTGCATCTGTCTTCACAGTGGAAGATATAGGGCAGATCCCTGAACCTGAACTAACATTTGCAGGAAGGGATTCTGAGGAACTGAGATAAATAGTGGTAATGAGAGAGGAACTTCTAGGCTTAATGGACAATATAAAAACTGACAAATCACCGGGCCCGGATGGCATCCACCCGAGAGTTCTCAAAGAACTCAAAGGTGAAATTGCTGATCTGCTAACTAAAATACGTAACTTGTCCCTCAGGTCCTCCTCTGTGCCTGAGTACTGGAAACTGGCAAATGTAACGCCAATCTTCAAAAAGGGATCCAGAGGGGATCCCGGAAATTACAGGCCAGTTAGCTTAACTTCTGTTCCTGGAAAACTGGTAGAAAGTATTATTAAAGCTAGATTAACTAAGCACATAGAAGAACAAGCCTTGCTGAAGCAGAGTCAGCATGGCTTCTGCAAGGGAAAGTCCTGTCTCAGTAACCTATTAGAATTCTTTGAGAGTGTCAACAAGCATATAGATAGAGGTGATCCAGTGGACATAGTGTACTTAGACTTTCAAAAAGCGTTTGACAAGGTACCTCATCAAAGACTTCTGAGGAAGCTTAGCAGTCATGGAATAAGAGGAGAGGTCCTCTTGTGGATAAGGAATTGGTTAAGAAGCAGAAAGCAGAGAGTAGGAATAAATGGACAGTTCTCCCAATGGAGAGCTGTAGAAAGTGGAGTCCCTCAAGGATCGGTATTGGGACCTGTACTTTTCAACTTGTTCATTAATGACCTAGAATTAGGAGTGAGCAGTGAAGTGGCCAAGTTTGCTGATGACACTAAATTGTTCAGGGTTGTTAAAACAAAAAGGGATTGCGAAGAGCTCCAAAAAGACCTCTCCAAACTGAGTGAATGGGCGGAAAAATGGCAAATGCAATTCAATATAAACAAGTGTAAAATTATGCATATTGGAGCAAAAAATCTGAATTTCACATATACGCTCATGGGGTCTGAACTGGCGGTGACCGACCAGGAGAGAGACCTCGGGGTTGTAGTGGACAGCACAATGAAAATGTCGACCCAGTGTGCGGCAGCTGTGAAAAAGGCAAATTCCATGCTAGCAATAATTAGGAAAGGTATTGAAAATAAAACAGCCGATATCATAATGCTGTTGTATAAATCTATGGTGCGGCCGCATTTGGAATACTGTGTACAGTTCTGGTCGCCTCATCTCAAAAAGGATATTATGGAGTTGGAAAAGGTTCAGAAGAGGGCAACCAGAATGATCAAGGGGATGGAGCGACTCCCTTACGAGGAAAGGTTGCAGCATTTGGGGCTTTTTAGTTTAGAGAAAAGGCGGGTCAGAGGAGACATGATAGAAGTGTATAAAATTATGCATGGCACTAAGAAAGCGGATAGAGAAAAGTTCTTCTCCCTCTCTCATAATACTAGAACTCGTGGACATTCAAAGAAGCTGAATGTTGGAAGATTCAGGACAGACAAAAGGAAGTACTTCTTTACTCAGCGGACAGTTAAACTATGGAATTTGCTCCCACAAGATGCAGTAAAGGCCACCAGCTTGGACGGCTTTAAAAGAAGATTAGACCAATTCATGGAGGACAGGGCTATCAATGGCTACTAGCCATGATGGCTGTGCTCTGCCACCCTAGTCAGAGGCAGCATGCTTCTGAAAACCAGTTGCTGGAAGCCTCAGGAGGGGAGAGTGTTCTTGCACTCGGGTCCTGCTTGCGGGCTTCCCCCGGGCACCTGGTTGGCCACTGTGAGAACAGGATGCTGGACTAGATGGGCCACTGGCCTGATCCAGCAGGCTCTTCTTATGTTCCCCCCCCACTTATTCCCGGGTCACCTTTGCTGTGGCTGCATCCATGCATTTATGTGGTGTTTTGTACTTTGGTTTCACAGAAGCCGCGTCGTGGATCTTTTTTAGACGGGAAGGCAGCCTGAGAAGGTTTTCTGAGACCTGACGCTGAAAGACGATGCCTGGTTTGTGCCGGGCTGGCCGCGAAGCCACGTGTGGGCCGCAGACGGACCTCCCCCGCCCCCGCTGCAACGGCTCCTGGGGAGGGCTGGCCTTGGCACGGGATGCGCGCCCCTCCATGAAAAGGGGAATGCGGGGAGGGGAGCTGGAGACTCTTTAGATCCCTCCCCACCTCCCCCCCGTGCCCCCCGATGGCTGCAAGCCCCTTCTTTCCTCGGGGTCCGGGCTTGGCCTTGGCAGTAGGCCCAAGAGAAGAGGGATGGGGGTCCCGCCCCCCATCCCTCCCCCGGTCCTTGCTGATTTGGCAAAGTGCGGGGGGTGCTCTGCTGCCCAGAGGCCCGGGGCTTGGCTCCAGTCCAAGGGAGCCGCCGCCGCCGCCGCGTCCTCCCGTCACCTCCTCCTGCCGCGCGGCTCGTCTGTCAGCCGGCCCCCGGGGAGGCGGCTCGCGCTCGTGGCTGTCACTCCCGCAAGAGGTCAAGTGGGGACGCGCTTGCACCTGGGAGGGAGGGAGGGAGGGAGGGGGGAAGGGAGCAGAGGGGCTGCCTTCCCCCTCGCCTCGGGGGCGCACAGCAAAGCAGATCCAGCGAGGAGCCCGAGGTAGAGCGCGGCTGGCCGGGCCCCTCTGAGAGGGTGGACCGCCGGCCCGAAGCAGCAGCAGGGCGGGGGGATCCTTCCCTGGGGTTGCGCCAGGGCACGGCGTCCGCTGCTGCTGCTGCGGGGGAAAGCGAGGAAGGGGTCGTGCCAGCCTCAATCGGGACAGGAGCCCCTTCCGGCAATGAGGAAGGCAAGGCCCACCCGCAGCTCGGGTCCATCCCCTGTTGCAGAGGAGCGAAATTAGAGATGTCAGGGTCTGAGTGAGCTTTGTGGGTTTGAATCTTTGCTGAAGATTACACCTTCCCTGTAAATTAGTCAGACAGAGACTTCAAGCTTTAAACTAAGAAAGAACTACTTTATTCTGGAAGCACATGCTTCATAGCAAAGAGTTCTACATCTAGCTAACTAGCTAAGTTGGAGATGCAAACACTAGGCCTAGAGTTTGCCCTCATGCTGGGAGGAGAGGGAGAGACAAAGAGAAGATGTCTGCTCTCCCCCTCAAGAGAAAGAAGGAGAAGGAGATGTGGTCAACATCCTCTGCATATCAGTCTGGCAGGAAGGGAGAGACAGCAGGAGATCAAAGGACAGGTATTAGCCTAGGAATCAGGAGGGCTCCTCTCTAGCTACCCTTTTTAACCCCATGCAGCCTCAACCCACAAGTTGGAGTTGAACCACATATTCAAACATCCCCAAGAAACGCCCAGGCAGCCGTTGCTTGCCCTCACCCCACCCCATGACTCATCCATGGGCTTCATTGGACCCCCACCTTTGCTGACAGGGTGGCCACTGCCACAGAGGGCAGCCCAGGACTTGAAGACCTACTTTGAAGGGCCAGCTGGTCTATATCTCCAGGGAGGACTGGGAATGTCAGCTTTCTGAAAGCCCTGGAGAGCCTCTGACAGTCAGCGCAAACAATACACAGCTGGATGGGCCCATGGCCTGGCTGAGGATCAGGCAGCTCCCCGCGTGCGTTTCCTACGTAGCACCTGAGCTGCGGACTGCACAGGCACACACCTGGCTGCCCCTGGCTTGTCCCCTGCTACAGCTGAAAGGGCGGTGATTCTCTCTCCCAGCTGCTGCTCAGTCTTCCTCCCTGTACCCCCAGAGCTCTTGCTGACAGGCCAAGTGTGGGAATTACTATTATTACTATTATTAAATTTATATCCCGCCCTTCCTCCCAGGAGGAGTCCAGGGCAGCAGACATCATAAAAACAGACATAAAGGTATAAAAATGGCCTCACATTCATTTAGGCAGAGCTACCAAACCTAGAAAGTCCTAATTCAATTGGTGGCAGCGCCTCCCAGCAGGGGTGGAACAAACTCTCTGCATGAAATCCTGGAGAGCTGCTACCAGCCAGTGCAAGCAGGGCTTGTTGTGGAAATGCAGAGATCCTCAGCTATCTGAGCTGCGTGTGTGCCAGCGCATGTGTCTACCCAATTGGCAGGCTTTTACCCTGCATTAGGATCACGGAGACTTAAGAGTAAAATAAGAAAAGCTACTTTATTTATAGAAATACATAGTAGATAGGAAAGGCATACCTAGTTCTAACTAACTAAGTTGGAGGCACAATGCCCAGACTTGAGTATTGCCCTCGTGGCTCAGGAGGGAGAGAGAGCAGAGACAAAGGTGTCTGCTCTCTCCTCGGACAGTCGAAGAAGATGAAGGAAGGAGGGGCAGGTCAGCTTCCCTAAGCATATCAGTCTGTGACGGAAGGAAGTCAGTCAGAGCATCACATGTAAAGGTAGGCCAGCCTAGCCCACTGGAGGATCCTCACTGGCTCTCCCTTCTGGAATGCAAGCAGGAGTTGCTCTTGCCCCACTTCCAGCAGTGCTGAGCTTGATGGGGCTGACTCAGCCGAACACAGCTCCCTACACTCCTCTTTGGAAGCGACTGCAGCTCAGCGGTTAGGGCACCTGCTTGGCATGCAGAAGGGTCATGCCCTGCTGGCATCTCCGGGCAGGACTGCGAGAGCATGCTGTCCTGAAACCCCAGGGAGCTGCTGCCAGTTAGTGTAATAATAATAATAATAATAAACTTTATTTCTACCCCGCCCTTTTTCCAATAGGACTCAGAACGGCTTACAACTAAAAACAACACCATTAAAACATTCAGAAGTATACAATTAAAAAAGAATTAAACTATGAGAAAAATTAAAACCATAAAACATACGTTAAAAACAGCGGATAATTTAAAATAATAAAATATTTAAATATTTAAAATAATAAAATCATATAACATAGTCGCCAATCCTATGACACTTAATCCTGGTCGTTCTCTATCCCAAATGCCCGTTGAAATAAAATATTCTTTACTTGTCGCCGGAAGGATGGCAAGGAGGGAGCTAATCGCACCTCACTCGGAAGGGAGTTCCACAGCCTAGGGGCGGCCACCGGAAAGGCCCTATCTCGTGTCCGCGTCATATGTACTTGTGAAGGTGTGGGGAGCACAAGAAGGGCCTCACCTGAAGATCTCAAATCCCGGACAGATTTATGTAGGGAGATACGATCTCTCAAACAGCCTGGACCTGAGCCGCATAGGGCTTTGTAGGTCAAAACCAGCACTTTGAATTGTGACCGGAAACAAATTGGCAGCCAGTGGAGCTGGTGTAACGGGGATTGTATGGTCCCTGTAACCAGCCCCGGTTAGCACTCTGGCTGCAGCTCTTTGTACCAATTTAAGTTTCCGAACAGTCTTCAAAGGCAGCCTCATGTAGAGCGCGTTACAGTAGTCTAAGCGGGATGTAACCAAGGCATGCATCACCCTAGTCAGATCAGGCAGCTCCAGGAACGGGCGCAGCTGGCGCACCAGTTTTAATTGAGCAAATACGCTCCTGGATACAGCAGTAATCTGGGCCTCCAAATTCAAAGCTGAGTCCAGGAGTACACCCAAGCTGCGAACCTGAGACTTCAGGGGGAGTGCGACCCCATCCAGCACTGGTTGAATCCCTATTCCCTGATCTGCCCTCCAACTGACCAGGAGTACCTCTGTTTTATCAGGATTTAATCTCAACTTGTTTGCCCTCATCCAGTCCATCACTGATGCCAGACACTGGTTTAGGACCTGTACGGCTTCCTTGGCTTCAGGTGGAAAAGAGAAATAGAGTTGAGTGTCATCAGCATACTGATGGCACCGAACCCCAAAACCCCGGACAACCTCTCCCAGCGGTTTCATGTAGATGTTAAATAACATGGAGGACAAAACTGAACCCTGAGGGACCCCATAGGTCAATGGCCAGGGGGTCGAGCAGGAGTCCCCCAGTACCACCTTCTGGGTTCGGTCCTCCAGGAAGGACTGAAGCCACTGTAACACAGTGCCCCCCAAGTCCCATCTCGGCAAGGCGGCCCAGAAGGATACCATGATCGATGGTATCGAAAGCCGCTGAGAGGTCCAGTAGAACCAACAGGGACACACTCCCCCGTCCAGTTCTCTGCGTAGGTCATCCACCAAGGCGACCAAAGCCGTCTCTGTCCCATAGCCAGGCCTGAAACCAGATTGAAATGGATCCAGATACTCCATTTCATCCAGGAATCTCTGGAGTTGAGCGACCACCACACGCTCTCTTATCTTGCTTAAAAATACTGAACAATACTGAACTAGGCAGGCTGATGATCTGCCAGTCAAGAACCCCCCTCTGTGGATTTTACACACACACACAGAGCCTGGACTGCTGGATTCCCTGCATTTCAGGCTCAAATGAAGCCCTCCTGCAGTCTCCAGGGACTCCCAGCGTGGCCTCCGCCTCTGCGTGTGCAGCTGCAACAGCCACCCGGTGAGCAAAGACTGGGCGTGCTGGCGGCAATGACATCAGCAGGGCTGCTGTTAAACTGCCGCTGGCTGGCGTCTCCACAGCAACCCTGGGTCAAAGGAGGACAGCCAGAGTGTGAACAGGGCCAAGCCCTTGGCTCCTCCTGAGAAGGGCTGGCACTCTGCCAGACCAGGGTGGGGGAGTGAGGGGAGACACATGAGGAGTGGCTGCCAGCGGTGAGGAATGAATGGAGGAGGGAGGGCTGTCCCAGGAGGAAGCAAGCCTCGGGCTACCCCTCCTTGGCTGCCTTCCCCAGGGAGATCACCCGGCCTGGGAGGGAGCCAAAAAGCCCCTACCAAAAAGTGGCGGCAGTGGGGATGGGGGGGCAGAGACCACAGAGTCACCCACCCCACAAGACCTGCACTGGGCCATCCCTTCCCCTTCTGGCCCCGGCGTCAGGCAGAGTGTACGTCCACCAGACAAGGGTCCGGCCGTGCACCATCAGGCACTCCCCTCCTGCCTGCTCAGCATCCTCCATGGGAACCGCCAGCTCAGGCCTGGAGTTGAGCTCCAAGACCCTCCTGGTCAGACATCAGAGCCTGAGTTGGCTTTTCTTGTGAGCCAGGCTGTGGTCTTGGTGGGATGGGAGGGGGCTTCTCCCTGGCCTGCATGGCTTTGTGTCCTTATCCAAACTGTGCCAAATAGGTTTCACTTAAGTCAGGGAGCCCGATTTTTATGGAGCCCAATTCTGACTTTTTTAATGGAAAGGCCTGCTGTACAAGGCTGTGCACAGCACACAGGGTTTTAAAGCATGGAAGGGGGGTGGGAGAAGGGAAATGTTAATTATATGTGTGCTTCACAACTGAAGTAACATTCATGGCTGTCTAAAGTGCCCCCTCCCAGCCTGCTTCCCAGTAAGACCATTAAGTCCGGGTCTAAAATCCCACCTCACTGCAGCTCATTGTGACATAGAGGCTGCCTTCTTCAGAGCCAAGGTGAAATGGGCATCTTCCCACCCTGGCATGAGGAAAGGGCTCCTGGGCTCCTGCCCAGAGTACTTTGTCCAGCCCAGCCAAACATGAGAGCTTGCAGGGCCCTTGTGAGCATCCCTGGCAGACGGCAGAGAAAGTTTTCCACAAGGCAAAGCAAGAGGCGCAAAACGGCAAAAGTGCTTGACATCAGCCGTGACGTGGGAAGGAAATTGCCCGGCAAGTCAGCATTTGAGGACTGGCCCCTGTTTAACCACAACTAGGTTATGTGTCAGGATGAGAACTCTTTCCCCAGATTTCCCCAGTAACTTGGCCAGCCAGAGGGATTTAAATTTGGCATGGCAGGAAGCTGCATGCATGCTCCGCTTTCCAGGCAAACCAAGGAGGCCTCCAGCAAGTGAGGGCAATCACTCCTGAGCATCTTCTAATAAATCCAGGAAGTAAATGAATGAATGACAAGCCCTCACCTGTATCCTGGCAAATGGTCCCTTGAACTGAGTACAGGAGGTCATGTTGGAAGTGTTTGTTTGTGTTCCAGAAGGGAGATAAAGCTAGGGTCCTCCAAATGGATAGGCTTGATTACCTTTATCTGTGATGCTCTGACTGACTTCCTTCCATCCCTAGACTGATAGGAAAGCTTATCTGCCCCTCCTCCTTCCACCCTTTCCTCTCTTCTTTTCTCCAACTGTCGGAGAGAGAGGAGATACCTTTGTCTCTGCTCTCTCCCTCCTGAGCCATGAGGGCAATACTCAAGTCTGGGCATTGTGCCTCCAACTTAGTTAGTTAGAACTAGGTATGCCTTTCTACCTACTATGTATTTCTATAAATAAAGTAGCTTTTCTTATTTTACTAAGTCTTAAGTCTCAGTGATCTCAATGCAGGGTAAAAGCCTGCTTTCTTAGGTAAATGCACAACAACAGTGGCAC
This sequence comes from Rhineura floridana, assembly GCF_030035675.1. Taxonomy (NCBI): domain Eukaryota; kingdom Metazoa; phylum Chordata; class Lepidosauria; order Squamata; family Rhineuridae; genus Rhineura; species Rhineura floridana. The sequence goes on from NC_084487.1 coordinate 1,175,003, forward strand.
ACATGCATTTCAGACCGCTGTTGTTCTCTGCTTAACAAATACACAAATGTACACAACAACAGTCAGACCAACAGGGCAGAAGGCAGAGAGACCAGGAGGTGGAGCCAGAGCCAACTCATTCTAGCTTTGCTGAGTTCTGCAAGGGCAAACACTGAGACTGAGGGGAGAGCGACAGGCACTGCCACCCCGTGGGCTGGCTGTGTGTGCAAAGGCAGATGGGTGGGGGCTGGCTGAGGGCAGATGGAGACCGGTGGGGCAGTGTCCCATTTGGGCCAGCCACCACTTGGTCTGTCCATCTAGAACTGTAGAGTTGCAGGGGTAGGAGACCCTCTTGTGTAAGGCAGGGCAATCCACCCACCCTCTCTTCTATCAGTGCTCACAATCAGGCTGCAAGCAGAAGCAGGTGTGGCCCAGGAAGGCAAAGCAAGTCTCCCCAGAGAACTCTAGCAAGTCAGCCAGGCCGCAAGCAGCAGGAGAAAGTGCAAAAGCCAGCAAGCAAACTGACTGCTGTCAGGCAAAAGCAGAAAGTCTCCCAAGTCTCCGACTGGCAGATTACAATGACATACAGGAAATGTTACATATTCATTCGTTCATTCAACTGCAACAGATGCATTTGGGAACCTCAAAAGTTGACTCTGATATTTTAGTGGAAAACACTGAGGTCAATTTTTTCAACCAGATGCCCCAAATGGGAAGTCCACAAGTAAAACCTGACTGCAGCAACCTGTTGGAAGTCACTTGAGCTGTCCCCAAGGAGAGGACCTTGGTCAACCTGGCCTGGTGGGGGAAAGGGATGCACCTTTCCTGCTTCAGAGGCAATGAGCAGCTGGTGCTTGAGTGTGAGCAGATCCTCGGAAGGAATCCAACCAGTCAGCCTCTATGGAACCTTTGGGGGGGGGGAGCACGCTGCTCCCTTGGTCCTCCTGACCTACCGAGTTCAGTAGCAACAGCAGCAGAAATATTCTCTGCCTGACACTGGCCGGATTAAGCCCACCTTTCTATGATTTTATCATGTCAAAATAACCCTAATCCCAATTATCTGAAAAGTAGGCCAATGTGGCTGTGAATCCAATGCCTGGAGAGAAAAGGGTCCATCAGAACCTTGCCAGCCACACCCTGCCATGCAGAGATAGCAGCAAGAGCTCTGCAGAAAACCAACTCCTCTGGGGATGCAATCAGATGAGCCAAATCATGCCCTGCAGGCTGCAAATCTGGAGCTCAGTTGGGACATTTGGCTGCCTTCCAACTGGGCTTCCTGTACATGTCTGGGGCAAATGAAGGGCCCTGAGGCTTTATGGAAATTGATGTATGTGGGGCTTTGCATGTTCTACAAATTTGGCAAAGAGGCAGTCTCACAAGGAGGGTGGCTCTTAACAGATATTAGGGCAGCCTCCCCTAACTTGGCTTCCTCCAAGTAGCTATGCCGGCTGGGGCTGATGGGAGTTGTGGTCCAAAACAGAGCTTGGAAAAGTTACTTTTTTGAACTACAACTCCCATCAGCCCCAGCCAAGCATGGCCACTGGATTGGGCTGATGGGAGTTGTAGTTCAAAAAAGTAACTTTTCCAAGCTCTGGTCCAAAACAGCTAGAAGGCACCAGGTGGTAGAAGGCTGGATTAGGCCATGAGACGGCCAGCAGCCAGCCATCCCCTACATATACATTCAGAGAGGTATATGCGCTCCATTAGATCTATCGCACAATGTCTAGAAAGTCAAATAAATACACCCACATACCGGAGTGCCAGAAAATTATTTACTCCCCCAATCTCAAAGCAGCAGCAGCAGCAATGACTCACCGCTGTCACGTGCTGCCAGTTTCCCCTGGTTCCTTTGGTCTGAATTTGTCTTACATCAGCCCACTCGCAATGCCATATTCTCTGCTCCTCATTACCCAGCCTGGGAGTGGCAGAAAGACAAAAGCCTCTTCCTTCAACCCACGCTTCCGGCTGGGTTTCTCCCTTCCCAGAAATATGGCAAAGGTGTCAGGCCCCTTGGGAAGCCCTTGTGCGTAAGAGGCATCCGACTCATCAGGCTTGCTAAGCCAGGGCCACCAGCCACAGGGCTGACTACGGCCTCTGTCACTTCCCTGGGCCACACTGGCCTCCCACGCCTGGGACGGCTAAGTGGTGGTGGCACCAGAGCCAGAACAGCAATCCCCACCCTTCTCAGAAGGTGAGATACCAGGAGTACAGCAGGCCAGTAAAGGAGGTACAGCTGTGAGAGAAGACCCAGCCAAGACCCAGCTTGCCTGGAGGAGGAGGCTGGCATGTGGCCACTGCAATCCAGAGTGGCTGCCTGCTGAACAGTTGGGAGGAGGCAGCAAAGCCACTCCGGCTGCAGTTTGGCACATCACCTCTGGAATCTGAAGGTGGGAAGGTCATGGTCCCATTTTTCCACAAAGCACACAGTAAGGCAAGTGGTTCACACAGGAGGAAGCAAAAGGGGCTAGAACTGTTTCACCAGGGACCCCTGAAAGTATTCCCTTCCAAGCCCATAGTGCATCATGACCCACAAACCACAGCCTTAAATTTAGGACTCTTACCCGTACACTTTTTTTTAATGGTGCACACATCTCACTGTTCTGCATGGATTTTCAAAATCCAAGCGACACACAAACATGGGAGTGCCCAGAAGCAAAGCACAGCTGCGCCTGAAAATCTTTGTGGCTCTAATGTAGGCTCCAGGGGAGGTGAACACAAAGGGGCCCTGCCTCTTGCTTAAACCTGAACACTCAACCCAACATATATCCTGGTCAGACTCATTCCAGAGCTCCCACAGTACAAGAGGCAAATCACAGCCCCACAATTCTGAAAAAAAACACTCCTAGTGTTGTGAAATGTTTTTAATATCTTTTTATCTTAATTGTATTATTTTATTACTTTATTGTTTACTGTCCAGGTCTCCTTTGGGAGGAAGGACAGTTTAGAAATTTCAATACATGAAAACATTAAGTCATTAGTGACATCAGAAGACACACTTCTGCCAGGTAACATGACCTATTAAGCTTTCGCATGAGGAAGGGGCAGCCAAGAGAGTTTGGTGGTGCCCAGAGTTTAGGGACTCAAGTGGCTGGTAAGGAAAGGAGCATCCTGAATGTTGGAAGTGTGGCAAGAGCAAGTCCTGTTTGGTTCTGTTTGCATGCCTGAGGGGAGATAGAGAGAGTCCTCCAGCTGGCTAGGCTGCCTATCTTTCCCCCTCTCCTCCTTCTGTGTGACAACCTTTCATGTACTTGAAGAGGGCTATCCTATCTCCCCTCAGTCTTCTCTTCTCAAGGCTAAACTTGCCCAGTTCTGTCACTCTCTCCTCATAGGGCTTTGTTTCCAGTCCCCTGATGATTGTTGTTGCCCTCCTCTGAACCCGTTCCAGTTTGTCTGCATCCTATAAAATCATAGAATAGTAGAGTTGGAAGGGGCCTATAAGGCCATCGAGTCCAACCCGCTGCTCAATGCAGGAATCCAAATCAAAGCATTCCCGACAGATGGCTGTCCAGCTGCCTCTTGAATGCCTCCAGTATCAGAGAGCCCACTATCTCGCTAGGAAATTGGTTCCATTGTCGTATGGCTCTAACAGTCAGGAAGTTTTTCCTGATGTCCAGTTGAAATCTGGCTTCCTGCAACTTGAGCCCATTATTCCGTGTCCTGCACTCTGGGACGATCGAGAAGAGATCCCGGCCCTCCTCTATGTGACAACCTTTCATGTACTTGCTCTTGTATCTCCCCTCAGTCTTCTCTTCTCAAGGCTAAACAGGCCCAGTTCTTTCAGTCTCTCCACATAGGGCTTTGTTTCCAGTCCCCTGATCATCCTTGTTGCCCTTCTCTGAACCTGTTCCAGTTTGTCTGCATCCTTCTTGAAGTGCGGAGACCAGAACTGGACACAGTATTCAAGATGAAGCCTAACCAGTGCTGAACAGAGGGGAACTAGTACTTCACGCGATTTGGAAACTATAGTTCTGTTAATGCAGCCTAATATAGCATTTGCCTTTTTTGCAGCCACATCACACTGTTGGCTGATATTCAGCTTGTGATCAACAACAATTCCAAGATCCTTCTCACATGTTGTATTGCTGAGCCAAATGTTGAAGAGCACTGGGCCCAGGACCGAGCCCTGTGGTAACCTACTCGTTACTTCCGCCCAGTTTGAGAAGGAACCATTGATAAGCACTCTTTGGGTACAATTCTGGAGCCAACTGTGGATCCTTCTTAAAGTGAGGTGTCCAGAATGGGATGCAGTACTCAAGATGAGGCCTAACCATAAGTGCCAAATAGAGGGGAACTAGTACTTCATGTAATTTGGAAACTATGTTTCTGTTAATGCAGTCTAAAACAGAATTTGCCTTTTTTGCAGCCACATCGTGTGGTTGGCTCATATTCAGCTTGTAATCAAGAACAATCCCAAGATCCTTGTCACATGTCGTATTGCTGAGCCAAGTATCCCCCATCTTATAACTGTGCATTTGGTTTTTTCCCTCTAAGTGTAGAACTTCGCACTTATCCCTTTTAAACTTCATTGTTATTTTCAATGACATGAATGCTCCAGCCTATCAAGATCACTTTGATTTTTGTTCCTGTCCTCCAGGGTATTAGCTATCCCTCCCAATTTTGTATCATTTGCAAATTTGATAAGCATGCTCTGTACCTCCTCATTCAAGTCATTAATAAAAATGTTGAAGAGAACTGGGCCCAGGACTGAACCCTGCGGTACACCACTCGTCATCTCCTCCCAGTTTGAGAAGGAACCATTGATAAGCATTCTTTGAGTACAATTCTGGAGCCAACTGTGGATCCACCTGATACTTGTTCTATCCAGCCCACATTTACCTAGTTTGGTAATCAGAATATCATGGGGCACTTTGTCAAAAGCTTTGCTGAAGTTGAGATATATTATGTCCACAGCATTCCCACAGTCTACAAGGGACGTTATCCCACCAAAAACTGAGATAAGATTAGCCTGGCAGGATTTGTTCTTGATAAATCCATGTTGGCTTCTAGTAATCACTGCATTGTTTTCAAGGTGCTTACAGACTGACCGCTTTATAATATGCTGTTGAATTTTCCCAGGGGTTGATGTCAGGCTAACTTGTCTGTAGTTCCCAAGTTCCTCCTTTTTGCCCTTTTTGAAGAGAGGGACAAATTAGCCCTCCTGCAGTCATCTGGCACTTCACCCATCCTCCATGACATCATAAAGATAATAGACAGCGGTTCTGAGAGTTCTTCAGCCAATTCCCTCACTACTGTAGGATGTAGTTCATTGGGTCCTAGAGATGTGAACTCATTCAAAGTAATTAGGTATTCCTTGACCATTTGCCTATCTCAAGCTGCAATCCTGCCCCTTCAACTTGTACTTTATGTTTGCCAGGAGAGACATAGACCCTCTTTTGGGAGAAAACTGTGCCAAGGTAGGAATTGAGGACTTCTGCCTTTTCTTTGTCATCTGTTACCATTTTTCCATCTTCATTGAACAGCTGTACCACCATCTCCTTTATCTGTCTTTTACTATGGATGTACCTGAAGAAAGCTTTTTTGTTGCTTTTAGCATCCCTTGCTAGCCTCAGCTCATTCTCAGCTTTAGCCTTCCTGACGCCATGCCTGCAATTCCGTGCTACCTGCCTGTACTCTTCCTTTGTGGCCTGGCCTTCTTTCCACTCCATGTATGTGTCCTTTCTTGTTTTCAGGTCATCTCTAAGCTTTCTGTGAAGCCACACTGGCTTCTTCTGGCTTCCCCCTTTTTTCCTTGTTGGAATTGTTTGACATTGTGCCTTTAGAATTTCCTCTGTTAGAAACTCCCATTCATCTTGGACTCCTTTTCTCATTAGAGTTGCTTGCCATGGAAACTTATTTATCATTGTTCTAAGTTTATTAAAATTGGCTTTCCTGACATCCGGGGTACACATATGCTACTCTCAGCTTTTGCTTCCTTTAAAATCAAGAACTCTAGTATAGGGTGGCCACTTTCCCCCAGAGTTCCCGTAACTGCCACTTCATCCATCAAGTCATCTCTACTGATTAGAATCAAGTCAAGGACACCTGATCCTCCAGTTGCTTAGTCCACTTTTTGTACTAGAAGCTTATCTCCAACACAAGTCAGGAGTTTCTTGGAGGGGCCATCTTTGGCAGAATTTGTCTCCTGACAGATATCGGGGTAATTGAGACACCCCATTACTACTACATCATGCCTCCTTGAAAGACTGGCAATTTGCTTTGCTAAACTTACATCCTTGTTTTCTCCTTGACTGGGTGGTCGGTAGTGGACCCCAACCACCATATTCCTTTTATTCCTTGCCCCATTTATTTTAATCCAGTTACTCTCGGTGGGGCTACCAAGTTCACCCTCCCGTATTTCTGTGCAGGGATATATATTTTTAACACAGAGCATGACTCCGCCTCTGTTTCTATTCCTTCTGTTCTTTTTGAACAAGTTATAACCTTCAATCTCTGTATTCCATTCATGGGAGTCATCCCACCAAAGTTATACCTATCAAGTTGTATTTATCCTCTGTATTAAGAGTTTAAGTTCATCCTTTTTGTTTCCCATACTCTGGGCATTAGTATATAGATATCGAAGACCATAATGATTTACGGCCTGGCTTCCTTCCTACATTTTTATGAGGACTATTACTGGGCCCCATTGGAGCTATTCCCTCCATTCCTCTTACTGTGCACAAGCCTTTGTTAGTGGTTACCGCCAAGCTTACGTCTCCCTCCTCCTTAGGATTCCGTTTAAAGCCCTCCTGATGAATTTCTCCATGCTGAGGCTGAACACATTCTTCCCAGTCCTTGTGAGGTGCAACCTATCACTTGTCAGCCATCCATCTTCCAGGAAGCATAGCCCGTGGTCCCAGAATCAAAATCTCTCACGTAGGCACCACCTTCATAGCCAGTCATTCACCTGGAGTATTTTTCTTTCCCTTTCCTCTCCTCTTCTAAGTACTGGAAGGATGGACGAGAAAACTATCTGGGTCCCAAAGTCCTTGAGTTTCCTTCCCAGAGCTTCAAAGCCTGACGTGATTTCTTTGTAGCTCCGCTTGGGCGTATCATTCCTTCCCACATGGATGAGAAGAACAGGATATCTGTCCGTGGGCTTTATGTGTGATGGCAACCCTTCCGTCATATCTCTAATCTGTCCTCCAGGGATGCAGCACACCTGGTGAGTCCATGGGTCGTCTTGGCATGCTTGGGTTTCAATCCCTCCCACTACTACTCACCTTCTCTTATTACTTACTGTGGGGTGTGGTCTCATTGCCTCTGCTTGACTGAGCTTCAGCCTCTCGCTGGCTGTCGCGTGGGCTCTCCTGTAATTCTTCCCCTGCGGACTGTCCTCCAGTCTCACCCTCCAGTGGCTGGAAGCGGTTCCGTAGTTCCACCAGTGAAGGGTGTCTTCTGGCGCTTCTGCTCCTGTCTCCTTTTCCAGTTTCCTCCACTTCGTTGTTGCTCTCTGCAACAGTCTCCTCTTCTGCTTCAACTGGCTGCTCTCCTTCCACCTCCTGTTCTTCTCTTGGCTGCTGCTGTTCCAGCATTCTGTCTAAGAACCCGTCTTCTCTTATACCCTTGAGTGTGGCCACTTGCCGCTCCTACTTGCCTATTTAAATTAATATCCATAGCTAACTTTGGGCCATTAATTTTCATGTGTCTATTCTGAATAAAACCTAATTGAATACAACTCAGTGTGTGGTAACTTATCCTAAACATAGCCCAATGTATGTGCGTGTGTTGGGGAGGGAGGGAGCCGCTAAGATGTAAAGGTTGAATCTCTTGTGTTGAGCACAGCTGAAGGGGTGAAGAGGAATGATTCTAGATCAGCCTTCCCCTTGACGCTGGTGCCCTCCAGCTCTTTTGGCCTACAACTCCCATCAGCCCAGGCAGAACAGTCATGTGACGCACGGGCTGATTGGACTACAGCCCTGCTGACTGGAGCTGATGGGAGTTGCAACCCAAGACAGCTAGAGAGCACTCGTTGTGGGGGGGGAGGCTCTTCTAGATGGCCAGGTACCCCCAGGAAAGAGGATGGGAAAATGACAACATTCAGGCTATGCAGAAAGATCATTTTGCTGTTTTTACTGTGCTGTGGTAGAGGCATTTCAACTGTACGGCTCACCCAGGGAATAACCTGAAGAGATCAGTTTTGAAGGAGAACAATCTCTCTCTGGGCTGGACTCCAAATCTTTGGAAATCCACAGCAGAGGTACAGAAGTCACCACAGGCTTGTGATCTTCTGTTGGAATGCACAGCTCAACAGCCAAGAGAGACATTAACAGGCTGCAGGTTAAGCCTCCAGGTATTCGTACTCCAGATATAGGGCTTGTGGAGATTCCTGAAAGCTTTGAAGCTGGATCGAAATGAGGGCGCTGCATCAGTTTTTACGGGAGAGAGAGAGGAAGAACAAAGCAGGCTGGGACCCAGGAAAATGCTTGCCAAAGGAAGTTCTAAAACTGGAGTCGCCAACATGGCTACACAGAGCTGAAGGAGGAAGTGGAGAGAGCGATACTCTTTCCCACTTCAGCTCTACGCGCTTTCCAAGGTTCAGATCAGCCGCTGAAGAGAAGGGAGTGACCTAGAGAGTAGGAAGGAGAGTGATCTGGGAGATGTGGGGGAGGAAAACAGAGCAGCCTGCAGGGAGGAAGTGGGATCCCACAGGAGTCAGGACACACACACACACACACACAATTATGTAAAATGGATCCCCTTGAAACGGCATAATTTTTTCACAGGTTCCACCAACAAATCACAGATCACATCTGCCTCCATAGACTGAACCATAAAAACCATGGATTCAGGGCTTCCTAGCACTGCCGTAATGCAAAAACATGGATCTGAGGCATAGATCCTTATGGATACTCACAATTTTCACATGGGACCCCCTCAAAGCCACCATCAAATCATAGGCCGCCTGCATGCTGTTTTTCTTTAATGATTTCTTTGTCATCCAGTATAGAAAACATGAAGATCCAAGAGGATCTACTCCTTGGACCAATGGTTTTGTGGTGCTGGCAAGCCCCAGATCTGTGATCTTTACTCTACCGGCTACCACTATAAACTTTATTTATTTAATTAGCCCACTCTTCCTCCCAGAAGGAATCCAGGGTGGCAAACAAACCATAAAACACTAAAACCACCTTAAAAGCAAAATTTTGATTATCTTTCTGGGGACTCAGTGTGAAATCATTCAAATTCAAGTGTGTCCATTTTAATTCTACTGGATCCAACTTTCACCCACACCTCCCTCTTTGAAAAGCAGTGTGCACACTCTGTCTTTCTTGGGGGGTGGGGAGAGAAGTAACCAGAGGGGATGCTGCCTATGGCACTCTGTCAAAATTCCAACTCTGCCCCCCCCAAGCCCAAGAAAGCTGACCACTTCCTAACATTCAACGTCCCTGTCATGATTTGAAGGGGGCGGGTTAATAGGTATTATTAATAAATAATGTATTGCTTTTCCTTTGCACCAAATGTGAATATATATTGCTTTTTATGTTGTAAACCACCCAGAGAGCTTCGGCTATGGGGCGGTATACAAGTGTAATAATAAATAAAACACTCTTTTGGGAAGTGGGAAAACTGATGCAAATGAAGACAATTGCTCCAAAACTATTTCATTTTAATAAGCTAGTAATATTAAAAGATTATTTCCTTTCGCCCATGTGCTTCTGTTCCTGAATTAATTTTGGGGTAGCAACTAGGACTTTTTCTAATGTGTGTTTGGGAGATGCAACAGGCAGATAATACATGGAGTGGTGACTTCCCCAGAATTATTCACTGTAAGGAAAAAGCAGCCAAGCAGTTGCTACCTAAGGGGCATTTTATGAAAGCAAAGGAGGGGGATTTGGAAACACAAATGTCTGGCTTCGTAAAGGCTGCTAGCAGGAAGGACGACGACAGCTTGTACAGTGTGGGACAGAGAACAAGAAAAGAGAATCCTCTGAATCAGCCATTCCTAATTACTAGCCCTAGATAAGAAATGGAATCCCACCCCCTGGTGGAGTGTGGCTGGGATTGAAAAAGAAAGAAAAAGTGTTGGGGAGCGGCGAGGAGTTTGCTGAACAAGGAAAATTGTAGATGGGGCTGAGAATTGTTAGTAGCGCATATGAAGATTTGGAGACAATATTGTGGGCAGGTTTCCCTCAGAGCATAGAAGAAAGTCATTGGAACAGGGAGCAAACATTCTTGCCTTTGGAAAGGACAAGGAGGGCTGGGCTGTTTCGATTCTTGAGAAGGCTGAAAGTCTGGCCAAAATGTTTAGGAAATCGTGAGTGAAGATACCGGGCTTTTTGCCACTTTAAAACCTCTACCAATTGACAAGTCTGGATACCACATGATGTTACACTGCTGAGGAACAGCATGGCATACAGCTAAGAGTGTTGGTCTTTGGCTGGGGAGACCCACATTCAAATTCCTGCTCAGATATGAACCCCACGAAGGGGAGACCCTCCCTCTCTGCCTGACCTCCTTCTCCAGAGAGTTGTTGTGAAGATAAAACAGGGCAGACCACATCCTTGTGCAGTGCTCACCTCCCTGCAGGAGTTTTGTAAGATACACATCTGAATAATTTCCAGAGGGGCAAAGCCTTGCCAGCCTGCTGGACAAATTCAATGAGGCTTGATAAGATGCACAAAAGCATATGCTAGAATGAAATTAGTCAGTCTTTAAGATGCCACAAGACTCTATTGAAATCTGAGCAATGATGATGATCACTACTAACATTCATCTGAAAATCTGAGGGAACTGGACAGGGCTTTATGAAGTTAACTCTGGAAACTAAGTGTCTGAAAAGGAAGGTGTTTGCTGCTGTTGCGGTTGCCTGCTGTGTATTTAAACAATTTTCTTGGAGGGCAAGTAAACTGCCAGAGACAGACACATGTTAGTAATGTTGCGCTGTATTTGTGTGCATAATTTCGTTTAAAGCAACACAACAGCAGCAGAGAGTAACACCAGATGTTGAAATGTGAGTGTGCCAGCGTGTGCGTGCGTTTACCTAAGAAAGCAGGCTTTTACCCTGCATCAGCATCACTGAGACTGGAGACTTAGTAAAATAAGAAAAGCTACTTTATTTATAGAAATACATAGTAGATAGAAAAGCAAACCTAGTTCTAACAAACTAGCTAAGTTGGAGGCATAATGCCCAGGTGCGGGAGTTAGCCCCATGCTTGGAGAGAGCAGAGACAAAGGAATGTCTTCTCTCTCCCGGACAGTCAGAGAAGAAAGGAGTGGAAAAGGCGGAAGGAGGAGGGACAGGTAAGCTTCCCTAAAGACATCACAGTCTAGTGACAGAAGGAAGTCAGTCAGAGCATCACAGGTAAAAGGTAATCATGCCTAGCCATCTGGAGGACCCTAGCTCTATCTCCCTTCTGGAACATAAACAAAAGAACAAACCAGGAGTTGCTCTTGCCCCACTTCCAACAAATAATCCCAGAAGGAAAGCCAGGGAAAGTTGCCTCCAATCCCGATTCAGAATAGGCACACATTTCTAATGCCTTGCCTAGGAAGTTATGGCAGGGATGCTTAATGCCAGGCTGGTGGCTTATTTCAACAAGTCAGGTTTGCCGGATGCAGCCTGGGCTGGTTTTCGGAAAGAAAGGATGTGAACTGCCATCTTAAAAACCCTTAGTAGTCATTTTTCTGGATATCGTAAAGGTGTGTAGTAAGTTGGGGTAGCACAATTAGGATTAAAGCAGTTCTATTTCTCAGACTTTTTGAATTTAGGAGTTACTTCCATCAGCCCCAAGTTCAAAAGGTTTGGAGACATAGAACTGCTTTAACTCCTAGCAGCCCCAGCATCAAACAGCCGTGTCCAAAAACAACTGGAGATCACCAGGTTGGGGAAAGGGTCCAGAAAGTCCAGAAGCTACCAGCCAGAACTGGAAGCCAGAAGGATGGACACAAGAGCTCCACCAGACCTTGCCTGACATGCTGGCATCCTAGGAGAAATAAGCAAATATGCTGAACATCGAAGGACACGTGAAAACTGAGGTGTGCACATTCACACAATCTCCAACCAGTGGGAGAAGCCCTCAGTTCCAGCAGCAGCAGCTCTCTATCCGTCCCATCTGGTCCTCTGCTTTGCATGCCAATTCACCAGCCCCAGCCCTGCCAGGCCACCCAGAGCCCCTTCCTGCAGACAGAAGGCAAGAAGGTGACAAGAGAAAGGTTCCTTGTGTTTTATTGCAGTGGCATAAGTTGCTTTACACCACCTTGGTATCTTATGTGAGGGCAGGGCTGTCTATTAATATTTTTCATAAAATAAAAATAAGTAAAGGGCACACTAAGCCAGGCTGTGTGCGTCAGGAAAATCCATTTGCAGTTATTGCAATACCCTTATTTATGTATTATTTCTAAAAAAAGTTATATAAATGATTTATACTGCACTTCTCAAACTCAGATTACAATGTATTTAACCATAACAGTAAAAGCAGCCACCACTTAGAGGGGGAAGGAAATAAGGCAAGAGCTCTCAGACAGATCCAGGCCACTGGAAATTTAAAATCTACCTTAACAGAAAACACACAATGCTCAAAGAGGAGTTAAGGTGCACATATGAAACACAAAATAAAATATAAACATTTAATACACATATATTGTTAAACCAACATAAAATCACTGGTAGAATTCTGCATGTGGTATTGAATCAATGCCCATATAAGGTAAAGTGCAAAAAAAGGAGATAAAAGCCATAATGCGTTTCGACAAAGTCTTTTTCAGTGGCCTTCTGACTTACTAGGCATATACTATAAAGTGGAAAAGATAAAAATATGTTAAGTCATTAATTACTAATGGTGAGTGCCTCTGGATGTTAAAAAACAAAAGAGCTGATTGCTGGGATACTGTAAACCCACTTATAGCACACACCACCCCCTTGTGACATCCTCTGAGGACATACCTCTTATTATCCACTCGATTGGTAAACTGTTTAATAAAGTCTACCAAAGTACAGGGTGTGCTTTAAGAAAGCATGCTACACTTTATCTACGTAGGAATTGTAACTAGAAGAATCAAAATGAGAATTAGTGAACGTAAGAGTTGCATTAAAAATAGATTACATGCCCCTATGGTAAAACATTACATAAGTTGTGGACATACTGAAAAGGATGTAAGATTCTGAACTCTTGAGAAAGTTTTTTTTAGAAGACAACTGGAAGCAAGACTGAAAAGGAGGGAACTTTTCTAGACATTCTCTTTGAAGACAATGGTGCCAAATGGACTAAATGAGGACCTGAACTGGACCCGTGCTGCAATAATTGTTTTGGGTTATTATTTATCTGTTCTTTATAGAGTATGAGGTTTCATTTCTGTGATTTGTATTTTTGAAATATGTACATTGAATGATTTTTCTTAAGATATTCAGTTGGTTCATGTTATGTGCCTTCATGTCGATTACGACTTATGGCGACCCTATGGATCAGCGACCTCCAAGAGCATCTGTCATGAACCACCGTTCAGATCTTGTAAGTTCAGGTCTGTGGCTTTCTTGATGGAATCAACCCATCTCTTGTTTGGCCTTCCTCTTTTTCTACTCCCTTCTGTTTTTCCCAGCATTATGGTCTTTTCTAGTGAATATCTTCTCATTATGTGTCCAAAGTATGATAACCTCAGTTTCATCATTTTAGCTTCTAGTGATAGTTCTGGTTTAATTTGTTGTAACACCCAATTATTTGTCATAGAATCCTAGAGTTGGAAGGGGCCTTGTAGGCCATCGAGTCCAACCCCCTGCTCACAGCAGGAAATCCACAGCTAGAGCATCTCCCGCAGATAGCTGTCCAGCCTCTGCTTGAAGACATCCAGCGAAGGGGATCCCACCACCTCCCTAGGCAGTCGGTTCCATTGCCGAACTGCCCTTACTGTCAAGAAGTTCCTTCTAATGTCCAATCTGAATCTATGCTCCTGCAACTTAAAACCGTTAGACCTAGTCCTACCCTCTGGGGCAGCAGAGAACAAATCTGTACCCTCCTCTATGTGACAGCCCTTCAGGTACTTAAACAGTGCAATCATATCACCCCTCAGCCTTCTCTTCACCAGACTGAACATGCCAAGTTCCTTCAACCTTTCCTCATAAGACTTGTTCTCCATACCGGCTATCATCCTCTTCACCCTCTTCTGAACCCGCTCTAACTTGTCTATATCTTTCTTAAAATGAGGCGCCCAGAACTGAATGCAGTATTCCAGATGAGGCCTGACTAATGCAGAATATAGTGGGACTATTACTTCCCTCCACCTGGAAACTATAGCTCTGTTTATGCAGCCCAAAACCGCGTTTGCCTTTTTTGCCGCAGCATCACACTACTGGGTCATGTTCGACTTGCGATCCACTACAATTCCAAGGTCCTTCTCACACGCACTACTGCTAAGACGGGTATTTCCCATCCTGTACCTGTGCATTTTGTTTTTGTGGCCTAAATGCAGAATCTTGCATTTGTCTTTATTGAATGTCATTTTATTAATTTCAGCCCAATTTTCTAGTCTATCCAGGACCCTTTGGATTTTATTCCCGTCTTCCATTGCGTTAGCTATCCCTCCGAGTTTCGTATCATCCGCAAACTTCATAAGGCTTCCCTCCACCCCATCATCTAAGTCATTGATAAAAATGTTGAAGAGTATCGGCCCCAGGACAGAATCCTGTCCTTGTCTTTTTTGCAGTCCATGGTATCCGCAAAGCTCTCCTCCAACACATTTCAAATGAGTTGATTTTTCTCTTATCCACTTTTTTCACTGTCCAACTTTCACATCCATGAACCAAAACCAATCCCATCCCAGTTATTAAGTCTAATTTAAAAGCTACGGCCACCGTGAAGTTTCAGGACACAGAAAAAGCAAAGACGTCTTCGCATGTTGTTGTTGTTGTTATGTGCCTCCAAGTCGACAACTCATGGCGACCCTATGAATCAGCGACCTCCAAGAGCATCTGTCATGAACCACCCTGTTTAGATCTTGTAAGTTCAGGTCTGTGGCTTCCTTTATGGAATCAATCCATCTCTCGTTTGGCCTTCCTCTTTTTCTACTCCCTTCTGTTTTTCGCAGCATGATTGCCTTTTCTAGAGAATCATGTCTTCTCACTGCTGAGCAGCTCCAGCTGAGGTATGTTATGTGCCTAGTGGCTAGAGGAGTAAATTCCACAGCTGTGCCACATCTTTAGGCCCAGCAGTGACTATACTACCTTGGCTGATACGGCATTGAAAGCAGTGGGATGGATGCATAATGTCAGTGAAACCTTACTATTTTTAGAAATATATCAACAGGAAAAAATTGTTATGTACCAATGGCGAAATCTTTGCTTTATTATTATTATTGCATTTTATTAAATTCTAATTTTAAATTATTTTTATGCAGATTTTGACTTTTTGAATTGCCAATGAATCAGCCCTTATCAATGGTTGTAATATGTAAGGTTCAGTGGGTTTACAGTATCCTCTTCCAACACTCAGCTGTTCTATCTTTTTAAACATCCAGACACTCACCGTTAGTAATTAATGTCTTAACATATTTTTACCCTTTACCCTTTATAGTGTATGCCTAGTAAATCAGAAGGCCACTGAAGAAGACTCGTGTTTGGCTGCACTGTGTCTTGGTATCTCATCTTGCCTAAGCATTGATTTATTACAGCTGCAGAATTTTATGGCTTTTTTTGCACTTTACGTTATATGGGCATTGATTCAATACCACATGCAGAATTCTAGCAGTGATTTCATGTTGATTTAACAATATATGTGTGTTAAACGTTTGTTTTATTTTGTGTTTCATATGTGCACCTTAACTCCTCTTTGAGCATTGGGGAACTCTTAACACCCATGAGCCCCTGCCGGGCAATAGTGCCTAATGGTCAGGGATGATGAGACTGCATCTGGATGGCCACCGATGTTCCCCGTTCCTGGACCAAGGGAAGCAGGCTGCCACCAGAGTCCACTGTGGTGGCTTCTCAAGAAGAAGAAACGGTTCAGCAGATATTATTTCTCCAACAGAGGGCTGAGTATCCGCTGCTGCAAGAGGCTGAAAATGGAACACCCCCAACATGCCCGAAGACGCTCCTGCTTCTATAAAGAGGCACGCTAAGGAAAGACTTTTATTAAAAATGTCTGAAGCTGGGGGGAAAAGCACAGGATCCTCCTTGGGCAAAGTCCCACCTCCACTCCCCCCTACTTCTCACCCAGGCGGGATGGTGGTGGTGGTTGCTGGTCACAATCCTGTCTCATTCAAGTGTTTCCTGAGGCTTCTGCCTTCTGCTGCAAGATGCCTGGGCCAGCAAAGCCCTCCTCTCCCTTGGCACTTCTGATTTCCCCTCTGCACACGTATGCGCTCACACACACAGACCAGCCATCCTTGCTAAGTCAAGTAGTCCAAGGTGCTGGAGGAAGTGGCAGGAGCTGCCCCTGCCTCCCTCCCTCCCTCCCTCCCTCCCTCCGCTGCTCCAGAGCTTCCACTCAGCTCTCAAACCATTTGCTCCTCTTGGCTGCCAGAGTGCTCTTGCCGCTGCCAAGGATCTTGTGCTTATACTGCTCCACCAGCTGCTCAAACCTGGCCTCTGCTTCGCTGCGTCCTGCCCGCTGCTTCTTCTTGGGTGCCTGCAGGAGGAAAGACCAGGATCAGCCCTAGTTCAGTCAGACAGGCCGTGCGCTCGGGCAGGGCCAGGCCAGGAGGCACACAAAGAGGTGCAGGTCGTTAGGGGACAGCAACTCATGAGGCTGCTCAGCCCCTCCCTGCCACAGCACAGGAGA